>NC_053148.1:26230329-26552042 GCF_016808335.1 Panicum virgatum | reverse complement strand
AAAACTTACCAAGTGCACCCAAACACTACAAACACACCAATACTTGAGTTTAGGGTCCAATTGGTGGATCGGGTGCGTTCATTGCAAAAATTCAATGCGACTTCATGCACGAACTTGTGCATTAATTCTACCATTGCACCACTTTGCATCGAGTTTCGTGCAGTAACGAAAAATCCAAAATGCACCCAAACTCTACAAAACGCACCAAAACATGAGTTTAGGGTCCAATGGGTGGATTGGGTGGTTCGCTGCAAAAATTCCGATGCGACTTCATGCACGACTTTTGCATTAATTGCTCTAGCTGAGCCCGTTTCGCACCGAGTTTCATGCAGTAATGAAACATCCAAAATGCACCCAAACACTACAAAACGCACCAAACATGAGTTTAGGTCCAATGGGGTGGATCGGGTATTCATTATGCAAAAATTCTGATGCGACTTCATGGCACAAACTTATGCACTAATTGCTCCGGTTCACCTATTTTGCACCGAATTTCATGTAGTAACGAAACTTGCAAATGCACCCAAACACTACGAACACACCAAACATGAGTTTAGGGTCCAATTGGGTGGATGGGTGCGTTCATTGCGAAAATTCCGATGCGACTTCATGCACGAACTTGTGCATTAATTCTACCATTTCAGCCTACTTTGCACGAGTTTGTGCATTAACGAAAGAATCCAAAATGCACCCAAACACTACAAAACACACCAAAACATGAGTTTATGGTCCAATGGGTGGATCGGGTGTTCGCTGCCAAAAATTCCGATGCGACTTCGTGGCACGAACTTTGCATTAATTGCTCAGTTCAGCCTGTTTTGCACGAGTTTCATGTAGTAACGAAACAATCCAAATGCACCCAAAACTACAAAACACCAAACATGAGTTTATTCCAATGGGGGGATCGGGTAGTCGTGAAAAATTCCAATGTGACTTCTGGCACAAACTTGTGCATTAATTGCACCAGTTCACTCATTTTGCATCGAGTTTCGTGTAGTAATGAAACATCCAAATGCACCCAAAACTAAAAATGCCAAAACATGAGTTTAGGGTCCAATGGGGATCGGGTGCATTCGTTGCGAAAAATTCCTGATGCGACTTCAGCACAAACTTGTGCATTGATTGCACCAAGTTTCGTGTAGTAACGAAACATGACAAAAGCACCCAAACACTATGAAACACACAAAATAGGAGTTTAGGGTCCAATTGGGTGATTCGTTGCAAAAACTTCCAATGCGATTTCATGCCACGAAGTTGTGCATTAATTCTACCATTTCCGCCCACTTTGCATCGAGTTTCGTGCAGTAACGAAACAATCCAAAATGCACCCAAAAACTACAAAATGCACCAAAACATGAGTTTAGGGTCCAATGGGGTGGATCGGGTGGGTTCGCTGCAAAAATTCCGATGCGATGGCACGAACTTTTGCATTAATTGCTCCAGTTCAGCCCGTTTTGCACCGAGTTTCATGCAATAATGAAACCATCCAAAATGTACCCAAACACTACAAAATGCACCAATACATGCATTTAGGGTCCAATGGGTGGATCGGGTGTGTTCATTGTGAAAAATTCCGATGCGACTTCATGGCACAAACTTGTCATTAATTGCACCGGTTCAACCTATTTTGCACCTAGTTTCGTGTAGTAACGAAAATTGCCAAATGCACCCAAACACTATGAAACACACCAAAACATGAGTTTAGGGTCCAATTGGGTGTATCGGGTGCATTCGTGCGAAAATTCCAATGCGATTTCATGCCACGACCTTGTGCATTAATTCTACCATTTCAGCCCAGTTTGCATCGAGTTTCGAGCAGTGACGAAACAATCCAAAATGCACCCAAAACTACAAAACGCACCAAAATATGAGTTAGGTCCAATGGGTGGAACGGGTGGGTTCGCTGCAAAAATTCCGATGCGACTTCGTGGCACGACTTTTGCATTAATTGCTCCAGTTCAGCCTGTTTGCACGAGTTCATGTAGTAATGAAACATCCAAAATGAACCCACACACTAAAATGCACCAATACATGATTAGGGTCCAATGGGGTGGATCGGGTCTTCATTGTGAAAATTCCGATGCGACTTCATGGCACAAAACTGCATTAATTGCACCAGTTCACCTATTTTGCACCGAGTTTCATGTAGTAACGAAACACAAGTGCACCCAAACACTACGAAACACAAATACATGAGTTTGGGTCCAATTGGGTGGATCGGGTGCGTTCGTTGCCAAAAATTCCGATGCGACTTCATCCCACGAACTTGTGCATTAATTCTACAATTGTAGCCCACTTTGCATCGAGTTTCGTGCAGTAACGAAACAATCCAAAATGCACCCAAACACTACAAAACGCACCAAAACATGAGTTTAGGGTCCAATGGGGTGATGGGTGGGTTCGCTGCAAAAAATTCGATGCGACTTCTGGCACGACCTTTTGCATTAATTGCTCAGCTGAGCCCGTTTTGCACCGAGTTTCATGCAGTAATGAAACATCCAAAATGCACCCAAACACTACAAACGCACCAATACATGCATTTAGGGTCCAATGGGGTGGATCGGGTGTGTTCATTATGAA
The DNA here is from genome assembly GCF_016808335.1 of Panicum virgatum. Classification (NCBI taxonomy): domain Eukaryota; kingdom Viridiplantae; phylum Streptophyta; class Magnoliopsida; order Poales; family Poaceae; genus Panicum; species Panicum virgatum. The sequence goes on along the minus strand of NC_053148.1, from coordinate 26,549,462 downwards.
AAATTCCGATGCGACTTCATGGCACAATCTTATGCATTAATTGCACCGGTTCAACCTATTTTGCACCAATTTCATGTAATAACGAAACTTTGCCAAGTGCACCCAAACAGAACAAAACACACCAAAACATGAGTTTAGGTCAAATTGGGTTGGATCGGGTGCGTTCATTGCCAAAATTCCAATGCGACTTCATACCCCGAACTTTTGCTCCTAATTCTACCATTTCAGCCCACTTTGCATCGAGTTTCGTGCATTAACGAAAGAACCAAAATGCACCCAAACACTACAAAACGCACCAAAACATGAGTTTATGGTCCAATGGGTGGATCGGGTTCGTTCGCTGCCAAAAATTCCGATGCGACTTCGTGGCACGAACTTTTGCATTAATTGCTCCAGTCAGCCTGTTTTTGCACCGAGTTTCATGTAGTAACGAACACAATCCAAAATGCACCCAAATATACAAAACGCACCAATACATGAGTTAAGATTCCAATGAGGGGGATCGGGTGTGTCAATTGTGAAAAATTCCGATGCGACTTCATGGCACAACTTCTGCATTAATTTGCACCATTTCAACCCGTTTTGTACCGAGTTTTGCCTATTAACGAACATTGCAAAATGCAACCTTAAACACTACAAAACACATCGAAACATGAGTTTAGGGTTCAATTGGGTGGATCGGATGCGTTCGTTTTGAAAAATTCTGATGCGCTTCATGGCACGAACTTGTGCATTAATTCTACCATTTTCAGCCGTTTTGCATCGACTTTCATGTAGTAACGAAACAATCCAAAATGCACCCAAACACTATGAAATGCCACCAAATCATGCGTTTAGTGGTCCAATGGGGTGGATCGGGTGCGGTCGTTGCGAAAAATTTCTAATGCGACTTCATACCACCAAACTTGTCCATTAATTGGCACCAGTTTCAACCCATTTTGCACCGAGTTTTGTTATAGTAATGAAACATTGCCAATGCACCCAAAACTAAGAAATGCTCCAAAACATGAGTTTAGGGTCCAATGGGTGGATTGGGTGCGTTCGTTGCGAAAATTCACGAGTCGACTTTATGGCACAAACTTGTGCATTGATTGCACCAGTTCAACCCATTTGTGCACCAAGTTTTTCATGTAGTAATGAACATTGACAAAAGCACCCAAACACTACGAAACGCACTAAAACATGACTTAGGGTCCAATGGGGTGGATCGGGTGCATTCGTTGCGAAAAATTCTTATGCGACTTCATGGCAAAAACTTGTGCATTAATTGCACGAGTTCAATCCATTTTGTACCGAGTTCCGTGTAGTATCGAAACATTGCCAAATGCACTGAAATGCTACGAAACGTAGCAAATGAGAGTTTAGGGTCAACTTTGTTGGATCGGGTGTGTTCATTGCGAAAAATTCCAAGGCGACTTCATGGCACGAACTTGAGCATTAATTGAACCGGTTCAAACCTATTTTGCAACAGAGTTTCGTGTAGTAACGAAAGATTGCCAAATGCACCCAAACAATATGAAACACACAAAAACAGTAGTTTAGGGTTCAAGTGGGTGTATTGGGTGCATTCGTTGCGAAAACTTTCCAATGCGATTTCATGCCACGAACTTGTGCATTAATTCTACCATTTCAGCCCACTTTGTATCCAGTTTCGTGCAGTACCGAAACAATCCAAAATGCACCCAACACTACAAATGCAAAAATAACATGAGTTTAGGGTCCAATGGGGTCGATCGGGTGGTTCACTACAAAACTTGTGCATTAATTGCACGAGTTCAACCCATTTTGCACCGAGTTCCGTGTGTAGTATTGAAACATTGCCAAATGCACTAAAATGCTACGAAACGCAGCAAAACAAGAGTTTAGGGTCCACTTTGTTGGATCGGGTATGTTCATTGCGAAAAAATTCCATGGCGACTTCATGGCACGAACTTGAGCCATTAATTGCACCAGTTCAACCCGTTTTGCACCAAGTTTCATGTAGTAACGAAACTTTGCCAAGTGCACCCAAACACTACGAAACACACCAAAACATGAGTTTATGTTCCAATTGGGTGGATCGGGTAAGTTCGTTGCGAAAAATTCCAATGCGACTTGATGCCCACGAATTCGTGCATGAATTCTACCATTTCAGCCCACTTTGCATACAGTTTTGTGCAGTAACGAATCAATCCAAAATGCACCCAAACACTACAAAATGCAATATAAAACATGAGTTTTGGGTCCAATGGGGTGGAACGGCTGGGTTCGCTTCAAAAAATTCCGATGCGACTTCGTGGCACAAACTTTTGCATTAATTGCTCCAGTTCAGCCCGTTTTGCACCGAGTTTCATGCAGTAATGAAGCCATCCAAAATGCACCCAAACAACAAAATGCACCAATACATGCATTAGGGTCCAATGGGGTGGATCGGGTGTTTCATTGTGAAAAATTCCGATGCAACTTCATGGCACAAACTTGTGCATTAATTGCACCGGTTCAACCTATTTTGCACCGAGTTTCATGTAGTAACGAAACTTTGCCAAGTGCACCCAAACACTACAAAACACACCAAACATGAGTTTAGGGTCCAATTGGGTGGATCGGGTGCGTTCGTTGCGAAAAATTCCAATGCGACTTCATGCACAAACTTGTGCATTAATTCTACCATTTCAGCCCGCTTTGCATCGAATTTCGTGATTCACGAAAGAATCAAAATGCACCCAAACACTACAAAACACACCAAAACATGAGTTTACGGTCCAATGGGTGGATCGGGTTCGTTCGCTACCAAAATTCCGATGCGACTTCGTGGCACGAACTTTTGCATTAATTGCTCCAGTTCAACCTGTTTTGCACCGAGTTTCATGCAATAATGAAACAATCCAAAATGCACCCAAATACTACAAACGCACCAATACATGAGTTAAGATTCAATGAGGGGGATCGGTGTCAATTGTGAAAAATTCCGATGCGACTTCATAGCACAAACTTGTGCATTAATTGCACTATTTCAACCCGTTTTGCAACCGAGTTTCGTCATTAACGAAACATTGCCAAATGCACCAAACACTACGAAAACACACCGAAACATGAGTTTAGGTCAATTGGGTGGATTGGATCGTTCGTTTGAAAAATTCTGACGCGCTTCATGCACGACTTGTGCATTAATTCTACCATTTCAGCCCCTTTGCATCGACTTTTGTGCAGTAACGAATCAATCTAAAATGCACCCAAACAATGAAATGCACCAAAATCATGAGTTTAGGGTCCAATGGGGTGGATCAGGTGCGTTGTGAAAAATTCCGATGCGACTTCATAGCACAAACTTGTCATTAATTGCACCAGTTCAACCCATTTTGCACCGAGTTTCATGTAGTAACGAAACTTTGCCAAATGCACCCAAACACTAAACACACCAAACATGAGTTTAGGGTCCAATTGGGTGGATCGGGTGCGTTCATTGCGAAAAATTCCAATGCGACTCATGCACGAACTTGTGCATTAATTCTACCATTTCAGCCTACTTTGCATCGAGTTTGTGCATTAACGAAAGAATCCAAAATGCACCCAAACACTACAAAACACACCAAAACATGAGTTTAGGGTCCAAGGGTGGATCGAGTGTTCGCTGCCAAAAATTCCGATGCGACTTCGTGGCATGACTTTGCATTAATTGCCAGTTCAGCCTTTGCACCGAGTTTCATGCAGTAACGAAACAATCCAAAATGCACCCAAAACTACAAAACGCACCAATACATGAGTTAAGTCCAATGAGGGGGATCGGGTATGTCAATTGTGAAAAATTCCGATGCGAATTCATGGCACAAACTTGTGCATTAATTGCACCAGTTCAACCATTTTGCATCGAGTTCGTGTAGTAATGAAACATTCCAAATTCACCCAAAACTAAGAAATGCTCCAAAACATGATTAGGGTTCAATGGGGTGGATGGGTGCATTCGTTGCGAAAATTCCGATGCGACTTATGGCAAACTTGTGCATTAATTGCACCAGTTCACCCATTTTGCACCAAGTTTCATGTAGTAACGAAACATTGGCAAAAGCACCCAAACACTATGAAACACACCAAAACAGGAGTTTAGGTCCAATTGGGTGTATGGGTGCATTCGTTGCGAAAACTTGCAATACGATTTCATGCCACGAACTTGTGCATTAATTCTACCATTTCAGCCCACTTTGCATCGAGTTTCGTGCAGTAACGAACAATCCAAATGCACCCAAAACTACAAAACGCACCAAAACATGAGTTTTAGGGTCCAATGGGATGGATCGGGTGGGTTCTTCAAAAAATTCCGATGCGACTTCGTGGCACAAACTTTGCATTAATTGCTCCAGTTCAGCCCGTTTTGCACCGAAGTTTCATGCAGTAATGAAACTATCCAAAATGCACCCAAACACTACAAAACGCACCAATACATGTTTAGGGTCCAATTGGGGTGGATAGGGTGTATTCATTGTGTAAAATTCCGATGCGACTTCATGGCACAAACTTGTGAATTAATTGCACTGGTTCAACCTATTTTGCCACCTAGTTTCGTGTAGTAACGAAAGATTGCCAATGCACCCAAACACTATGAAACACACCAAAACAGGAGTTTAGGGTCCAATTGGGTGTATCGGGTGCACTCGTTGCGAAAACTTCCAATGCGATTTCATGCCACGAACTTGTGCATTAATTCTACCATTTCAGCCCCACTTTGCATCGAGTTTCGTGCAGTAACGAACAATCCAAAATGCACCCAAAAACTACAAACGCACCAAAACATGAGTTTAGGGTCCAATGGGGTGGATCGGGGGGGTTCGCTTGCAAAAATTCCGATGCGACTTCGTGGCACCGACCTTTTTGCATTAATTGGCTCCAGTTCAGCCGTTTTTGCACCGAGCTTCATGCAGTAATGAAACCATCCAAAATGCACCCAAACACTACAAAACGCCACCAATACATGCATTTAGGTCCAATGGGGGTGGATCGGGTGTGTTCATTGTGTAAAATTCCGATGCGACTTCATGGCACAAACTTATGCATTAATTTGCACCGGTTTCAACCTATTTTTGCACCTAGTTTCGTGTAGTAACGAAAGATTGCCAAATCACCCAAACACTATGAAACACACCAAAACAGGAGTTTAGGGTCCAATTGGTTGTATCGGGTGCATTCGTTGCGAAAACTTCCAATGCGATTTCATGCCACGAAATTGTGCATTAAATTCTACCATTTCAGCCCACTTTGCATCGAGTTTCGTGCAGTAACAAAACAATCCAAAATGCAACCAAACACTACCAAAACGAACCAAAACATGCATTTAGGGTCCAATGGGGGTGGATCGGGTGTGTTCATTGTGTAAAATTCCGATGCGACTTCATGGCACAAACTTGTGCATTAAGAGCACCGGTTCAACTTATTTTGCACCGAGTTTCATGTAGTAACGAAACTTTACCAAATGCACCCAAACACTACGAAACACACCAATACTTGAGTTAGGGTCCAATTGGTGGGATCGGGTGCGTTCGTTGCCAAAATTCCAATGCGACTTCATGCCACGAACTTGTGCATTAATTCTACCATTGCAGCCCACTTTGCATCGAGTTTCGTGCACTAAGGAAACAATCCAAAATACACCCAAACACTACAAAACAAACCAAAACATGAGTTTAGGGTCCATTGGGGTGGATCGGGTGGGTTTGCTGCAAAAAAATTCCGATGCGACTTCTTGGTAGGACCTTTTGCATTAATTGCTCCAGCTCAGCCCGTTTTGCACCGAGTTTCATGCAGTAATGAAACCATCCAAAATGCACCCAAACACTACAAAACGCACCAATACATGCATTTAGGGTCCAATGGGGGTGGATAGGTTGTATTCATTGTGTAAAATTCTGATGCGACTTCATGGCACAAACTTGTGCATTAATTGGTTGGAGCGGGTGCGTTCATTGCCAAAAATTCCAATGCGACTTCATGCCCCGAACTTGTGCATTAATTCTACCATTTCAGCCCACTTTGCATCGAGTTTCGTGCATTAACGAAAGAATCCAAAATGCACCCCAAACACTACAAAACGCACCAAAACATGAGTTTACGGTCCTATGGGTGGATCGGGTTCGTTCGCTGCCAAAAATTCCGATGCGACTTCGTGGCACGAACTTTTGCATTAATTAATCCAGTTCAGCCTGTTTTGCACCGAGTTTCATGCAATAACAAAACAATCCAAAATGCACCCAAATACTACAAAACGCTCCAATACATGAGTTAAGATTCCAATGAGGGGGATCGAGTGTGTCAATGTGAAAAATTCCGATGCGACTTCGTAGCACAACGTTGTGCATTAATTGCACCATTTCAACCCGTTTTGCACCGAGTTTCGTCTATTAATGAAACATTGCCAAATGCACCTTGACACCACGAAACACACCGAAACATGAGTTTAGGGTTCAATTGGGTGGATCGATCTGTTCGTTTTGAAAAATTCTGACGCTGCTTCATGGCACGAACTTGTGCATTAATTCTACCATTTCAGCCCGCTTTGTATCGACTTTTGTGCAGTAACGAATCAATCTAAAATGCACCCAACACTATAAAATGCACCAAATCATGAGTTTAGGGTGCAATGGGGTGGATCGGGTGCGTTCGTTGCGAAAATTTTCCGATGCGACTTCATAGCACAAACTTGTCCATTAATTGCACCAGTTCAACCCATTTTGCACCGAGTTTCGTGTAGTAATGAAACATTGCCAAAGGCACCCAAACTAAGAAATGTTCCAAAACATGAGTTTAGGGTCCAATGGGGTGCATTGGGTGTGTTCATTGCGAAAAATTCCAATGCGACTTTACGGCACAAACTTGTGCATTAATTCTACCATTTCAGCCTGCTTTGCATCGACTTTCGTGCAGTAACGAAACAATCCAAAATGCACCCAAACACTATCAAATGCACCAAATCATGAGTTAGGGTTCAATGGGGTGGATCGGGTGTGTTCATTGTGAAAAATTCCGATGCGACTTCGTGGCACAAACTTGTGCAATAATTCCACCGGTTCAACCTATTTTGCACTGAGTTTCATGTAGTAACGAAACTTTGCCAAGTGCACCCAAACACTACGAAACACACCAAACACATGAGTTTAGGGTCCAATTGGGTGGATCGGGTGTGTTTATTGCGAAAAATTCCAATGCGACATCATGCAACGAACTTGTGCATTAATTCTACCATTTCAGCCTACTTTGCATCGAGTTTTGTGCATTAACGAAAGAATCCAAAATGCACCAAAACACTACAAAACACACCAAAACATGAGTTTGCGGTCCAATGGGTGGATCGAGTTTGTTCGCTGCCAAAATTCCGATGCGACTTCGTGGCACGATCTTTTGCATTAATTGCTCCAGTTCAGCCTGTTTTGCACCGAGTTTCATGCAGTAACGAAACAATCCAAAATGCACCCAAATACTACAAAACGCACCAATACATGAGTTAAGATTCCAATGAGGGGGATCGGGTATGTCAATTGTGAAAAAATCCGATGTGACTTCATGGCACAAACTTGTGCATTAATTGCACCAGTTCAACTCATTTTGCATCGAGTTTCGTGTAGTAATGAAACATTACCAAATGCCACCCAAAACTAAGAAAATGCTCCAAAACATGAGTTTAGGGTCCAATGGGGTGGACTGGGTGCATTCGTTGCGAAAAATTCTGATGCGACTTTAAGGCACAAACTTGTGCATTGATTGCACCAGTTCAACTCATTTTGCACCAAGTTTCGTGCAGTAACGAAACATTGACAAAAGCACCCAAACACTATGAAACACACTAAAACAGGAGTTTAGGGTCCAATTGGGTGTATTGGGTGCATTCGTAGCGAAAACTTCTAATGCGATTTCATGCCACGAACTTGTGCATTAATTCTACCATTTCAGCCCACTTTGCATCGAGTTTCGTGCAGTAACGAAATAATCCAAAATGCACCCAAAAACTACAAAACGCACCAAAACATGAGTTTAGCGTCCAATGGGGTGCATCGGGTGGGTTCGCTGCAAAAAATTCCAATGCGACTTCGTGGCACGAACTTTTGCATTAACTGCTCCAGTTCAGCCCGTTTTGCACCGAGTTTCATGCAGTAATGAAACCATCCAAAATGCACCCAAACACTACAAAACGCACCAGTACATGCATTTAGGGTCCAATGGGGGTGGATCGGGTGTGTTCATTGTGTAAAATTCCGATGCGACTTCATGGAACAAACTTGTGCATTACTTGCACCGGTTCAACCTATTTGCACCGAGTTTCATGTAGTAACGAAACTTTACCAAATGCACCCAAACACTACGAAACACACCAATACTTGAGTTTAGGGTCCAATTGGTTGGATCGGGTGCGTTCGTTGCCAAAAATTCCAATGCGACTTCATGCCACGAACTTGTGCATTAATTCTACCATTGTAGCCCACTTTGCATCGAGTTTCGTGCAGTAAGGAAACAATCGAAAATGCACCCAAACACTACAAAACGAACCAAAACATGAGTTTAGGGTCCAATGGGGTGGATTGGGTGGGTTTGCTGCAAAAAATTCCAATGCGACTTCGTGGCACGACCTTTTGCATTAATTGCTCCAGCTCAGCCCGTTTTGCACCGAGTTTCATGCAGTAATGAAACCATCCAAAATGCACCCAAACACTACAAAACGCACCAATACATGCATTTAGGGTCCAATGGGGGTGGATAGAGTGTATTCATTGTGTAAAATTCTGATGCGACTTCATGGCACAAACTTGTGCATTAATTGCACCGGTTCAACCTATTTTGCACCTAGTTTCGTGTAGTAACGAAAGATTGCCAAATGCACCCAAACACTATGAAACACACCAAAACAGGAGTTTAGGGTCCAATTGGGTGTATCGGGTGCATTCGTTGCGAAAACTTCCAGTGCGATTTCATGCCACGAACTTGTGCATTAATTCTACCATTTCAGCCCACTTTGCATCGAGTTTCGTGCAGTAACGAAACAATCCAAAATGCACCCAAAAACTACAAAACGCACCAAAACATGAGTTTAGGGTCCAATGGAGTGGATCGGGGGGGTTCGCTGCAAAAAATTCCGATGCGACTTCGTGGCACGACCTTTTGCATTAGTTGCTCCAGTTCAGCCATTTTTGCACCGAGTTTCATGCAGTAATGAAACCATCCAAAATGCACCCAAACACTACAAAACACACCAATACATGCATTTAGGGTCCAATGGGATGGATCGGGTGTATTCATTATGAAAAATTCTGATGCGACTTCATGGCACAAACTTATGCATTAATTGCACTGGTTCAACCTATTTTACACCGAGGTTCATGTAGTAACGAAACTTTGCCAAGTGCACCCAAACACTACGAAACACACCAAAACATGAGTTTAGGGTCCAATTGGTTGGAGCGGGGTGCGTTCGTTGCCAAAAATTCCAATGCGACTTCATGCCACGAACTTGTGCATTAATTCTACCATTTCAGCCCACTTTGCATCGAGTTTCGTGCATTAACGAAAGAATCCAAAATGCACCCAAACACTACAAAACGCACCAAAACATGAGTTTACGGTCCAATGGGTGGATCGGGTTCGTTCGCTGCCTGAAATTCCGATGCGACTTCGTGGCACGAACTTTTGCATTAATTGCTCCAGTTCAGCCTGTTTTGCACCGAGTTTCATGCAATAACGAAACAATCCAAAATGCACCCAAATACTACAAAATGATCCAATACATGAGTTAATATTCCAATGAGGGGGATCGAGTGTGTCAATTGTGAAAAATTCCGATGCGACTTCGTAGCACAATGTTGTGCATTAATTGCACCATTTCAACCCGTTTTGCAACGAGTTTCGTCTATTAACGAAACATTGCCAAATGCACCTTAACACTACGAAACACACCGAAACATGAGTTTAGGGTTCAATTGGGTGGATCGATCTGTTCGTTTTGAAAAATTCTGACGCTGCTTCATGGCACGAACTTGTGCATTAATTCTACCATTTCAGCCTGCTTTGCATCGACTTTGTGCAGTAACGAATCAATCTAAAATGCACCCAAACACTATGAAATGCACCAAATCATGAGTTTAGGGTCCAATGGGGTGGATCGGGTGCGTTCGTTGCGAAAATTTTCCGATGCGACTTCATAGCACAAACTTGTCCATTAATTGCACCAGTTCAACCCATTTTGCACCGAGTTTCGTGTAGTAATGAAACATTGCCAAAGGCACCCAAAACTAAGAAATGTTCCAAAACATGAGTTTAGGGTCCAATGGGGTGCATTGGGTGTGTTCATTGCGAAAAATTCCAATGCGACTTTACGGCACAAACTTGTGCATTAATTCTACCATTTCAGCCTGCTTTGCATCGACTTTCGTGTAGTAACGAAACAATCCAAAATTCACCCAAACACTATCAAATGCACCAAATCATGAGTTTAGGGTTCCATGGGGGTGGATCGGGTGTGTTCATTGTGAAAAATTCCGATGCGACTTCGTGGCACAAACTTGTGCAATAATTGCACCGGTTCAACCTATTTTGCACTGAGTTTCATGTAGTAACGAAACTTTGCCAAGTGCACCCAAACACTACGAAACACACCAAACACATGAGTTTAGGGTCCAATTGGGTGGATCGGGTGCGTTTATTGCGAAAAATTCCAATGCGACATCATGCAACGAACTTGTGCATTAATTCTACCATTCAGCCAACTTTGCATCGAGTTTTGTGCATTAACGAAAGAATCCAAAATGCACCCAAACACTACAAAACACACCAAAACATGAGTTTGCGGTCCAATGGGTGGATCGAGTTTGTTCGCTGCCAAAAATTCCGATGCGACTTCGTGGCACGATCTTTTGCATTAATTGCTCCAGTTCAGCCTGTTTTGCACCGTGTTTCATGCAGTAACGAAACAATCCAAAATGCACCCAAATACTACAAAACAGACCAATACATGAGTTAAGATTCCAATGAGGGGGATCGGGTATGTCAATTATGAAAAATTCCGATGTGACTTCATGGCACAAACTTGTGCATTAATTGCACCAGTTCAACTCATTTTGCATCGAGTTTTGTGTAGTAATGAAACATTACCAAATGCACCCAAAACTAAGAAAATGCTCCAAAACATGAGTTTAGGGTCCAATGGGGTGGACTGAGTGCATTCGTTGCGAAAAATTCTGATGCGACTTTAAGGCACAAACTTGTGCATTGATTGCACCAGTTCAACCCATTTTGCACCAAGTTTCGTGCAGTAACGAAACATTGACAAAAGCACCCAAACACTATGAAACACACCAAAACAGGAGTTTAGGGTCCAATTGGGTGTATCGGGTGCATTCGTTGCAAAAACTTCCAATGCGATTTCATGCCACTAACTTGTGCATTAATTCTACCATTTCAGCCCACTTTGCATCGAGTTTCGTGCAGTAACGAAACAATCCAAAATGCAACCAAACACTACAAAACGAACCAAAACATGCATTTAGGGTCCAATGGGGGTGGATCGGGTGTGTTCATTGTGTAAAATTCAGATGCGACTTCATGGCACAAACTTGTGCATTAATTGCACCGGTTCAACCTATTTTGCACCGAGTTTCATGTAGTAACGAAACTTTACCAAATGCACCCAAACACTACGAAACACACCAATACTTGAGTTTAGGGTCCAATTGGTTGGATCGGGTGCGTTCGTTGCCAAAAATTCCAATGCGACTTCATGCCACGAACTTGTGCATTAATTCTACCATTGCAGCCCACTTTGAATCGAGTTTCGTGCAGTAAGGAAACAATCGAAAATGCACCCAAACACTACAAAATGAACCAAAACATGAGTTTAGGGTTCAATGGGGTGGATCGGGTGGGTTTGCTGCAAAAAATTCCAATGCGACTTCGTGGCACGACCTTTTGCATTAATTGCTCCAGCTCAGCCCGTTTTGCACCGAGTTTCATGCAGTAATGAAACCATCCAAAATGCACCCAAACACTACAAAACGCACCAATACATGCATTTAGGGTCCAATGGGGGTGGATAGGGTGTATTCATTGTGTAAAATTCTGATGCGACTTCATGGCACAAACTTGTGCATTAATTGCACCGGTTCAACCTATTTTGCACCTAGTTTCGTGTAGTAACGAAAGATTGCCAAATGCACCCAAACACTATGAAACACACCAAAACAGGAGTTTACGGTCCAATTGGGTGTATCGGGTGCATTCGTTGCGAAAACTTCCAGTGCGATTTCATGCCACAAACTTGTGCATTAATTCTACCATTTTAGCCCACTTTGCATCGAGTTTTGTGCAGTAATGAAACAATCCAAAATGCACCCAAAAACTACAAAACGCACCAAAACATGAGTTTAGGGTCCAATGGAGTGGATCGGGGGGGTTCGCTGCAAAAAATTCCGATGCGACTTCGTGGCACGACCTTTTGCATTAGTTGCTCCAGCTCAGCCATTTTTGCACCGAGTTTCATGCAGTAATGAAACCATCCAAAATGCACCCAAACACTACAAAACACACCAATACATGCATTTAGGATCCAATGGGATGGATCGGGTGTATTCATTATGAAAAATTCTGATGCGACTTCATGGCACAAACTTATGCATTAATTCCACTGGTTCAACCTATTTTGCAACGAGGTTCATGTAGTAACGAAACTTTGCCAAGTGCACCCAAACACTACGAAACACACCAAAACATGAGTTTAGGGTCCAATTGGATGGAGCGGGTGCGTTCGTTGCCAAAAATTCCAATGCGACTTCATGCCACGAACTTGTGCATTAATTCTACCATTTCAGCCCACATTGCATTGAGTTTCGTGCATTAACGAAAGAATCCAAAATGCACCCAAACACTACAAAACGCACCAAAACATGAGTTTACGGTCCAATGGGTGGATCGGGTTCGTTCGTTGCCAAAAATTCCGATGCGACTTCGTGGCACGAACTTTTGTATTAATTGCTCCAGTTCAGCCTGTTTTGCACCGAGTTTCATGCAATAACGAAACAATCCAAAATGCACCCAAATACTACAAAATGCTCCAATACATGAGTTAAGATTCCAATGAGGGGGATCGAGTGTGTCAATTGTGAAAAATTCCGATGCGACTTCGTAGCACAATGTTGTGCATTAATTGCACCATTTCAACCCGTTTTGCAACGAGTTTCGTCTATTAACGAAACATTGCCAAATGCACCTTATCACTACGAAACACACCGAAACATGAGTTTAGGGTTCAATTGGGTGGATCGATCTGTTCGTTTTGAAAAATTCTGACGCTGCTTCATGGCACGAACTTGTGCATTAATTCTACCATTTCAGCCCGCTTTGCATCGACTTTTGTGCAGTAACGAATCAATCTAAAATGCACCCAAACACTATGAAATGCACCAAATCATGAGTTTAGGGTCCAATGGGGTGGATCGGGTGCGTTCGTTGCGAAAATTTTCCGATGCGACTTCATAGCACAAACTTGTCCATTAATTGCACCAGTTCAACCCATTTTGCACCGAGTTTCGTGTAGTAATGAAACATTGCCAAAGGCACCCAAAACTAAGAAATGTTCCAAAACATGAGTTTAGGGTCCAATGGGGTGCATTGGGTGTGTTCATTGCGAAAAATTCCAATGCGACTATACGGCACAAACTTGTGCATTAATTCTACCATTTCAGCCTACTTTGCATCGACTTTCGTGCAGTAACGAAACAATGCAAAATGCACCCAAACACTATCAAATGCACCAAATCATGAGTTTAGGGTTCAATGGGGTGGATCGGGTGTGTTCATTGTGAAAAATCCCGATGCGACTTCGTGGCACAAACTTGTGCAATAATTGCACCGGTTCAACCTATTTTGCACCGAGTTTCATGTAGTAACGAAACTTTGCCAAGTGCACCCAAACACTACGAAACACACCAAACACATGAGTTTAGGGTCCAATTGGGTGGATCGGGTGCGTTCATTGCGAAAAATTCCAATGCGACATCATGCCACGAACTTGTGCATTAATTCTACCATTTCAGCCTACTTTGCATCGAGTTTTGTGCATTAACGAAAGAATCCAATGGGGTGGACTCGGTGCATTCGTTGCGAAAAATTCTGATGCGACTTTAAGGCACAAACTTGTGCATTGATTGCACCAGTTCAACCCATTTTGCACCAAGTTTCGTGCAGTAACGAAACATTGACAAAAGCACCCAAACACTATGAAACACACCAAAACAGGAGTTTAGGGTCCAATTGGGTGTATTGGGTGCATTCGTTGCGAAAACTTCCAATGCGATTTCATGCCACGAACTTGTGCATTAATTCTACCATTTTCAGCCCACTTTGCATCGAGTTTCGTGCAGTAACGAAATAATCCAAAATGCACCCAAAAACTACAAAACGCACCAAAACATGAGTTTAGGGTCCAATGGGGTGGATCGGGTGGGTTCGCTGCAAAAAATTCCAATGCGACTTCGTGGCACGAACTTTTGCATTAATTGCTCCAGTTCAGCCTGTTTTGCACCGAGTTTCATGCAGTAATGAAACCATCCAAAATGCACCCAAACACTACAAAACGCACCAATACATGCATTTAGGGTCCAATGGGGGTGGATCGGGTGTGTTCATTGTGTAAAATTCCGATGCGACTTCATGGCACAAACTTGTGCATTAATTGCACCTGTTCAACCTATTTTGCTCCTAGTTTTGTGTAGTAACGAAAGATTGCCAAATGCACCTAAACACTATGAAACACACCAAAACAGGAGTTTAGGTCCAATTGGGTGTATCGGGTGCATTCGTTGCGAAAACTTCCAATGCGATTTCATGCCACAAACTTGTGCATTAATTCTACCATTTCAGCCCAGTTTGCATCGAGTTTCGTGCAGTAACGAAACAATCCAAAATGCACCCAAAAACTACAAAACGCACCAAAACATGAGTTTAGGGTCCAATGGTGTGGATCGGGTGGGTTCGCTGCAAAAAATTCCGATGCGATTTCGTGGCACGACCTTTTGCATTAATTGCTCCAGTTTAGCCCGTTTTGCACCGAGTTTCATGTAGTAATGAAACAATCCAAAATGGACCCACACACTACAAAACGCACCAATACATGCATTTAGGGTCCAATGGGGTTGATCGGGTTTCTTAATTGTGAAAAATTCCGATGCGACTTCATGGAACAAACTTATGCATTAATTGCACTGGTTCAACCTATTTTGCACCGATTTGCATGTAGTAACGAAACTTTACCAAGTGCACCCAAACACTACGAAACACACCAATACTTGAGTTTAGGGTCCAATTGGTTGGATCGGGTACGTTCGTTGCCAAAAATTCCAATGCGACTTCATGCCACGAACTTGTGCATTAATTCTACCATTGCAGCCCACTTTGCATCGAGTTTCGTGCAGTAACGAAACAATCCAAAATGCACCCAAACACAACAAAACGCACCAAAACATGAGTTTAGGGTCCAATAGGGTCGATTGGGTGGGTTCGCTGCAAAAAATTCCGATGCGACTTCGTGGCACGACCTTTTGCATTAATTGCTCCAGCTCAGCCCGTTTTGCACCGAGTTTCATGCAGTAATGAAACCATCCAAAATGCACCCAAACACTACAAAAATGCATCAAAACATGAGTTTACGGTCTAATGGGTGGATCGGGATTGTTCGCTGCCAAAAATTCCGAAGCGACTTCGTGGCATGAACTTTTGCATTAATTGCACGAGTTCAACCCATTTTGCACCGAGTTCCGTGTAGTATTGAAACATTGCCAAATGCACTAAAATGCTACGAAACGCAGCAAAACAAGAGTTTTGGGTCCACTTTGTGGGATCGGGTATGTTCATTTCCAAAAATTCCATGGCGACTTCATGGCACGAACTTGAGCATTAATTGCACCGGTACAACCCGTTTTGCACCAAGTTTCAAGTAGTAACAAAACTTTGCCAAGTGCACCCAAACACTACGAAACACACCAAAACATGAGTTTAGGGTCCAATTGGGTGGATCGGGTGCGTTCGTTGCGAAAAATTCCAACGCGACTTCATGCCACGAACTTGTGCATTAATTCTACCATTTCAGCCCACTTTGCATCCAGTTTCGTGCAGTCACGAAACAATCCAAAATGCACCCAAACACTACAAAATGCAACAAAACATGAGTTTTGGGTCCAATGGGGTGGATCGGGTGGGTTCGCTACAAAAAATTCTGATGCGACTTCGTGGCACAAACTTTTGCATTAATTGCTCCAGTTCAGCCCGTATTGCACCGAGTTTCATGCAGTAATGAAACCATCCAAAATGCACCCAAACACTACAAAATGCACCAATACATGCATTAACAGTCCAATGGGGTGGATCGGGTGTGTTCATTGTGAAAAATTCCAATGCAACTTCATGCCACAAACTTGTGCATTAATTGCACTGGTTCAACCTATTTTGCACCGAGTTTAATGTAGTAACGAAACTTTGCCAAGTGCACCCAAACAATACAAAACACACCAAAACATGAGTTTAGGGTCCAATTGGGTGGATCGGGTGCGTTCGTTGCGAAAAATTCCAATGCGACTTCATGCCACGAACTTGTGCATTAATTCTACCATTTCAGTCCACTTTGCATCGAGTTTCGTGCATTCACGAAAGAATTCAAAATGCACCCAAACACTACAAAACACACCAAAACATGAGTTTACGGTCCAATGGTTGGATCGGGTTCGTTCGCTGCCAAAAATTTCGATGCGACTTCTTGGCACGAACTTTTGCATTAATTGCTCCAGTTCATCCTGTTTTGCACCGAGTTTCATGCAATAACGAAACAATCCAAAATGCACCCAAATACTACAAAACACACCAATACATGAGTTAGGATTCCAATGAGGAGGACGGAGTGTAACAATTGTGAAAAATTCCGATGCGACTTCATAGCACAAACTTGTGCATTAATTGCACTATTTCAACCCGTTTTGCACCGAGTTTCGTCTATTAACGAAACATTGCCAAATGCACCTTAACACTACGAAACACACCGAAACATGAGTTTAGGGTTCAATTGGGTGGATCGGATCCGTTCGTTTTGAAAAATTCTGACGCTGCTTCATGGCACGAACTTGTGCATTAATTGTACGATTTCAGCATGCTTTGCATCGACTTTTGTGCAGAAACAAATCAATCTAAAATGCACCCAAACACTATGAAATGCACCAAATCATGAGTTTAGGGTCCAATGGGGTGGATCGGGTGCGTTTGTTGCGAAAAATTTCCGATGCAACTTCATAGCACAAACTTGTCCATTAATTGCACTAGTTCAACCCATTTTGCAGCGAGTTTCGTGTAGTAATGAAACATTGCCAAATGCACCCAAAACTAAGAAATGTTCCAGAACATGAGTTTAGGGTCCAATGGGGTGGATTGGGTGTGTTCACTGCGAAAAATTCCGATGCGACTTTACGGCACAAACTTGTGCATTAATTCTACCATTTCAGCCTGCTTTGCATCGACTTTCGTGCAGTAACGAAACAATCCAAAATGCACCCAAACACTATGAAATGCACCAAATCATGAGTTTAGGGTTCAATGGGGTGGATCGGGTGTGTTCATTGTGAAAAATTCCGATGCGACTTCGTGGCACAAACTTGTGCATTAATTGCACTGGTTAAACCTATTTTGTACCGAGTTTCATGTAGTAACGAAACTTTGCCAAGTGCAACCAAACACTACGAAACACACCCAACACATGAGTTTAGTGTCCAATTGAGTGGATCGGGTGCGTTCATTGCGAAAAATTCCAATGCAACATCATGCCACGAACTTGTGCATTAATTCTACCATTTCAGCCCGCTTTGCATCGACTTTTGTGCAGTAACGAATCAATCTAAAATGCACCCAAACACTATGAAATGCACCAAATCATGAGTTTAGGGTCCAATGGGGTGGATCGGGTGCGTTCGTTGCGAAAATTTTCCGATGCGACTTCATAGCACAAACTTGTCCATTAATTGCACCAGTTCAACCCATTTTGCACCGAGTTTCGTGTAGTAATGAAACATTGCCAAAGGCACCCAAAACTAAGAAATGTTCCAAAACATGAGTTTAGGGTCCAATGGGGTGCATTGGGTGTGTTCATTGCGAAAAATTCCAATGCGACTATACGGCACAAACTTGTGCATTAATTCTACCATTTCAGCCTACTTTGCATCGACTTTCGTGCAGTAACGAAACAATGCAAAATGCACCCAAACACTATCAAATGCACCAAATCATGAGTTTAGGGTTCAATGGGGTGGATCGGGTGTGTTCATTTTGAAAAATCCCGATGCGACTTCGTGGCACAAACTTGTGCAATAATTGCACCGGTTCAACCTATTTTGCACCGAGTTTCATGTAGTAACGAAACTTTGCTAAGTGCACCCAAACACTACGAAACACACCAAACACATGAGTTTAGGGTCCAATTGGGTGGATCGGGTGCGTTCATTGCGAAAAATTCCAATGCGACATCATGCCACGAACTTGTGCATTAATTCTACCATTTCAGCCTACTTTGCATCGAGTTTTGTGCATTAACGAAAGAATCCAATGGGGTGGACTCGGTGCATTCGTTGCGAAAAATTCTGATGCGACTTTAAGGCACAAACTTGTGCATTGATTGCACCAGTTCAACCCATTTTGCACCAAGTTTCGTGCAGTAACGAAACATTGACAAAAGCACCCAAACACTATGAAACACACCAAAACAGGAGTTTAGGGTCCAATTGGGTGTATTGGGTGCATTCGTTGCGAAAACTTCCAATGCGATTTCATGCCACGAACTTGTGCATTAATTCTACCATTTTCAGCCCACTTTGCATCGAGTTTCGTGCAGTAACGAAATAATCCAAAATGCACCCAAAAACTACAAAACGCACCAAAACATGAGTTTAGGGTCCAATGGGGTGGATCGGGTGGGTTCGCTGCAAAAAATTCCAATGCGACTTCGTGGCACGAACTTTTGCATTAATTGCTCCAGTTCAGCCCGTTTTGCACCGAGTTTCATGCAGTAATGAAACCATCCAAAATGCACCCAAACACTACAAAACGCACCAATACATGCATTTAGGGT
Organism: Panicum virgatum; assembly: GCF_016808335.1. Lineage (NCBI taxonomy): Eukaryota > Viridiplantae > Streptophyta > Magnoliopsida > Poales > Poaceae > Panicum > Panicum virgatum. The sequence goes on along the minus strand of NC_053148.1, from coordinate 26,530,357 downwards.
CCAATGGGGGTGGATCGGGTGTGTTCATTGTGTAAAATTCCGATGCGACTTCATGGCACAAACTTTTGCATTCATTTCACCGGTTCAACCTATTTTGCACCTAGTTTCGTGTAGTAACGAAAGATTGCCAAATGCACCCAAACACTATGAAACACACCAAAACATGAGTTTAGGGTCCAATTGGGTGTATCGGGTGCATTCGTTGCGAAAACTTCCAATGCGATTTCATGCCACGAACTTGTGCATTAATTCTACCATTTCAGCCCACTTTGCATCGAGTTTCGTGCAGTAACGAAACAATCCAAAATGCAACCAAACACTAAAAAACGAACCAAAACATGTATTTAGGGTCCAATGGGGGTGGATTGGGTGTGTTCATTGTGTAAAATTCCGATGCGACTTCATGGCACGAACTTTTGCATAAATTGCTCCAGTTCAGAACATTTTGCACCGAGTTTCATGCAGTAATGAAACCATCCAAAATGCACCCAAATACTACAAAACGCACCATTACATGCATTTAGGGTCCAATGGGGGTGGATCGGGTGTGTTCATTGTGAACAATTCCGATGCGACTTCATGGCACAAACTTGTGCATTAATTGCACCGAGTTTCGTGTAGTAATGAAAGATTGCCAAATGCACCCAAACACTATGAAACACACCAAAATAGGAGTTTAGGGTCCAATTGGGTGTATCGGGTGCATTCGTTGCGAAAATATTCAATGTGATTTCATGCCACGAACTTGTGCATTAATTCTACTATTGCAGCCCACTTTGCATCGAGTATCGTGCAGTAACGAAACAATCCAAAATGCACCCAAACACTGCAAAACGCACCAAAACATGAGCTTAGGGTCCAATGGGGTGGATCGGATGGGTTCGCTGCAAAAAATTCCGATGCGACTTCGTGGCACGACCTTTTGCATTAATTGCTCCAGCTCAGCCCGTTTTGCACCGAGTTTCATGCAGCAATAAAACCATCTAAAATGCACCCAAACACAACAAAACGCACCAATACATGCATTTAGGGTCCAATGGTGTGGATCGGGTGTATTCATTGTGAAAAATTCCGATGCGACTTCATGGCACAAACTTATGCATTAATTGCACCAGTTCAACCTATTTTGCACCGAGTTTCATGCAGTAACGAAACTTTGCCAAGTGCACCCAAACACTACGAAACACACCAAAACATGAGTTTAGGGTCCAATTGGTTGGATCGGGGGTGAGTTCGTTGCCAAAAATTCCAATGCGACTTCATGCCACCAACTTGTGCATTAATTCTACCATTTCAGCCCACTTTGCATCGAGTTTCGTGCATTAACGAAAGAATCCAAAATGCACCCAAACACTACAAAACGCACCAAAACATGAGTTTACGGTCCAATGGGTGGATCAGGTTCGTTCACTGCCAAAAATTCCGATGCGACTTCGTGGCACGAACTTTTGCATTAATTGCTCCAGTTCAGCCTGTTTTGCACAGAGTTTCATGCAGTGACGAAACAATCCAAAATGTACCCAAATACTACAAAACGCACCAATACATGAGTTAAGGTTCCAATGAGGGGGATTGGGTGTGTCAATTGTGAAAAATTCCAATGCGACTTCATGACACAAACTTTTGCATTAATTGCACCATTTCAACCCGTTTTGCACCGAGCTTCGTCTATTAACGAAACATTACCAAATGCACCTTAACACTACGAAACACACCGAAACTTGAGTTTAGGGTTCAATTGGGTGGATCGAATGCGTTCATTTTGAAAAATTCCGACGCGGCTTCATCGCACGAACTTGTGCATTAATTCTACCATTTCAGCCCGCTTTGCATCGACTTTCGTGCAGTAAAGAAACAGTCCAAAATACACCCAAACACTATGAAATGCACCAAATCATGTGTTTAGGGTCCAATGGGGTGGATCGGGTGCGTTCGTTGCGAAAAATTTCTGATGCGACTTCATAGCACAAACTTGTCCATTAATTGCACCAGTTCAACCCATTTTGTACCGAGTTTCGTGTAGTAATGAAACATTTCCAAATGCACCCAAAACTAAGAAATGCTCCAAAACACGAGTTTAGGGTCTAATGGGGTGGATTGGGTGCGTTCGTTGTAAAAAATTCCGAGGCGACTTTATGGCACAAACTTGTGTATTGATTACAATAGTTCAACCCATTTTGCACCAAGTTTCGTGTAGTAACGAAACATTGACATAAGCACCCAAACACTACGAAACACACCAAAACATGAGTTTAGGGTCCAATGGGGTGGATCGGGTGCATCCGTTGCGAAAAATTCTAATGCAACTTCATGGCAAAAACTTGTGCATTAATTGCTCGAGTTCAATCCATTTTGCACCGAGTTTCGTGTAGTATCGAAACATTGGCAATTGCACTGAAATGCAACGAAACGCAAACATTGCCAAATGCACTGAAATGCTACGAAAAAAGCAAAACGAGAGTTTAGGGTCCACTTTGTTGGGTCGGGTGTGTTCATTGAGAAACATTCCAAGGCGACTTCGTGGCACGAACTTGAGCATTAATTGCACGGGTTCAACCTATTTTGCACCGAGTTTTGTGTAGTAATGAAAGATTGCCAAATGCACCCAAACACTATGAAACACACCAAAATAGGAGTTTATGGTCCAATTGGGAGTATCGGGTGCATTCGTTGCGAAAACTCCCAATGCGATTTCATGCCACGAACTTGTGCATTAATTCTACTATTTCAGCCCACTTTGCATCGAGTTTCGTGCAGTAATGAAACAATCCAAAATGCACCTAAACACTACAAAACACACCAAAACATGAGTTTAGGGTCCAATGGGGTGGACCGGGTGGGTTCTCTGCAAAAAATTCCCATGCGACTTCGTGGCACGAACTATTGGTCCAGTTCAGCCCGTTTTGCATCGAGTTTCCTGCAGTAATGAACCAATCCAAAATGAACCAAACACTACAAAACGCACCAATACATGCATTTAGGGTCCAATGGTGTGGATCGGGTGTGTTCATTGTGAAAAATTCTGATGCGACTTCATGACACAGACTTGTGCATTAATTGCACCGGTTCAACCTATTTTGCATTGAGTTTCATGTAGTAACGAAACATTGCCAAGTGCACCCAAACACTACGAACACACCAAAACATGAGTTTAGGGTCCAACTGGGTTGATCGGGTGCGTTCGTTGCGAAAAATTCCAATGCGACTTCATGCCACGAACTTGTGCATTAATTCTACCATTTCAGCCCACTTTGCATCGAGTTTCGTGCATTAACGTATGAATCCAAAATGCACCCAAACACTATAAAACGCACCAAACACATGAGTTTACGGTCCAAGGGTGGATCGGGTTCGTTCGCTGCCAAAAATTCCGATGCGACTTCGTGGCACGAACTTTTGCATTAATTGCTCCAGTTTAGCCTGTTTTGCACCGAGTTTCATGCAGTAACGAAACAATCCAAAATGTACCCAAATAGTACAAAACGCACCAATACATGAGTTAAGGTTCCAATGAGGGGGATTGGGTGTGTCAATTGTGAAAAATTCCAATGCGACTTCATGGCACAAACTTTTGCATTAATTGCACCATTTCAACCCGTTTTGCACCGAGCTTCGTCTGTTAACGAAACATTGCCAAATGCACCTTAATACTACGAAACACACCGAAACATGAGTTTAGGGTTCAATTGGGTGGATCGGATGCGTTCAGTTTGAAAAATTCCGACGCGGCTTCATGGCACGAACTTGTGCATTAATTCTACCATTTCAGCCCGCTTTGCATCGACTTTCGTGCAGTAATGAAACAATCCAAAATACACCCAAACACTATGAAATGCACCAAATCATGTGTTTAGGGTCCAATGGGGTGGATCGGGTGCGTTCGTTGCGAAAAATTTCTGATGCGACTTCATAGCACAAACTTGTCCATTAATTGCAGCAGTTCAACCCATTTTGCACCAAGTTTCGTGTAGTAACGAAACATTGACATAAGCACCCAAACACTACGAAACGCACCAAAGCATGAGTTTAGGGTCCAATGGGGTGGATCGGGTGCATCCGTTGCGAAAAAATCTAATGCGACTTCATGGCAAAAACTTGTGCATTAATTGCTCGAGTTCAATCCATTTTGCACCGAGTTTCGTGTAGTATCGAAACATTGGCAAATGCACTGAAATGCTACGAAACGTAAACATTGCCAAATGCACTGAAATGCTACGAAACGCAGCAAAACGAGAGTTTAGGGTCCACTTTGTTGGGTCGGGTGTGTTCATTGCGAAAAATTCCAAGGCGACTTCGTGGCACGAACTTGAGCATTAATTGCACCGGTTCAACCTATTTTGCACCGAGTTTTGTCTAGTAACGAAAGATTGCCAAATGCTCCCAAACACTATGAAACACACCAAAACAGGAGTTTAGGGTCCAATTGGGAGTATCGGGTGCATTTGTTGCGAAAACTCCCAATGCGATTTCATGCCACGAACTTGTGCATTAATTCTACTATTTCAGCCCACTTTGCATCGAGTTTCATGCAGTAATGAAACAATCCAAAATGCACCTAAACACTACAAAACGCACCAAAACATGAGTTTAGGGTCCAATGGGGTGGATCGGGTGGGTTCGCTGCAAAAAATTCCCATGCGACTTCGTGGCACGAACTATTGGTCCAGTTCAGCCCGTTTTGTATCGAGTTTTATGCAGTAATGAACCAATCCAAAATGCACCCAAACACTACAAAACGCAACAATACATGCATTTAGGTTCCAATGGAGTGGATCGGGTGTGTTCATTGTGAAAAATTCCGATGCGACTTCATGACACAAACTTGTGCATTAAATGCACCGGTTCAACCCATTTTGCATTGAGTTTCATGTAGTAACGAAACATTGCCAAGTGCACCCAAACACTACGAAACACACCAAAACAGGAGTTTAAGGTCTAATTGGGTGGATCGGGTGTGTTCGTTGCGAAAAATTCCAACACGACTCCATGGCACAAACTTGTGCATTAATTCTACCATTTCAGCCCACTTTGCATCGAGTTTTGTGCATTAATGAAAAAATACAAAATATACCCAAACACTACAAAACGCACCAAAACATGAGTTTACGGTCCAACAGGGTGGATCCGGTGGATTCGATGCCAAAAATTCTGATGCGACTTCGCGGCACGAACTTTTGCATTAATTGCTCCAGTTCAGCCCGTTTTGCACCGAGTTTCATGCTGTAACGAAACAATGCAAAATGCACCCAAATACTACAAAACACACCAATACATGAGTTAAGATTCCAATGAGGGGGATCGGGTGTGTCAATTGTGAAAAATTCCGATGCGACTTCATGGTACGAATTTGTGCATTAATTGCCCCATTTCAACCCATTTTGCACTGTGTTTTGTCTATTAACGAAACATTGCCAAATGCACCTTAACACTATGAAACACACCAAAACATGAGTTTAGGGTTCAATTGGGTGGATCGGGTGCGTTCGTTTTGAAAAATTCTGATGCGGCTTCGTGGCACGAACTTGTGCATTAATTCTACCATTTCAGCCCGCTTTGCATCCACTTTCGTGCAGTAACGAAACAATGAAAAATGCACCCAACACTATGAAATGCACAAATCATGAGTTTAGGGTCCAATGGGGTGGGTCGGGTGCGTTCGTTGCGAAAAATTTCCGATGCGACTTCATGGCACAAACTTGTCCTTTAGTTGCACCAGTTCAACCCATTTTGCACTAAGATTCGTGTAGTAATGAAACATTGCAAATGCACCCAAAACTACGAAATGCACCAAAACATGAGTTTAGGGTCCAATTGGGTGGATCGGGTGCGTTCGTTGCGAAAAATTCCAATGCGACTTCATGCCACAAACTTGTGCATTAATTCTACCATTTCAGCCCACTTTGCATCGAGTTTTGTGCATTAACGAAAGAATACAAAATGCACCCAAACACTACAAAACGCACCAAAACATGAGTTTACAGTCCAATGGGGTGGATATGGTGCGTTCACTGCCAAAAATTCCGATGCGACTTCGTGGCACGAACTTTTGCATTAATTGCTCCAGTTCAGCCCGTTTTGCACTGAGTTTCATGCAGTAACGAAACAATCCAAAATGCACCCAAATACTACAAAACACACCAATACATAAGTTAAGATTCCAATGAGGGCGATCGGGTGTGTCAATTGTGAAAAATTCCGATGCGACTTCATGGCACAAACTTGTGCATTAATTGCCCCATTTCAACCCATTTTGCACCGAGTTTTGTCTATTAACGAAACATTGCCAAATGAACCTTAACACTATGAAACGCACCAAAACATGAGTTTAGGGTTCAATTGGGTGGATTGGGTGCGTTCGTTTTGAAAAATTCTGATGCGGCTTCATAGCACGAACTTGAGCATTAATTCTACCATATCAGCCCGCTTTGCATCAACTTTTGTGCAGTAACGAAACAATGCAAAATGCACCCAAGACTATGAAATGCACCAAATCAAGAGTTTATGGTCCAATGGGGTGGATCGGGTGCGTTCGTTGCGGAAAATTTCCGATGCGACTTCATGGCATAATCTTGTCCATTAGTTCCACCAGTTCAACCCATTTTGCACTGAGTTTCGTGTTGTAATGAAACATTGCAAATGCACCCAAAACTACGAAATGCAGCAAAACATGAGTTTAGGGTCCAATTGGGTGGATCGAGTGCGTTCGTTGTGAAAAATTCCAATACGACTTCATGCCACAAACTTGTGCATTAATTCTACCATTTCAGCCCACTTTGCATCGAGTTTCGTGCATTAACGAAACAATCCAAAATGCATCCAAACACTACAAAACGCACCAAAACATGAGGTTACAGTCCAATGGGGTGGATATGGTGCGTTCACTGCCAAAAATTCCGATGCAACTTCGTGGCACGAACTTTTGCATTAATTGCTCCAGTTCAGCCTGTTTTGCACCGAGTTTCATGCTGTAACGAAACAATCCAAAATGCACCCAAATACTACAAAACGCACCAATACATGAGTTAAGATTCCAATGAGGGGGATCGGGTGTGTCAATTGTGAAAAATTCCGATGCGACTTCATGGCACAAACTTGTTCATTAATTGCCCCATTTCAACCCATTTTGCACCGAGTTTTGTCTATTAATGAAACATTGCCAAATGCACCTTAACAGTATGAAACGCAGCAAAACATGAGTTTAGGGTTGAATTAGGTGGATCGGGTGCGTTCGTTTTGAAAAATTCTGATGCGGCTTCATGGCACGAACTTGTGCATTAATTCTACCATTTCAGCCTACTTTGCATCCTCTTTCGTGCAGTAACGAAACAATGCAAAATGCACCCAACAATATGAAATGCACCAAATCATGAGTTTAGGGTCCAATGGGGTGGATCGGGTGTGTTCGTTGCGAAAAATTTCCGATGCGACTTCATGGCACAAACTTGTCATTTAGTTGCACCAGTTCAACCCATTTTGCACTGAGATTCGTGTAGTAATGAAACATTGCAAATGCACCCAAAACTACGAAATGCACCAAAACATGAGTTTAGGGTCCAATTGGGTGAATCGGGTGCGTTCGTTGCGAAAAATTCCAATGCGACTTCATGCCACAAACTTGTGCATTAATTCTACCATTTCAGCCCACTTTGCATCGAGTTTCGTGCATTAACGAAAGAATCCAAAATGCACCCAAACACTACAAAACACACCAAAACATGAGGTTACAGTCCAATGGGGTGGATATGGTGCGTTCACTGCCAAAAATTCCGATGCGACTTCGTGGCACGAACTTTTGCATTAATTGCTCCAGTTCAGCCCGTTTTGCACCGAGTTTCATGCTGTAACGAAAGAATCCAAAATGCACCCAAATACTACAAAACGCACCAATACATGAGTTAAGATTCCAATGAGGGGGATCGGGTGTGTCAATTGTGAAAAATTCCGATGCGACTTCATGGCACAAACTTGTGCATTAATTGCCCCATTTCAACCCATTTTGCACCGAGTTTTGTCTATTAACGAAACATTGCCAAATGCACCTTAACACTATGAAACGCACCAAAACATGAGTTTAGGGTTGAATTGGGTGGATCAGGTGCGTTCGTTTTGAAAAAATTCTGATGCGGCTTCATGGCACGAACTTGTGCATTAATTCTACCATTTCAGCCCGCTTTACATCCACTTTCGTGCAGTAACAAAACAATGCAAAATGCACCCAAAACTATGAAATGCACAAATCATGAGTTTAGGGTCCAATGGGGTGGATCGGGTGCGTTCGTTGCGAAAAATTTCCGATGCGACTTCATGGCACAAACTTGTCATTTAGTTGCACCAGTTCAACCCATTTTGCACTGAGATTCGTGTAGTAATGAAACATTGCAAATGCACCCAAAACTACGAAATGCACCAAAACATGAGTTTAGGGTCCAATTGGGTGAATCGGGTGCGTTCGTTGCGAAAAATTCCAATGCGACTTCATGCCACAAACTTGTGCATTAATTCTACCATTTCAGCCCACTTTGCATCGAGTTTCGTGCATTAACGAAAGAATCCAAAATGCACCCAAACACTACAAAACACACCAAAACATGAGGTTACAGTCCAATGGGGTGGATATGGTGCGTTCACTGCCAAAAATTCCTATGCGACTTCGTGGCACGAACTTTTGCATTAATTGCTCCAGTTCAGCCCGTTTTGCACCGAGTTTCATGCTGTAACGAAAGAATCCAAAATGCACCCAAATACTACAAAACGCACCAATACATGAGTTAAGATTCCAATGAGGGGGATCGGGTGTGTCAATTGTGAAAAATTCCGATGCGACTTCATGGCACAAACTTGTTCATTAATTGCCCCATTTCAACCCATTTTGCACCGAGTTTTGTCTATTAACGAAACATTGCCAAATGCACCTTAACACTATGAAACGCAGCAAAACATGAGTTTAGGGTTGAATTGGGTGGATCAGGTGCGTTCGTTTTGAAAAAATTCTGATGCGGCTTCATGGCACGAACTTGTGCATTAATTCTACCATTTCAGCCCGCTTTACATCCACTTTCGTGCAGTAACAAAACAATGCAAAATGCACCCAAAACTATGAAATGCACAAATCATGAGTTTAGGGTCCAATGGGGTGGATCGGGTGCGTTCGTTGCGAAAAATTTCCGATGCGACTTCATGGCACAAACTTGTCCTTTAGTTGCACCAGTTCAACCCATTTTGCACTGAGATTCGTGTAGTAATGAAACATTGCAAATGCACCCAAAACTACGAAATGCACCAAAACATGAGTTTAGGGTCCAATTGGGTGGATCGGGTGCGTTCGTTGCGAAAAATTCCAATGCGACTTCATGCCACAAACTTGTGCATTAATTCTACCATTTCAGCCCACTTTGCATCGAGTTTCGTGCATTAACGAAAGAATCCAAAATGCACCTAAACACTACAAAACACACCAAAACATGGGGTTACAGTCCAATTGGGTGGATATGGTGCGTTCACTGCCAAAAATTCCGATGCGACTTCGTGGCACGAACTTTTGCATTAATTGCTCCAGTTCAGCCCGTTTTGCACCGAGTTTCATGCTGTAACGAAACAATCCAAAATGCACCCAAATACTACAAAACACACCAATACATGAGTTAAGATTCCAATGCGGGGGATCGGGTGTGTCAATTGTGAAAAATTCCGATGCGACTTCATGGCACAAACTTGTGCATTAATTGCCCCATTTCAACCCATTTTGCACCGAGTTTTGTCTATTAACGAAACATTGCCAAATGCACCTTAACACTATGAAACGCACCAAAACATGAGTTTAGGGTTGAATTGGGTGGATCGGGTGCGTTCGTTTTGAAAAATTCTGATGCGGCTTCATGGCACGAACTTGTGCATTAATTCTACCATTTCAGCCCGCTTTACATCCACTTTCGTGCAGTAACAAAACAATGCAAAATGCACCCAACACTATGAAATGCACAAATCATGAGTTTAGGGTCCAATGGGGTGGATCGGGTGCGTTCGTTGCGAAAAAATTCCGATGCGACTTCATGGCACAAACTTGTCCTTTAGTTGCACCAGTTAAACCCATTTTGCACTGAGATTCATGTAGTAATGAAACATTGCAAATGCACCCAAAACTACGAAATGCACCAAAACATGAGTTTAGGGTCCAATTGGGTGGATCGGGTGTGTTCGTTGCGAAAAATTCCAATGCGACTTCATGCCACAAACTTGTGCATTAATTCTACCATTTCAGCCCACTTTGCATCGAGTTTTGTGCATTAACGAAAGAATACAAAATGCACCCAAACACTACAAAATGCACCAAACACATGAGTTTACAGTCCAATGGGGTGGATATGGTGCGTTCACTGCCAAAAATTCCGATGCGACTTCGTGGCACGAACTTTTGCATTAATTGCTCCAGTTCAGCCCGTTTTGCACCGAGTTTCATACAGTAACGAAACAATCCAAAATGCACCCAAATACTACAAAACGCACCAATACATGAGTTAAGATTCCAATGAGGGGGATCGGGTGTGTCAATTGTGAAAAATTCCGATGCGGCTTCATGGCACAAACTTGTTCATTAATTGCCCCATTTCAACCCATTTTGCACCGAGTTTTGTCTATTAACGAAACATTGCCAAATGCACCTTAACACTATGAAACGCAGCAAAACATGAGTTTAGGGTTGAATTAGGTGGATCGGGTGTGTTCGTTTTGAAAAATTCTGATGCGGCTTCATGGCACGAACTTGTGCATTAACTCTACCATTTCAGCCTGCTTTGCATCCCCTTTCGTGCAGTAACGAAACAATGCAAAATGCACCCAACACTATGAAATGCACCAAATCATGAGTTTAGGGTCCAATGGGGTGGATCGGGTGTGTTCGTTGCGAAAAATTTCCGATGCGACTTCATGGCACAAACTTGTCATTTAGTTGCACCAGTTCAACCCATTTTGCACTGAGATTCGTGTAGTAATGAAACATTGCAAATGCACCCAAAACTACGAAATGAACCAAAACATGAGTTTAGGGTCCAATTGGGTGGATCGGGTGCGTTCGTTGCGAAAAATTCCAAAGCGACTTCATGCCACAAACTTGTGCATTAATTCTACCATTTCAGCCCACTTTGCATCGAGTTTCGTGCATTAACGAAAGAATCCAAAATGCACCTAAACACTACAAAACACACCAAAACATGAGGTTACAGTCCAATCGGGTGGATATGGTGCGTTCACTGCCAAAAATTCCGATGCGACTTCGTGGCACGAACTTTTGCATTAATTGCTCCAGTTCAGCCCGTTTTGCACCGAGTTTCATGCTGTAACGAAACAATCCAAAATGCACCCAAATACTACAAAACACACCAATACATGAGTTAAGATTCCAATGCGGGGGATCGGGTGTGTCAATTGTGAAAAATTCCGATGCGACTTCATGGCACAAACTTGTGCAATAATTGGCCCATTTCAACCCATTTTGCACCGAGTTTTGTCTATTAACGAAACATTGCCAAATGCACCTCAACACTATGAAACACACCAAAACATGAGTTTAGGGTTGAATTGGGTGGATCGGGTGCGTTCGTTTTGAAAAATTCTGATGCGGCTTCATGGCACGAACTTGTGCATTAATTCTACCATTTCAGCCCGCTTTACATCCACTTTCGTGCAGTAACAAAACAATGCAAAATGCACCCAACACTATGAAATGCACAAATCATGAGTTTAGGGTCCAATGGGGTGGATCGGGTGCGTTCGTTGCGAAAAATTTCCGATGCGACTTCATGGCACAAACTTGTCCTTTAGTTGCACCAGTTAAACCCATTTTGCACTGAGATTCGTGTAGTAATGAAACATTGCAAATGCACCCCAAACTACGAAATGCACCAAAACATGAGTTTAGGGTCCAATTGGGTGGATCGGGTGTGTTCGTTGCGAAAAATTCCAATGCGACTTCATGCCACAAACTTGTGCATTAATTCTACCATTTCAGCCCACTTTGCATCGAGTTTTGTGCATTAACGAAAGAATACAAAATGCACCCAAACACTACAAAATGCACCAAACACATGAGTTTACAGTCCAATGGGGTGGATATGGTGCGTTCACTGCCAAAAATTCCGATGCGACTTCGTGGCACGAACTTTTGCATTAATTGCTCCAGTTCAGCCCGTTTTGCACCGAGTTTCATACAGTAACGAAACAATCCAAAATGCACCCAAATACTGCAAAATGCACCAATACATGAGTTAAGATTCCAATGAGGGGAATCGGGTGTGTCAATTGTGAAAAATTCCGATGCGACTTCATGGCACAAACTTGTGCAATAATTGGCCCATTTCAACCCGTTTTGCATCAACTTTCGTGCAGTAACAAAACATTGTAAAATGCACCCAACACTATGAAATGCACCAAATCATGAGTTTATGGTCCAATGGGGTTGATCGGGTGTGTTCGTTGCGAAAAATTTCCGATTCGACTTCATGGCATAAACTTGTCCTTTAGTTGCACCAGTTCAACCCATTTTGCAATGAGTTTTGTGTAGTAATGAAACATTGCCAAATGCACCCAAAACTACGAAATGCACCAAAACATGAGTTTAGGGTCTAATTGGGTGGATCGGGTGTATTCGTTGTGAAAAATTCCAATGCGACTTCATGCCACAAATTTGTGCATTAATTCTACCATTTCAGCCCGCTTTGCATCAACATTCGTGAAGTAACGAAACTATCCAAAATGCACCCAAAACTACGAAATGCACCAAATCATGTGTTTAGGGTCCAATGGGTTGGATCAGGTGCGTTCGTTGTGAAAAATTATGATGCGACTTCATGGCACAAACTTGTGCATTAATTGCACCCGCTAAACCTATTTTGCACTGAGTTTCATGTAGTAACGAAACTTTGCCAAGTGCACCCAAACACTACGAAACACACCAAAACATGAGTTTAGGGTCCAATTGGGTGGATCGGGTGCGTTCGGTGGGGAAAATTCCGATGCGATTTCGTGGCACCAAATTTTGCATTAATTGCGCTAGTTCGACCCATTTTGCAATGAGTTTCGTGCAGTAACGAAACATTGCCAAATGCACCGAAACACTACGACACACCAAAACATGAGTTTAGGGTCAATTGGGTGGATCGGGTGCATTCGTTGCGAAAAATTTCCATGCGACTTCATGGCATGAACTTGAGTATTAATTCTACTAGTTCAGCCCATTTTGCATCGAGTTTCGTGCAGTAACCAAACACTATGAAACACACAAAACATGAGTTTAGGGTCCAATGAAGTGGATCATGTGTGTTCGTTGCCAAAAATTCCGATGCGAGTTCGTGGCACGAACTTTTGCATTAATTGCACCAGTTCAGCCCATTTTGCACCGAGTTTAATGGAGTAACAAAACAATCCAAAATGCACCCAAACACTACAAAACGCACCAATACATGAGTTAATGGTCCAATGGGGTGAATCGGGTGTGTTCATTGTGAAAAATTCTGATGCGACTTCAAGGCACAAACTTGTGCTTTAATTGCACTTGTTCAACCTATTTTGCCTCAAGTTTCGTGTAGTAACAAAACATTGCCAAATGCACCCAAACAATACGAAATGCATCAAAACATGAGTCTAGGGTCCAATTGTGTGGATCGGGTGCCTTCGTTTCGAAAAATTCTGATGCAACTTCATGGCACGAACTTGTGCATTAATTTACCATTTCAGCCCGTTTTGCATCGACTTTTGTGCAGTAACGAAACAATCCAAAATGCACCCAAACACTACGAAACGCACCAAATAATGGGTTTAGGGTCCAATGGGGTGGATCGGGTGCATTCGTTGCGAAAAAATTCCGATGCGATTTCCTGGCACGAACTTTTGCTTTAATTACACTAGTTTAACCCGGTTTGCACCGAGTTTCGTGCGGTAATGAAACAAATCCAAAGTGCACCAAAACAGTATGAAACGCACCAATAATTGAGTGTAGGGTCCAATGGGGTGGATCGGGTGCGTTCGTTGCGAAAAATTCCAATTTGATTTCATGGCACAAACTTGTGATTTGCACAAGTTCAACCCATTTTGAAGCGAGTTTCGTGTAGTGACGAAACATTTCCAAATGCACCGAAACACTACGAAACGCACCAAAACATGAGTTTAGGGTCCAATTGGGTGGATCGGGTGCGTTCGTTGCAAAAAATAGCAACGCGACTTCATGGCACGAACTTGTGCATTAATTCGACTAGTTCAGCCCGCTTTGCATCGAGTTTTGTGCAGTAATGAAACAATCCAAAATGCACCCAAACACTACAAAATGCACCAAACCATGAGTTTTGAGTCCAATGGGGTGGATTGGGTGTGTTCGTTGCCAAAAATTCTGATGCGAGTTCGTGGCACGAACTTTTGCTTTAATTGCACTAGTCTGTTTTGCACCGAGTTTTGTACAGTAACGAAACAATCTAAAATGCACCCAAACACAACAAAAAGCACCCATACATGAGGTTAGGGTCCAATGGGGTGTATCGGGTGTGTTCGTTCTGAAAAATTCAGATGCGACTTCATGGCACAAACTTGTGCATTAACTACACCTGTTCAACCTATTTTGCACCGAGTTTCTTGTAGTAACAAAACATTGTCAAATGAACCCAAACACTACGAAACGCACCAAAACTTGAGTTTAGGGTCCAATCAGGTGGATCGGGTGCGTTCGTTGCGTAAAATTCCAATGCGACTTCATGGCACGAACTTGTGCATTAATTCGACTAGTTCAGCCCGCTTTGCATCGAGTTTTGTGCAGTAATGAAACAATCCAAAATGCACCCAAACACTACAAAATGCACCAAAACATGAGTTTTGGGTCCAATGGGGTGGATTGGGTGTGTTCGTTGCCAAAAATTCTGATGCGAGTTCGTGGCACGAACTTTTGCATTAATTGCACTAGTCTGTTTTGCACTGAGTTTTGTGCAGTAACGAAACAATCTAAAATGCACCCAAACACAACAAAACGCACCCATACATGAGGTTAGGGTCCAATGGGGTGGATCGGGTGTGTTCGTTCTGAAAAATTCAGATGCGACTTCATGGCACAAACTTGTGCATTAACTACACCTGTTCAACCTATTTTGCACTGAGTTTCTTGTAGTAACAAAACATTGTCAAATGAACCCAAACACTACGAAACGCACCAAAACATGAGTTTAGGGTCCAATCAGGTGGATCGGGTGCGTTCGTTGCGTAAAATTCCAATGCGACTTCATGGCACGAACTTGTGCATTAACTGCACCGGTTGAACCCTTTATGCAGCAACTTTCGTGTAGTAACAGGACATTGCCAAATGCACGCAAACACTATGATACTCCGGACCTTTCGGCCGGACTCTCCGAACTAATACCCGGACTCTCCAGACTCGATAGCATCTGAGGCTCTCACTTCACCTCAATCATGTCTGGACTCATTCTTAATTTATACTCATCTTTGTTTATGCAATGGCAAGGAAACATGCTGGTGAACCCTTAGGTCCGAGGAGACAAAAGCATCATCTTGATCCCCAAGTTCAAAGGGAAGAGGATTCTCCTCCTAGTCCCCCTCAACATGAGTTGCGACCCCATCATCACCCTAGCAAGGAACCCATGTGTCGCTGCGGGAAATGGGCGACTACAAAACTACTCGATTGATTGATTATTGTGCGCTTGATCGGATATGGTCTAGCACGCAAAGACTCGAGGATTTAGAATGGTTCGGGCTTGAAATGCCCTACGTCCAGTATGGGGGGTGGTGTTCTTGCTCTATTGCTCTCGAGCCTGGGTGCTCAAAGTTCAGAGGGGAGCTTACAAGCTGGTCTAGTAGTGTCGAACCCATGGGAGTCCAACCAACCCTTTCCTACGTGGGGGACCTTCCCTTTTATAGCCCAAGGTGGGGCCCCCATTTACAGTTATCTAGCGTTGTGCTTTTGCACCGTCGAGGCGCAAATCATTCTTGTCAGTCATCGGGGCCCACTCAGTCGGTCGGGAGTGGGCGAGCTTGATCTTGGCAATCTTCTGGTGCAAGGAATGATCTTGGTGATCTCCTTGAGCGGTGTGTCCCCCTGGCGTTGTCCCATCCTGGCTCAGCCGGGGTGGCGCGACCACCCGATCGATCGCTCGGGGGTCTCCTTCGGTCTTGTCCGCCAGAGCCTGGGTTTCTTACCAGAATGGCTATCTTACGTAGCTCTGTCACAAAACGGTGCGCCTGGTGAGGGGCGTCTTACCGAGGCTTGGCCGGGGGCGTCCAGTCACGATCGCTGGTGTAATGGAGTGGTGCGCAGAGGCAACCATCATTACGGTGAGGGGAGGCAGCGTCTGCGGACACCCCCTCCCGTTGTGTCAAGGGGCCCGTGCGAGCGGCGTTGTCCCCTTGTCAGGGAGGCCTGCTTGCATGGCCCTTGGTGCAAGATAACGAGAAATGGTGCCTTGGGGCTTGCACGGGGGCTGTCTTGGCCGGCACGCCAGTCAGGAGGCGCGGCGCCTTTGGAGCACACGTCTCAGGCCATCGGCGTGGCTTTGACCCGGGGCACTAGGTCGGGGGCCCGCCATGTGTCCCGGGAGGTCGGGCTTAGCGGGCCCTCTTGTCCTTGGCCGAATAAATCTGCTGGGCCTTGCCCCATGCAAGCCGGGCCCATTAGGGACCCCTGGTTTATTCCCCCGTCAGAGGCCCCCGAGCGGTTCTACGATTTTGAAATAATCGTGGAGCCGCTGGGTTCGGCTTTGATGGTTCCTGAGCGGGGCATCCCATCCAACTGCCCGCGCCCTCAGCTTTTCGACGTGCGACAGACGAGGCGTGACGGGGTCAGGCCCATCTTGATGGCCGGCTGACGGGTCGAGGAATCACGAGGCCGGTCGTCATGTCTTATTATTGTACCGCGGACGCCTCGTTTTCCCCTGCTTGGGGCCGCCTCCCATTGGTGGGTCATGCAGCGATCGTGCCCCGTGTGGCGCGGCGATTGCCTGCATGTTGGCGCCGTTCCATCAGCATCTTTAAGTGTGAGTTTGGTTAGGTGAGGGCTCTTGGTGTGCCCTGCTCTAGCCGGCCCACTGACTACTGGGGCCGCTTGTGCCCACGTTCGCCTATAAATAGGGGGGTTGCGGATACATGGTTCCGCACAAGCGAACAGATCATGGAGTTCCCTTCGCTAGTTTTCTTCCTCACACCCCGTACCCGTCCTCTAGATGAGAGTGGGCATGGCTTGTTTTTTTTGGTGCTAGAAGAATGCTTGTGAACAGCGGGGGATCTTCCTCAGGCATGAACTCGCTGGTGAGTTCATACCACCGCATGATTCCTGGCGTCGAGGAGTTTGAGGGCATGCAGTAGGAGTTTGGCAAACCAGGCCATTGGTCTACCTGCTCCCTTGCCAACAGGCGAGGGGGGCTCGCAGCTTCTGGTGGCCACCTTGGACTCCTCTCGGCGCCGACTCGGAGACTTGGTGGCGGTGTCACCCTTCACTACCGTGGGGGTACTCCTTCTGCTCTGCGTCCTTCTTGCGGTTGCCGCTCCCCCGAGATCTCGGGTGGGCAGTTCACGCGTCGCCGATGCGGAGCCGCAGATCCGCTGCCTGATCTTCCAACTTTGTTGGAGGGCTGCACAGCTCAATGCTGTGCCCCGGGGCAGTGGGGGACGGTGAAGGGTTCCTCTCTCATCATGCAGGATGGTCTTGCAGCCAGGACAAGTCTTCGCGCCTCGGAGGCGGACGATTAGAGTGGTGCGCCTGGAAGCCGCCGTGGCCATTGGAAGGAGATCATGGCCTGACCTCCAGCGCACGAGGAAGATATCCAGGAGCAGGCGCCGGCGGGGAATTCTGGGCTAACCTCAGCCCCATTAAGCTCCCCTCGTCGGCATCGTCTGCCTCCTTCTCTGCCAGGGGTTTCTTGGTGCGGCTGATGCTAGAAGAAGTCTTGTGAGGTGCTACAAGAAGTCTTGCAACGTTCTTTGGCCATGTCCTGCAGCTTGCCAGGTAGCAGCCTTTGCCTTAGCCCCTTTTTGTTGATCCCTTGGTGGGAGTAAATGGATTTGATCCATTGTATCCGCTGTGTCAGTGAGTCGAGGACAGCTAGCTTTCGTTTGTTGTAACGACTTGGAGCCGATTATTGTAAAGGAAGATTAATGAAACAAAGTTGGCCCTGAGGCGTTCTTGTTTGCTCATTTTTTCGCATTGTGTTTTCGTTTACGTGCCTCAACGATGAATGACTCTACTGCGACCGATGGCGATCGGAGGAGGTGAACCCTACCGCTTGACCTAGATGGCCCGGAACGGCGAGTTCGGTGAGCTCGATAGTGGGTAGGCCCAATTAAGGACAATCCGAGTGAACTCCGACCCTGCCGCGAATGACCGGTTCGACGGAGCCCCAATGGGAGCACTTCACTGCTCTACAGCCCGCATCCCAGATAGATACCAGAGCCGTCAGCCTGCTCGGGGGCCTAGTTGGCCTCCCCCCTGGAGGGGATTCCGTGGAACGCTAGAGGCCGGATCGGACAAGAAAATTTGAGACGACAAGATTGCTGCCGGGGCAGGTCGGGCAAGGGCCGCTTGGTGCTCGACTCAGTTTTTCTTCCCTGGCTCTTTAAGTCAAAGCAGCGCGAAGCCCTTGATGGACTGGCTTTCGAACCTTGAAATCGAATCGTGCGGTTGCGATTCATTTGAGGCATCGAAATGGTTCGCCGTCTTCCTTGCAATTGGAAACAAATGGACGATGGGGATTTAATTGAAACTGTAAAGTACGCACCCGTGGATCCGATGCGTCGCATCGATTGCGGCGGTGAGGTCCGTTCATGGCGGCTCGCGTCTCGAGGCATCACGTAACTCGGGAACCACCGCGGAGTGATGACAGTGTTCGCCTATTTAATCCTCTGCCTTCCGCCACCTCGTCTCCGTCATCATCGCTTCCTGCTAGTTCCAATTGGGTGGATCGGGTGCGTTCGTTGCGAAAAATTCCAATGCGACTTCATGCCACAAACTTGTGCATTAATTCTACCATTTCAGCCCACTTTGCATCGAGTTTCGTGCATTAACGAAAGAATCCAAAATGCACCTAAACACTACAAAACACACCAAAACATGAGGTTACAGTCCAATGGGGTGGATATGGTGCGTTCACTGCCAAAAATTCCGATGCGACTTCGTGGCACGAACTTTTGCATTAATTGCTCCAGTTCAGCCCGTTTTGCACCGAGTTTCATGCTGTAACGAAACAATCCAAAATGCACCCAAATACTACAAAACACACCAATACATGAGTTAAGATTCCAATGCGGGGGATCGGGTGTGTCAATTGTGAAAAATTCCGATGCGACTTCATGGCACAAACTTGTGCAATAATTGGCCCATTTCAACCCATTTTGCACCGAGTTTTGTCTATTAACGAAACATTGCCAAATGCACCTTAACACTATGAAACGCACCAAAACATGAGTTTAGGGTTGAATTGGGTGGATCGGGTGCGTTCGTTTTGAAAAATTCTGATGCGGCTTCATGGCACGAACTTGTGCATTAATTCTACCATTTCAGCCCGCTTTACATCCACTTTCGTGTAGTAACAAAACAATGCAAAATGCACCCAACACTATGAAATGCACAAATCATGAGTTTAGGGTCCAATGGGGTGGATCGGGTGCATTCGTTGCGAAAAATTTCCGATGCGACTTCATGGCACAAACTTGTCCTTTAGTTGCACCAGTTCAACCCATTTTGCACTGAGATTCGTGTAGTAATGAAACATTGCAAATGCACCCAAAACTACGAAATGCACCAAAACATGAGTTTAGGGTCCAATTGGGTGGATCGGGTGTGTTCGTTGCGAAAAATTCCAATGCGACTTCATGCCACAAACTTGTGCATTAATTCTACCATTTCAGCCCACTTTGCATCGAGTTTTGTGCATTAACGAAAGAATACAAAATGCACCCAAACACTACAAAATGCACCAAACACATGAGTTTACAGTCCAATGGGGTGGATATGGTGCGTTCACTGCCAAAAATTCCGATGCGACTTCGTGGCACGAACTTTTGCATTAATTGCTCCAGTTCAGCCCGTTTTGCACCGAGTTTCATACAGTAACGAAACAATCCAAAATGCACCCAAATACTACAAAATGCACCAATACATGAGTTAAGATTCCAATGAGGGGAATCGGGTGTGTCAATTGTGAAAAATTCCGATGCGACTTCATGGCACAAACTTGTGCAATAATTGGCCCATTTCAACCCGTTTTGCATCAACTTTCGTGCAGTAACAAAACTTTGTAAAATGCACCCAACACTATGAAATGCACCAAATCATGAGTTTATGGTCCAATGGGGTTGATCGGGTGTGTTCGTTGCGAAAAATTTCCGATTCGACTTCATGGCATAAACTTGTCCTTTAGTTGCACCAGTTCAACCCATTTTGCAATGAGTTTTCTGTAGTAATGAAACATTGCCAAATGCACCCAAAACTACGAAATGCACCAAAACATGAGTTTAGGGTCTAATTGGGTGGATCGGGTGTATTCGTTGTGAAAAATTCCAATGCGACTTCATGCCACAAATTTGTACATTAATTCTACCATTTCAGCCCGCTTTGCATCAACATTCGTGAAGTAACGAAACTATCCAAAATGCACCCAAAACTACGAAATGCACCAAATCATGTGTTTAGGGTCCAATGGGTTGGATCAGGTGCGTTCGTTGTGAAAAATTATGATGCGACTTCATGGCACAAACTTGTGCATTAATTGCACCCGCTAAACATATTTTGCACTGAGTTTCATGTAGTAACGAAACTTTGCCAAGTGCACCCAAACACTACGAAACACACCAAAACATGAGTTTAGGGTCCAATTGGGTGGATCGGGTGCGTTCGGTGGGGAAAATTCCGATGCGATTTCGTGGCACCAAATTTTGCATTAATTGCGCTAGTTCGACCCATTTTGCAATGAGTTTCGTGCAGTAACAAAACATTGCCAAATGCACCGAAACACTACGACACACCAAAACATGAGTTTAGGGTCAATTGGGTGGATCGGATGCATTCGTTGCGAAAAATTTCCATGCGACTTCATGGCATGAACTTGAGTATTAATTCTACTAGTTCAGCCCATTTTGCATCGAGTTTCGTGTAGTAACCAAACACTATGAAACACACAAAACATGAGTTTAGGGTCCAATGCAGTGGATCATGTGTGTTCGTTGCCAAAAATTCCGATGCGAGTTCGTGGCACGAACTTTTGCATTAATTGCACCAGTTCAGCCCATTTTGCACCGAGTTTAATGGAGTAACAAAACAATCCAAAATGCACCCAAACACTACAAAACACACCAATACATGAGTTAATGGTCCAATGGGGTGAATCGGGTGTGTTCATTGTGAAAAATTCTGATGCGACTTCAAGGCACAAACTTGTGCTTTAATTGCACTTGTTCAACCTATTTTGCCTCAAGTTTCGTGTAGTAACAAAACATTGCCAAATGTACCCAAACAATACGAAATGCACCAAAACATGAGTCTAGGGTCCAATTGTGTGGATCGGGTGCCTTCGTTTCGAAAAATTCTGATGCAACTTCATGGCACGAACTTGTGCATTAATTTAGCATTTCAGCCCGTTTTGCATCGACTTTTGTGCAGTAACGAAACAATCCAAAATGCACCCAAACACTACGAAACGCACCAAATAATGGGTTTAGGGTCCAATGGGGTGGATCGGGTGCATTCGTTGCGAAAAAATTCCGATGCGATTTCCTGGCACGAACTTTTGCTTTAATTACACTAGTTTAACCCGGTTTGCACCGAGTTTCGTGCGGTAATGAAACAAATCCAAAGTGCACCAAAACAGTATGAAACGCACCAATAATTGAGTGTAGGGTCCAATGGGGTGGATCGGGTGCGTTCGTTGCGAAAAATTCCAATTTGATTTCATGGCACAAACTTGTGATTTGCACAAGTTCAACCCATTTTGAAGCGAGTTTCGTGTAGTGACGAAACATTTCCAAATGCACCGAAACACTACGAAACGCACCAAAACATGAGTTTAGGGTCCAATTGGGTGGATCGGGTGCGTTCGTTGCAAAAAATAGCAACGCGACTTCATGGCACGAACTTGTGCATTAATTCGACTAGTTCAGCCCGCTTTGCATCGAGTTTTGTGCAGTAATGAAATAATCCAAAATGCACCCAAACACTACAAAATGCACCAAAACATGAGTTTTGAGTCCAATGGGGTGGATTGGGTGTGTTCGTTGCCAAAAATTCTAATGCGAGTTCGTGGCACGAACTTTTGCATTAATTGCACTAGTCTGTTTTGCACCGAGTTTTGTGCAGTAACGAAACAATCTAAAATGCACCCAAACACAACAAAAAGCACCCATACAAGAGGTTAGGGTCCAATGGGGTGTATCGGGTGTGTTCGTTCTGAAAAATTCAGATGCGACTTCATGGCACAAACTTGTGCATTAACTACACCTGTTCAACCTATTTTGCACCGAGTTTCTTGTAGTAACAAAACATTGTCAAATGAACCCAAACACTACGAAACGCACCAAAACATGAGTTTAGGGTCCAATCAGGTGGATCGGGTGCGTTCGTTGCGTAAAATTCCAATGCGACTTCATGGCACGAACTTGTGCATTAATTCGACTAGTTCAGCCCGCTTTGCATCGAGTTTTGTGCAGTAATGAAACAATCCAAAATGCACCCAAACACTACAAAATGCACCAAAACATGAGTTTTGGGTCCAATGGGGTGGATTGGGTGTGTTCGTTGCCAAAAATTCTGATGCGAGTTCGTGGCACGAACTTTTGCATTAATTGCACTAGTCTGTTTTGCACCGAGTTTCGTGTAGTAACGAAACAATCTAAAATGCACCCAAACACAACAAAACGCACCCATACATGAGGTTAGGGTCCAATGGGGTGGATCGGGTGTGTTCGTTCTGAAAAATTCAGATGCGACTTCATGGCACAAACTTGTGCATTAACTACACCTGTTCAACCTATTTTGCACCGAGTTTCTTGTAGTAACAAAACATTGTCAAATGAACCCAAACACTACGAAACGCACCAAAACATGAGTTTAGGGTCCAATCAGGTGGATCGGGTGCGTTCGTTGCGTAAAATTCCAATGCGACTTCATGGCACGAACTTGTGCATTAACTGCACCGGTTGAACCCTTTATGCAGCAACTTTCGTGTAGTAACAGGACATTGCCAAATGCACGCAAACACTATGATACTCCGGACCTTTCGGCCGGACTCTCCGAACTAATACCCGGACTCTCCAGACTCGATAGCATCTGAGGCTCTCACTTCACCTCAATCATGTCTGGACTCATTCTTAATTTATACTCATCTTTGTTTATGCAATGGCAAGGAAACATGCTGGTGAACCCTTAGGTCCGAGGAGACAAAAGCATCATCTTGATCCCCAAGTTCAAAGGGAAGAGGATTCTCCTCCTAGTCCCCCTCAACATGAGTTGCGACCCCATCATCACCCTAGCAAGGAACCCATGTGTCGCTGCGGGAAATGGGCGACTACAAAACTACTCGATTGATTGATTATTGTGCGCTTGATCGGATATGGTCTAGCACGCAAAGACTCGAGGATTTAGAATGGTTCGGGCTTGAAATGCCCTACGTCTAGTATGGGGGGTGGTGTTCTTGCTCTATTGCTCTCGAGCCTGGGTGCTCAAAGTTCAGAGGGGACCTTACAAGCTGGTCTAGTAGTGTCGAACCCATGGGAGTCCAACCAACCCTTTCCTACGTGGGGGACCTTCCCTTTTATAGCCCAAGGTGGGGCCCCCATTTACAGTTATCTAGCGTTGTGCCTTTGCACCGTCGAGGCGCAAATCATTCTTGTCAGTCGTCGGGGCCCACTCAGTCGGTCGGGAGTGGGCGAGCTTGATCTTGGCAATCTTCTGGTGCAAGCAATGATCTTGGTGATCTCCTTGAGCGGTGTGTCCCCCTGGCGTTGTCCCATCCTGGCTCAGTCGGGGTGGCGCGACCACCCGATCGATCGCTCGGGGGTCTCCTTCGGTCTTGTCCGCCAGAGCCTGGGTTTCTTACCAGAATGGCTATCTTACGTAGCTCTGTCACAAAACAGTGCGCCTGGTGAGGGGCGTCTTACCGAGGCTTGGCCGGGGGCGTCCAGTCACGATCGCTGGTGTAATGGAGTGGTGCGCAGAGGCAACCATCATTACGGTGAGGGGAGGCAGCGTCTGCGGACACCCCCTCCCGTTGTGTCAAGGGGCCCGTGCGAGCGGCGTTGTCCCCTTGGCAGGGAGGCCTGCTTGCATGGCCCTTGGTGCAAGATAACGAGAAATGGTGCCTTGGGGCTTGCACGGGGGCTGTCTTGGCCGGCACGCCAGTCAGGAGGCGCGGCGCCTTTGGAGCACACGTCTCAGGCCATCGGCGTGGCTTTGACCCGGAGCACTAGGTCGGGGGCCGCCATGTGTCCCGGGAGGTCGGGCTTAGCGGGCCCTCTTGTCCTTGGCCGAATAAATCTGCTGGGCCTTGCCCCATGCAAGCCGGGCCCATTAGGGACCCCTGGTTTATTCCCCCGTCAGAGGCCCCCGAGCGGTTCTACGATTTTGAAATAATCGTGGAGCCGCTGGGTTCGGCTTTGATGGTTCCTGAGCGGGGCATCCCATCCAACTGCCCGCGCCCTCAGCTTTTCGACGTGCGACAGACGAGGCGTGACGGGGTCAGGCCCATCTTGATGGCCGGCTGACGGGTCGAGGAATCACGAGGCCGGTCGTCATGTCTTATCATTGTACCGCGGACGCCTCGTTTTCCCCCGCTTGGGGCCGCCTCCCATTGGTGGGTCATGCAGCGATCGTGCCCCGTGTGGCGCGGCGATTGCCTGCATGTTGGCGCCGTTCCATCAGCATCTTTAAGTGTGAGTTTGGTTAGGTGAGGGCTCTTGGTGTGCCCTGCTCTAGCCGGCCCACTGACTACTGGGGCCGCTTGTGCCCACGTTCGCCTATAAATAGGGGGGTTGCGGATACATGGTTCCGCACAAGCGAACAGATCATGGAGTTCCCTTCGCTAGTTTTCTTCCTCACACCCCATACCCGTCCTCTAGATGAGAGTGGGCATGGCTTGTTTTTTTTTGGTGCTAGAAGAATGCTTGCGAACAGCGGGGGATCTTCCTCAGGCATGAACTCGCTGGTGAGTTCATACCACCGCACGATTCTCGGCGTCGAGGAGTTTGAGGGCATGCAGCAGGAGTTTGGCAAACCAGGCCATTGGTCTACCTGCTCCCTTGCCAACAGGCGAGGGGGGCTCGCAGCTTCTGGTGGCCACCTTGGACTCCTCTCGGCGCCGACTCGGAGACTTGGTGGTGGTGTCACCCTTCACTACCGTGGGGGTACTCCTTCTGCTCTGCGTCCTTCTTGCGGTTGCCGCTCCCCCGAGATCTCGGGTGGGCAGTTCACGCGTCGCCGATGCGGAGCCGCAGATCCGCTGCCTGATCTTCCAACTTGGTTGGAGGGCTGCACAACTCAATGCTGTGCCCCGGGGCAGTGGGGGACGGTGAAGGGTTCCTCTCTCATCATGCAGGATGGTCTTGCAGCCAGGACAAGTCTTCGCGCCTCGGAGGCGGACGATTAGAGTGGTGCGCCTGGAAGCCGCCGTGGCCATTGGAAGGAGATCATGGCCTGACCTCCAGCGCACGAGGAAGATATCCAGGAGCAGGCGCCGCGCGGGGAATTCTGGGCTAACCTCAGCCCCATTAAGCTCCCCTCGTCGGCATCGTCTGCCTCCTTCTCCGCCAGGGGTTTCTTGGTGCGGCTGATGCTAGAAGAAGTCTTGTGAGGTGCTACAAGAAGTCTTGCGACGTTCTTTGGCCATGTCCTCCAGCTTGCCAGGTAGCAGCCATTGCCTTAGCCCCTTTTTGTTGATCCCTTGGTGGGAGTAAATGGATTTGATCCATTGTATCCGCTGTGTCAGTGAGTCGAGGACAGCTAGCTTTCGTTTGTTGTAACGGCTTGGAGCCGATTATTGTAAGGGAAGATTAATGAAACAAAGTTGGCCCTGAGGCGTTCTTGTTTGCTCATTTTTTCACATTGTGTTTTCGTTTACGTGCCTCAACGATGAATGACTCTACTGCGACCGATGGCGATCGGAGGAGGTGAACCCTACCGCTTGACCTAGATGGCCCGGAACGGCGAGTTCGGTGAGCTCGATAGTGGGTAGGCCCAATTAAGGACAATCCGAGTGAACTCCGACCCTGCCGCGAATGACCGGTTCGACGGAGCCCCAATGGGAGCACTCCACTGCTCTACAGCCCGCATCCCAGATAGATACCCGAGCCGTCAGCCTGCTCGGGGGCCTAGTTGGCCTCCCCCCTGGAGGGGATTCCGTGGAACGCTAGAGGCCGGATCGGACAAGAAAATTTGAGACGACAAGATTGCTGCCGGGGCAGGTCGGGCAAGGGCCGCTTGGTGCTCGACTCAGTTTTTCTTCCCTGGCTCTTTAAGTCAAGGCAGCGCGAAGCCCTTGATGGACTGGCTTTCGAACCTTGAAATCGAATCGTGCGGTTGCGATTCATTTGAGGCATCGAAATGGTTCGCCGTCTTCCCTGCAATTGGAAACGAATGGACGATGGGGATTTAATTGAAACTGTAAAGTACGCACCCGTGGATCCGATGTGTCGCATCGATTGCGGCGGTGAGGTCCGTTCATGGCGGCTCGCGTCTCGAGGCATCACGTCACTCGGGAACCACCGCGGAGTGATGACAGTGTTCGCCTATTTAATCCTCTGCCTTCCGCCGCCTCGTCTCCGTCATCATCGCTTCCTGCTAGTTTCTTCGAGAGAAGACACAGAGAAGAGGGGAAGGCGAAGGCGCAAGGAAAAGGAGAAGAAGGAGGAGCTCTTAACCGCACCAGTCATTGTCGTCGATCCTCCTCGATGGCCGGCGACAAGCGTCCCCGAGACGAGGAGTCCAGCGCCAAGCCGCGTGGCTTGCGGCGGGCGCACCGCGAGTTCTTCCGGGGAAGGTACCTTTCGGCATTGTCCTCGTTCTTCTATCCTTGCATTTTGTTTTGTTGTGTTCATGATGGTACCTGCGTTGTGGTAGGGTGGCGTCGTTGGGTCCTAGAGCGTGGATCACCGGGCAAGGTGGCATTGGGCCGTCAGGTGGCCCTGGCACCTCCGAGTCCTCTTCGTCCGGTGGGCCCCTGGTGCGGGATGGCGCTGGGGCATCTGGTGCTGCCGCTCGGTGGCTCGGCATCATCCTTCATCGCTCCGCCGCTGCCGATCGTTGGGGCTCTGCCAGTCGCGGCTGCTGGAGCACCGGTCTTGCCTGCGCCAGACTCGCCCTCGTAGGGTTCGCCTACTGTGTCCGCCGCCTCCTCAGGGTCTGGCTCCGGGGGAGTCAACCCGAACATAGTGGCTCAGCAGCGGGAGTGCGACCTGGCGCGCGGTCGCTTCTCGGCCTCCACAGTCGAGATCGAGCTCCTGCGGGACAGCCTACAGGCGGTCGAGGTGGCTCGGGGTGCCACCGAGGGGGAGGTCCGCGCGGCGAGGGACACCGCGGGGGACGCGCAGGCCCGCGCCTTTTGTGAGTTCCACTCTTGATCGCATCTTCTTTCCCCTGTTTTTCCCTGCATATCATGCATTTTACCTGTAGTGCAGGAGGAGGAGTTGGAGGCCGTCCACCGTGAGTTGATGGACCTACAGCGTCGCCTCGGCAAGGTGGAGGACCAACGCGAGGCCCTGGAGGAGGGTGCGCTTGCTGTCTTCCATGTGGTGGAGCCACGGGCGCCCATGCAGGTGGACCAGCTCCATGCCCTCCCCGAGATCATTCGGTCGTCGGTGAGGTTGGGGATCCACCGTGGCACCGCTGCTGCATTGGCTGCCGCCCGTCTCCGCACCGGGACGGACCTCGGGGGAATCGACCCCAGCTTCCCGCAGACCTCGAGCGTGGCGTCTCGTTGGCAATCCATGCGAGACTTCGCCGGGTTCAGACGGGTCACCGCGGCGGAGATGGACGTCGACGACCTCTTGCAACACGGCGCAGACCCGGAGCTGGACGGGCCGTAGGGTCTCGGCGGGACAGCAACGGAGCACGGGGCCGGCCGGCGGCCACTTCTTCTTTTTTATTTTGTTTAATTATGAAAAAGTGTGTAAATGCTATGTCTCAAGCAGTTCGTGCGGCTTGGGAGAACATCTGGGGCGTCCACCATGTGCGTGGCGCCTCTAACCACGTTTAAATTTGTGTTCATATTTTGTCTTTGCTCTGTTTTTCGTCTCGCCCAAGTTTTTTTGAAAACATTTTTGCATTCGCTTTTCGATTTTGTTGCGAGAATTTCTGTGTATTGTGTGACGAGGAAAAAAGATGCGTGCGTGCTGCACGGTTTGTCCCGGTGAGGCCCCCGAGCGCCTTGGCCTGAAAGTGTTCATGGCAAGGGGCTGTAGGGGAGGGAAGCAACAGAAAGTAAGATGGTCGAAGGCCATGGTCTGGCCCCCAAGCGCTCCGAGCCAAATGTGTATGGGTCGGGGTGCTAGAAACCAGAGAGCTTGTTTGTGTGCTGTGAGCATGTAAGAAAGAAAGGCAGGTGTCTGGTCCCCGAGTGATTCTGGGCAGTGAGTGCTAGGTCGGGGCGCCGAGTGAGTGCACTGTGTTGTGCGGGGAGAGAAAAAATCGACAGGTGTCGGGGCCCCGAGTGCTCTGAGCCGGAAGTGGCCGGGTCGGGACACTTGGACTGAGCCGCTACTGCTGCTTACGGAAATAAGCGACGTAACTGTTCTATGTTCCAAGAGTTGGTCAGAATGTTACCGTCGGAGTCTTTTAGCTTGTAGGTGCCTGGTCATATCACCTTTGTGATGCTGTAGGGTCCTTCCCATGGCAGCGAGAGCTTGTGCTTGTCTTTCGTCTACATGACCCGTCGTAGCACCAGATCTCTGACCTGCAGCGTTCTTTCCCGTATGCGCCTCTCATAGTACCTGCGTAAAGTTTGTTGGTAGCGGGCCAATTGGAGGAGCGTAGCTAGCCTTGCTTCTTCCAAAACCTCCATGGCGTCCCTCTGGGCTTCGGCAGCCGTTGCTGGGTCAAACTCTTTGACTCTCGGTGCACTGTAGTCCAGGTCGGAGGGCAGCACAACCTCTGAACCGTACGTTAGGAAGAAAGGTGTCAGCCCTGTAGATCGGTTGGGTGTGGTTTGCAAGCTTCAGAGTACTGCAAGCAGCTCGTCCACCCAACGACCCGCGAACTTTTTGAGCATGTCAAAAATGTGCGGTTTGAGCCCTTGGAGGATTAGGCCGTTAGCTCTTTCTACTCGCCTGTTCGTGCGCGGGTGTCCGACCGATGCCCAATCGATCCGGATCCCGTATCCTTCTGCGAACTCTTGGAAGTAGTGACTAGTGAAGTTGGTCCCGTTGTCGGTAATTGACGGAGGTAGATCTATGTACCTCCCTGCCGAGTGGGTGTTGGTATTTTGTAACGTCACGAATAAAATCCGCAAGCACACGAATACCGCTGTAGCTTTCACCCAAGAGTATTCCAGGGTATCGT
Organism: Panicum virgatum; assembly: GCF_016808335.1. Taxonomy (NCBI): domain Eukaryota; kingdom Viridiplantae; phylum Streptophyta; class Magnoliopsida; order Poales; family Poaceae; genus Panicum; species Panicum virgatum. The sequence goes on along the minus strand of NC_053148.1, from coordinate 26,500,842 downwards.
ATCCACTAGGGAACGTGAGTAGACTACCTACCGGTTCAGGCTATCCATGGACACACACACTGGTGTAGGAGGATAGGAAAGAGAGGACTTTCTAAGATCTAGAATCTATGTTTAGAAGAAGAGATCACGTCGCCATTATACTTCGAGCTAAAGGTATCGACCGGCTTATACAAGCCAATAGTTCCAATATATGCTCTATCCAATATCCAAACGTGGAGGATTACTAAAAGGCTCGAACAGGGCTGTCACCATGTTGACGCTCCTTAGCGCCCCCGATTTATATACCGCAAGCGCACGGTTTCGTGTAGCTTTTCCCTTAGAGTATTCCCCCAAGGTTTATCAATCCACGGAACCAAAGAGACAAGAAACAATCTACTAGCATAGAGATTCCTTTGTGTTGAGATGGTGAAAACGAATCTAATCTACTAAAAACACGACAAACACTGAAGGTAGCAAGAGAAAGTTAGAGATAACCAATCTAGATCACCTAGATCATGCATATGTTGTAGTTCCAGCTAGATAAAGTGAAGTAAGATAGATGTGAATCTCAATGAAAAGCATCTTTAAACTCAAAATCTCCAATCCGATCTCTCGATACCCCACCTACTAAGTGGCAACGGCCTGCCACAATGCCACCCCTTTCAACAAGATACCCTGAAGCAAGTCGAACCCCTTTGGTAGTTCCGCCATGAACCTCTAGCCACCATGACTACAAGATCATGCTAAGCGATCTATTTCGATAATAGATCTAGGATAATATGCTCGTTACCTGCAGTTTTGGCCCAAATTCACCTGCACACATTCTCATACCAGCATCTGTGGAATTCGTCAAATAATCATCCTATGCTAACATTTATTCCTTCTGCTGCTCGACTTTTGCATGATAGTTGACTGTCAAAATGGGTCGTTAGTGACCTTCAACTGTGGGGTCACCGAACCCGGGAGACTACCCTGCTCGGTGACTCGGCTACAACTACTCGGCGTGCGGGACTCGGCCGTGCGCGGAAAGGATTCTCAGAGGATTAGGACGAGAGGCTCTAACTAGAGACCCTAATATCTAGAGATCTTAACCGACCTCCTTCCTTGTAAAACAACCCGAGTATATCATTCCTTGGACCCCTACGCCTCCTGGTCTATATAAAGGAGACGTAGGCCGACCCATAGATGGTCTCTCCACTTTCCGCAGCATCCTGCAAACCCTAATACAACCCCGAACACAGGCCGTAGGGTATTACGCTCATCGTGGCCCGAACCTATCTAAGTCCCTGCATCTTCGTGTTACCATTGAGCTCTTAGTCCGGAGATCTCCATCCAGAAACTCTACCGCTGGGTACACCCCTGGTGGACTAGCCGGAATAACAATCCGATAGTTGGCGTGCCAGGTAGGGGACTCAGGGCTCACACGTCGAGTTCAATGGCAGCCAACACCGGCGTCATCTTCCCCGCTGGAGGCGACGGTCGGCTTCTCCTTCACCTTCGGAAGCTTCCCAAAGGTTACGGTTCTCCTGCCGCCAGAGGCAACATCGTCGCCAGGGTTAGATCCGATCTAACCCCCGAAGCACCTGCCGCCTCTCGGATTCCCGAATCCGAGAGCTATGATGTGGCTGCCACGCCAACCAGGGTGACCCGTCGCCCTGACGAATCTGCTGACGACCTGATCTTCCAGATAGATTGCGTCAGTAGATCCATCGCCGAGTGCATTCGACTCGGCGAATTCGCGCTTTGCCATCGGAACGACCCCGACCGTGTTCACCGTGAACTTGGCAACGCTCCAACCAGGACCAGATCCGATCTAGTCACTCCGAGATCTGCCTCGCTCAGGGTTCCCGAACCCGAGGCAGACTCCGCTATGATCACTTCTTCTAGGACGACCCGTCGTCCAGCCAAATCACCTGACGATCTTATCTCTCAGATAGATCTAGTCGGCAGATGCAACAGGCTCGGCGAGGATGCACTCCATCACCACGACGACTCGGATCGGATCCCCTTCGGGCTCCGCAATGCAGCTGCGACGTACTCGGATCAGATCCGAGTGCGACTACCCGACCCGGCAACCCTCGGTCAGATCCGATCTGACCCGACTTCGGGAGAGGAACTTGGCTTCCAACACGCCTCGTTCACCCTCCCACTCAACCGCTGTTCTACGGCGGAGCATCGCCGAATCTTCAACGTCTCTGACGTCTCCAACACTCATGAAAACGAGACTGATGAGGAGAAGGCCCAACGACTCCGCCGCAATGAGGTCCGCGCCGACATGAGGCACAATGACGAGGCCATCGATCGGGCCAACCGCGACCTGGAGAACGCCGCAACCCTAGGAACCGGCGTTCACCAATCCGGCCCCGCAACCTCGACGCTGACTTCGTTCTCAACTATGACGGCCAAGATGTCATCGCTACGCCGTCGGCCAACCTCGCCGCAGTGTTCTAGGTGCTCGAGGGTCTTCAGGAGACCCCCGAGATCGTCAAGGCCCATGCTCGCCTGCACGTGGCTGCCACGCAAGCTCAGCAGCTGCGGGAGGACAACTCGGCCTACCGCGCCCAGTCAAGTCATCACTCGACACGACCCCACGATGAAGACGGAGAGGTCAACCAAGGTGATCTCCGCCTCCAACTCAACTAACAAGACCTGCGTCAGCGCGTCAACAACTGTCACCGCCAACGTGACGCCGCCGACCAAGAGCGACGCCGCCAGTACGATGAGGAACACGGCGACTCCAACATTGACTACCAGAACCGTGGTCGCCGGGGTGACAACCGCCCACGACGTCCTCGCCGTTACAACGACCCCAACAACGACCTCGATGGCTTCTCCGCCTTCTCTCGCCGACTTCGGGCCATCCAGTGGCCCGCCACCTTCAAGCCTACCGGGATCGAGAAGTACGATGGCGAGTCGGATCCCAAGACATGGCTACGCACCTACTCCATCGCCATCCGAGCTGCCCGCGGCGACAACGACATCATGGCCGCCTACTTCCCGGACATGATGGGTCCCCAAGCTCTCAACTGGCTCGAAGCACTTCTCGCTGGCTCCATCAACAATTGGCAGGATCTCTGTAGCGCCTTCATCCAGTACTACCAGGCATCTTGCCCGGGTCCCAAGACCAGATGGGATCTGGCCAGTGTTGTGTAGCAACCGGACGAGTCCCTCCGTGACTACATCAAGTGGTACTTTACTAATCGTAATACCATTACGGAAGCAGATGATAGGGACGTCATCCACTACTTCAATGAAGGCCCCTACAATATCGAATTTTGGAGGAAGATGTTCCAGACCTACCCCAAGACCGTGGGTGACATGATGACGGTCATCAATAAGCACGCCGACATGGAGGAAGCTGAGCGGGCTCGCCGCCGGCACAAGAACGACTACTCCGAGCATCCCCCTCTGCGGGAAAACCGCTCGGAACGCCGCCGCGACGACCGCCCACCTCGCCACGGGAAGAAACACGACCGCGCCGAGTCCTCCAAGAACCGGGACCGCAAGCGTGGCCTCGAGAACACCGTCGCCATCACCGAAAGACCCCAGTTCCGCTCCACCCTCAACCAAGCAGACCTGGATCGACTCCTGGATGGCAAGTGTCCTTGGCACAAGGATGCAAACCACACTGCCCGGGAGTATCGAGCACTCTCTAACGGCGTTATCAAGAACAACGACCCCAAGCGACCCGGCCGCGACGACCGCGATAGGCCGGGTGGTTCCAGGACCACCCGGGCGCGCCCACGAAGGCGCAACTCGCCCAGGCAAGATGATGACGAGCAGAGGGAAGATTCCCCAGGGAACTTCTAGGAAGAAGACAGGGTCGTCAACTTCATATACAGCGGCCCTAGCAAGCCACCATGCCGGCGCAAGCTCAAGCTGGACGACAGAGAAGTCAACCTGGTGTTCAAACACCCGGTTGAACCCCTCCGGTGGTCGGAGACGCCGATAACCTTCGACTGCCGCGACCACTGGGTCCACCTGCCTAGGCCAGGTGCCTACCCCCTCGTGGTCAACCCGCTGGTAAGCCAGGTCCGCCTGGCCAAAGTACACATCGACGGTGGTAGCGCCCTCGACATCATCTTCGCCAGCATGCTGCAGAGCATGGGCTACGACATGGTATCCCTGGTCCCATCTGACCAGGCTTTCTACGGGATCATCCCCGGAGCCGGGTCGACCCCGGTCGGCCGGGCCACCCTGCCGGTCACCTTCGGCACCCGCGACAACTACCGCACTGAGTACGTCAACTTCGAGGTCGCCGAGTTCGAGACCTCCTACCACGCCATCCTGGGAAGACCCTCCCTCGCCAAGTTTATGGCGATACCCAACCACACGTATCTTCTCCTGAAGATGCCAGCTCCAAAGGGGGTCCTCTCAGTCTATGGAGACTTGCAGATCTCCTACGCGTGTGAGGCCTAAAACATCGAGCTCTCCGACACCCTAGAACGATCCAGGAACTCCGTTCTTGTTGCCAGGCAGCAAAGAACCTCTCGGCGGACCTGCAAATCATCCCTGCCAAGGAGTCAACTTCCGAGTCGCAACTCACTCCGGCCGTGGCGACCAAGACCATCATCCTCCGGGACGATGAACCGCACAAGACCGCCGTGATCGGGGCCAGCCTCGACTCGGCGTAGGAAGGCGAGCTCACCTCATTCCTCTGGGAGAATTGGGACATCTTCGCAAGGAAGCCATCTGACATGCCCGGAGTCTGAAGGGAGGAGGCTGAGCACTCCTTAGATCTGGACAACACGGCGAAGCCCGTCAAGCAATGGCTTCGTTGCTTCGTGCAAGATCGAAAGGAGGCTATTAGGGTAGAAGTAACCCGGCTCCTAGCTGCTGGTTTCATCAGAGAAGTCGCACACCCAGATTGGCTGGCAAACCCAGTCCTTGTAAAAAAGAAAAATGGTGAATGGAGAATGTTTGTTGACTATATAGACCTCAACAAACACTGCCCTAAGGACCCCTTTCCTCTACCACGCATCGACCAGGTCGTTGACTCGACGGCCGGGTGCGTTCTCCTTTTTTTTCTTGACTGTTACTCACGGTACCACCAGATAGCCCTCAAGGAGTCAGATCAAGAGAAGACCTCCTTCATCACTCCCTTCGGGGCCTACTGCTACAACACCATGACGTTCGGCCTCAAGAATGCCGGCGCAACCTACCAGAAGGCCATCCAGAGATGCCTCCAGGGGCAGATCGGGCGCAACGCCGAGGCTTATGTCGATGACGTCGTCATCAAGAAAAAATGTAATGACCAGTTCATTACAGACCTCTCCGAGACATTTGAAAATCTCAGGAAATTCAAATGGAAGCTCAACCCGACCAAGTGTGTGTTCGGTGTCCCGTCCGGAAAACTACTCGGCTTCATAGTCAGTAGCCGGGGTATCGAAGCCAATCCCACCAAGGTCAACACCATCAGGTTCATGAAGCCTCCCAGGTGAAAAAAGGACCTGATGAAGCTTATAGGGTGCATGGCTACCTTGAGCCGGTTCATAAGCCGACTCGGCGATAGAGGCCTACCCATCTTCAAACTTCTCTGGAAGTCTGACAAGTTCGAGTGGAACGATGATGCTTCCAAAGCATTCCAAGAGCTCAAGGATTTCCTCACCACGCCACCCGTCCTAATGGCACCTGAAGACGGGGAGGTCCTCCTCCTGTACATCGCAGCCACTACCAGCATGGTACTCACCGTCCCGGTCGTCGAGTGCGATGAGCCGGGCCACATCTACAAAGTGCAACGACCCATCTACTTCATCAGTGAAGTATTCAATGAATCAAAGGTACGCTACTCTCAAGTGCAGAAGCTGTTGTACGCCATCCTCATCACGTCAAGGAAGCTCCGGCATTACTTCCAGGCTCACAAGATCAAGGTGGCCTCATCATATCCACTCGGCGACATCCTCCACAACAAGGACGCCAATGGACGAGATAGCCCATTCTTGAAATGGTCAAATGGTCAGTAGAGCTCGGCGCATTCTTGATCGAATTCACGCCACGCTCCACCATCAAGTCCCAGGCGCTCGTCGACTTTGTTGCCGAGTGGACCGAGATACAAGACCCTCCACCCGATACCAGATCCGAGCACTGGATCATGTACTTTGATGGAGCCCTCAACCACGATGGAGCCAGTGCTGGAGTCCTCTTCATCTCCCCGAAAGGCGAACAACTCAAGAATGTCCTCCAGCTACTCTTCAAGGCTACCAACAACAGTGCCGAGTATGAAGCTCTTATACACGGTCTCCGGATCGCTGTCACGCTCGGCATCAAGCGCCTGTTGGCATACGGCGACTCCAAAGTCATCATATAGCAAGTCAACAAGGATTGTGAGTGCACCAAGGAAAAGATGGACGCCTACTGCAGGGAGATCAGGAAGCCAGAAACCAAGTTTTACGGCCTGGAGTTCCACCACGTCCCCAGGGACAACAACGTGGCGGCCGATGTTCTTTCCAAACTCGGATCCAAGCGGTCTATCGTACCACCCGGCGTGTTCGTTCAAGCACTCAGGAGCCCCCACGGTCAAGATGGAAGAGGAGCCACCCACAAAGCCCGACTTGGCCCCGGCCATAGGATAGGAGGTCCTAACCCTCGACACCGACTGGCGCTCCCCAATTATCGACTTCATCAAGAACAATAAAAGCTATCCAAAAGCAAAGGAACACGAGAAGCTTGCCCGCTGGTCAAGCAACTACGTCATTGTTGACGGTCATTAACGACCCATTATGACCGTCAACTACCGTGAAAAAGTCGAGCATCAGAAGGAATAAATATTAGCATAGGATGATTATTTGACGAATTCCACTGATGCTGGTCTGAGAATGTGTGCAGGTGAATTTGGGCCAAAACTGCGTGTAACAAGCATATTATCCAAGGCATAAATTCCTGGGCCAAGCACAAGCAAGCCTAAAGGCCAAAAGGGCCCACTTGGCAGCTGCACATGAGAGAGAGACACAGCCCATAAGCAAGGTGACACGTCATCAATCCGAGGCAACACCTTCTCGACGAATCAGATGCGTTCACGAGGATCCACGGGAACACAAGAGCTACCAAACCGACTCAAGACAGGCCCTACATGACATGGGGGCCCACCTAACAGTCTTCTGACCAAAGACCGGGGCGAACGGAGCCAGCCCACGATCGGCCGACCAGCCAGGTCGGCCGGCCCAGTGGCGACAGCCCACGGGCCCCACCGCCTCTCAGATGACATGTGGCGAGGTGTGGTTGATCCCCAATGGCGGTTTGGCTCATTTCTCGGGCGAATGGCTAGTGGTTCCCTCCTATAAATACAAGGGGGTCCAAATGAAGACACTCACACACACAACACACAACTCACACACACAACGCACACCACACCATCTCTTCTGTGGCGGAACCACCCAAACTAACTGGGCCCGGGTGCACTGATCTTTGTTGCTAAGCAACTCTGACCCAAATTGGCACTCACCGGTAGTTCCTCGAGTGAAGCCTCGATAAAAGCCACGCTATTCCAGGATCAGCAGACAACACTCACACGAAGGTGAGCCCAGAGATTACAACACAGAACATTTCATACATCTCAGAGTGATTGCAGCGGAAAAAAAAATTTATTACAAACTATGTTTAGAGTAGCAAAGTACTACAGAGTTCCATCTACTAAAATTATTCAAGTCTCATTGTTCAGCGGAAGCATTAAAAGATAACTAGCGAAATACGTGACGCATCGATAAAGCCCGTACGAAAGCGTCACTCAGCGGGAGGGTGGTCAGCACCGGCTGAAGGACCATCCCACTCAACAGACCAACCCGGAGGCAAGGTACACGGCCAAGTAAGACTTGCAAACAGATTTTCAAAGTTAGTACCTGAAAAATAGTGCCACAAGCAAGGCTGAGTATACTAATACTCAGCAAGACTGACCCGTCTCCGGATATATCATAGTCCGATAACTAGACATGCAAGGCTTTTTGGTTGGTGGGGTTTGTTTTGCCAAAAACGCCACTAAATGTTGATCCTTATTTTCAGATTTTATTTAGTCATCTTCTAGTTAGATTAACCATTCTAAGTTTGCATCCAACTCTACACAAACATGGTAGAGCAATCATTTAATCAACCAGCAGTATTATCATCATCATGTTCCACTTGTTACTCTATGTGACCGAAATCATTAAGCAATCTCATGCCGTGAGAGGCGGACGATTCTGAATCGAATTTCAACCTGGCCAGGGGAACCTAGACCACACGTATGGGAACCAAGTCACCCACACAACATTTCCCCTTTCTTTCCAGTCCGTGGATCCGGGGCACCCTCCCCGACTACAGAGCCCGACGTCTCTGCACCCGTACGTCCGGACAAAAAAATAAACCTACTTCTACCAAGAGGGTGCAAGGTCGTTCCACTCGCCGGTCCAATCAGGTACTTCAGCTTACCGTTACCATATTTCTCGGCATGTGGCTAGTACTTTCAAATGCTTAACGAAATGAGCCACACACCGCGACCTTAACCATTTTTTACTATACTAGCGGGGTATCACAACTACACAACCCCGCCCGTTGTCCTTATATTTCAGCAGGAATTAAAGTCAGTCAACTCCTATAATCTCGCGAAAGGCAGGAAACCTCTCGACTTTTACCGTACCTAGTTAGCGGGGCAACTAGTCGAGGAAAAGATCCGGATAACAAACATAGGTACCTAGGGATCATGCACCTCAGGTTTTCGATCAACTCCTAGAAAACGTAAATGCGCAATAAAAAATTATTACAACATATACAAATAGTTAGATGAATATAATGCGTAAAATAATGGGATTATGCACCGGGGCTTGCCTTCTTGGGCACTGTTCAAAAGTAGCCTTGGGCTCTTCCGAACTTTGGTTCGGGTCTTGGTTCAAGTCAGTATAATTAAGAGAGACACTCTCCGGAGTGGTAGTATTCGCGGGCACCAACTCGTAATCACCGTCGAGTAGATTTACCGTTTCTATATGCATGCAGAAATGATATTGTTACAACATGATATAAACATATTTCTTTCTTTCACTATAAAGTTGTAGTCCAGTATAGCATGTGTTTGTTGTGGTGGTCTTAGTTAACTTTATTTTCTGGGCAATCGTTTATAGAGTAGTTTTTAAATCCACTTTACTTCATAAAAGAGCTGTGTGGTTTGGTTTCATTTTTATCATTAAAACATAGCATGCTTTCACTATTTCATAACAACAAATCTACCCATGAGATAGTGATGAAAAATTTAAGTAGCACAGATCAGATACTCTAGCATCTATGGTATAGTTTTCAGCATCTAATCATAAAGCAAAAATTATAACTATTCATGCAAGTGGATTACTCTAGTTGCTTCACCTTTTTGTACAGAATGTTCAACATGGGTTCTGGTTCTACAAATTTTATGGGAGCATCTACAAGGCATTCACTCAGCACTGAAATTTTTCCAGATTTTATACACTTATACAGCAGAGGTGCCAAAAAGAATAAAAACAGCAAGCCATTAACAAGGATTAATTATACAGAAAGTTTTACTAGGGATATGGTTCTAAAATTTTTACCAGAGTCTACTCATGAGCTAAACATACTTCAGAAAAATTATCGAGCTTTATAACCACCAGATAAATCAGTTATGCATTTAACTTAACATGATTTAGCATAAATTTCTCAAGGTGCATTTAACCAGTAATGCATATGAAATTTTTATTACAGATAGAACATACTCTAAACAAGATCATGTCCAAAAATCAAGATCAGTTATGGTGTAGATTACTCAGAACAAAAATAGTAAATCTAGCCCTGAGATGTAAGCATGATTATTCACCAAAGCAAAACTCAGTAACTGCACCTCAAAATTTTTCGACAGGAACACAGTGCTAAAAAGAGACTTCAGAAATAAATATAGATTTTTCTGAGCATAAAAACTATATATGGAGAATTAAGATGATTAAACAAGCATAAAACATGGTATATAGTAAATGAACTCTAATAAATCTGAAATTTATGGAGTAACAAGATTTCAGCTATACATGTATGCAGTAAAAATTACAGAGCAAGTTCATGTGCATATTTTCCAGTATTAAATCGAGAAAGCTAGCAACAGATTAGAGAATCTTGATTGTTCCAATATGATAACTGTTTTTGTTGGGTGTCATCTTTTTACTGTGATCTTAATATTCCATTAGTAATAACATATCCAAAAATCAAGGTCATTTACTGAGTAGAACTTCATGAACATGCATAAGGTGATTTTCTTATTCTTTTTCTCAGATTAAACTAAAAGCAAAATATGAACATGTGAATGTAACAAAAGTTGTAGTTATTGTTCTAAGGATTCCAGAACATTTTAGTTTGCATTTTTCTGATTTTTATACGATTTTCTAGGCATTTTTAAAGTTTTCTGTTTTGAGTTCATTTGCAACTTTTCATTTGGACCCCTGGAACTTTTGTTTCTTCTCCAGGGAGGTCCCTGGCGGAAGTCAGGAACAGAGGAGGGTACGGGCGCGGCGTTTCCCGGCGAGGGGCTCGCCGGCGGCGAGGGCCAGGTGGGGGAGGAGTGAGAGGAGGTCGTGCTCTACCGATTTGAGGGTCTTGGTGGCGACGAGGATGACCGGAGGGGAGGCCTCCGCGGTGGCCGCGTCGGGGAGGTTCTGTACGGCAGCGGCGGCTCTCCGGCGAGGGGATTGGGGGCATGTTCGTGCCGATGAGCTTCGCCCAGCCGAGGAGAAGTCAGCTGTAGGGTTTATTTGGACCAAGGAGGGGTGGATGTAGGTGCTCCACGGTGGAGCTTGGGCGGTGGCACTAATGGAAGACCGGCGGTGCTCCCTGGGTGATTCCGGTGAGGGAGAGGGCCAACGGCCGGCTGGTTAGCTCCGCAGAGAAGTGAGGGAGGTGGGCGTGGTGCCTGTTCTGTCAATGGGGGCTCGAGATGGTAGCTCCACGGGGAGCCGAGCTCGCCGGAGTTGGGGAAAAAGGCGGGGGCGTCCTGTCCGCGCGTGCAGGGGAAGTGGCGCCTTCTATAGGCGCGAGGGGGAGGAGGACCAGCTGGCAAGCGATGAGGTGGTGCCTGGGGGAGGTCGATTCGGCCAGGGAGGGCGACGGAGGCAGGCGACGGCGAGCGGCGACGCCGTTTGGGCGGCGTGGCGCATGGCGGGTGTCGTGGCGGCCGTCCAGGTGACCATGGGAGCATGGCAAGCGGAGGACAAGCCAGGGCGATGCGGTTCCGAGCCAAACCAGGGGCGCGCAGGCCCTTACGGCCGTTCCCGGGGCGGTTTGCCGTCGCCGGAGTACGGACGGCGTGAGAGGAGAGAGGTGTGCTGGCGGTGGCAGTTTCGTAAATAAATCGAAGTTCCAAAATCAGTTCTGTAATTTCAAATTTTCTCCCTCTTCTTGGCCTCAAATGAAAAAGTGTTGAATACCACTTTTGCTCAGTTTTTCGAGATCTACAACTTTCGTGTTATGCACTTTTTCATTCGAGCAATGGTTTGAGAGTTATTTAATTATTTCAAGAACTGCCATTTTAAGGTACTTATCATTTCATGTGAATTTTGGCACTTTTACTCCTAGGCTTCAACTAAGTTTTTGTTTGAAATGACATGGTGAATATGTAGATTCATTTTCCTATGCATAAGTGCATTGGTTTGAAAGTTATTTTTAACTTCCTTATTACTAGAAATTGAACTCTTGTTGATTTAATTTGTTTGAATTAGTAGCTCTTCACAAATCAAAGAATGGTTCCATTAATCATTTCATGTGATGGTTTTCCAGTTTGAATTTGATTTGCAATAAAAGTTTATAGCTCATTATGAAAGGTTTATTTTATTGTCTTATTACCACACATGTCAAGTCAAGTTTAAAAGGGTACCAATTATTGTTTTTTTTAAACACATTGCACTCAAACACATGCACACATACATTTACACACAAGTTTGCAAGAACTAGCCATAGGATTCATATTTAAGTTTTCTTAGCTCATTTGTGTGGGAAATTCTGTTAATCGACTGGCTTTGGTTAAACTGACACCAGAGGTATCACAGCCTACCCCTTTAAAAAGAATCTCGTCCCGAGATTCAGGTGAATAAGCTAAGTGTGGACAGTGTGCGTTCCTTTGATTGGTGAAACCAGAAGGTAGACATTATTACCAGCTTCGAGTTGCAAAGATTTTCTTCTTTTTATCCAAATAACTCATTTGGCTAGAGTGGGTAGCTTTAAGATTTTCTTGTATTATCTTTGGTTGTTATTCTGCCTAATGATCAAGTCTGGTCCAAATATTTAGTGGTCTTCGGTTTGCGACAAACACAGAGGAGTTCGACACCTTTGAACATACGAGGCTTTAAATAGTGCCATTTTCTAGCTTGCTTGATAGCTGGGTGAGAACTCTGCTAAAAACGGGCATTTGTCTTCATGGTTGTCATAATGAATGATGTAAGATCTTAGCATGTCTTTTAAGATTCGGCCGACTTTTCAGTTTGGCCGTCGGTTCCAGGATGATAAGCTGAACTTCGGATCAGTTTGGTGACAGGAGAAGATTGCAAGGGATTTCCCAAAAAGTGTGCTAGGAGTTGAGCACTAATATTGGAAATAGTTGCCTTTGGTGATAGGTATAGAACAATGTGATCAAGATGAATACCGGCTCACTTCTTGGTAGTATGAATAGTGTGTAATTGGAGAAAAGGTGTCGGTTGTCGATAATGATCCATATGGAATCAGGTCTTGGAGAGGTGCTTGGCAAACCAATCATGAAATCCAGCATTAGTAAAAGTGAGAGTGTAATGGCTATTTATAAGTGGTCTCGGTATAGCATTATGAGATATATTTAGCGAGAAATTTTGCCTAGGGTCTTGATATACTTCGTTAATACCCAAGTGACTGGAAAGCTTTGGAAGCGGTGACCTATCAAGAATTGGTTTTCAAAGATCCCGATTCAGTTGATCCACTATGGAGATTCAAACCATACAACTCTATCCTTGTTGCAGTAGGCTTCTCCACTCTTTAAGAGAGCTTGTACTTGATGATTCTTTTGCAAAACAGATTCTGGGTAGTTGATAGAATTGATCATAACTGAGGAATTCAAGGTCGAAAAATTCTCAAATTTTTACTGGGGGTGCCTAAGATAATTGTGATCATTTCCTCTAGTCAACTCCAACTCAGAAACAGAGCTTAAGATAGTCACATCCTTAAGTGTTTGCCTAAAGGTTGACCCAGATTTCAGACTGAACAGAGGGCTAGTTTTTTGACTGTAAGTACCAAACCTCATGACTAAAAATTCTTAAAATTTTACAATAGCTTCTAGACTCAGTTATACACACATTCATGTTGAACGCTTTCTCAGGAAAAGCTTTTATGTGGGTCTAACAATTCATGTGGCCAGACTGCTACAAGTTGATAGAATTATAGGGGTTTACCAAAAGACTGAATTTTAGAGTGTTACAATTCTCCAAAATTTTCAAAATTTTACAGCAGTAAGGAGATTTGTTTTACTACATTTTGTTACACAGGCTCAATTTATTTTGAGGTAGTTGGCCAGGTCTAAGATTTGGGTTTTCCTTCTGTACCTGCTGGTCTGCTTACATCTGACAGCTTTCTAGTATGGAGATCTTATTCTTCGGCAGCAGCAAACTTTTCTCAAGATATTCTTGTGCAAGGTGGATTTTATTCGATTGAGTTGGTACTTGATTTGAGAGAGATGCACCATTGTTCAAAGTCGTGACGTATTGTGGAAATACCAACATATCATTTTTTTTTGTGTATTGTGGCAATGCAGATATGTGGTTAAATGAGTTAAAGCACCCATGGGAGATAAGTTTGTGTCGATGTAATATACGGATACAACGACCCATACTCCTAAGAAAATATGCACACGGATTGGTGCATTTGTCCTGAGGTAAGCTAGTGGATGTGCGGTTCATGTTGTGATGGTACACATGGTTTATGCACATAATGTGGTACACACAAGTGTGCTGAGTATGTGCGTGGGCATGCGTTGCACATGTTGCAATGCAGTGTACTGACCAAGAAAGTTATGTAAGTTCTTTATATTTCTGTTGACCTTCATGAATTTCTTCAAGAGTGGTAAAATTGATCCTTCCTTGTTCGACCTGATCAGCCTGTTTCTTGCGCTCATCCCGCAATCTTTTGCGCATGCTTTTATTTGTTTGGCTAGAACCTTGGTCCTGATTTTGTTGTGTGGCTTGAGGACATCTTCGAGCAAAGTGGGTAGGACTTCTACAGATGAAACAACGGTTCGTCTCACTCGGACCACTGTGCTGTTTGCATTGTAAGGATGTCATCACTGGCATATCTACTGAACCATTCTCGGGTATAGTGCACCTAGCTGGGTCCATAGTTTCACGGACAGGCGAGCGAGTTCTTGCTCTTAGGACTGTGTTGGCAACAATAGCATTGCGGGTTTGTCTTTTACCACGGGGAACGAATTTTGTGCATGTAATTTCCCATCCAGTCAAGTCCATATTGCTTGAGCCATGCTTGGGGGTCAGATACTTTACTTGGTCATCCTTAAGTTTCATCGGAAGTTGTGATGGTGGCATTAGGGAGTCCGAGTGAACATTCTTTATTTCTTGTGTCTCTTCATGGAGCTCTTGATAGTCTGCAACTGGAGATTGGTGGACCTTGTGCCCATCTAGTTGAAATTGTTGTTGCTGCAGAAAATGAGAAATCGCTTGCTGTCCCTGAACAAGTTGTCGAAGCAACTCATTTTGGGTAGCAAGTAATTCCTCAAGGCCGGGTGGTGGTGGCTGCGATCCACTACCACTGGCACCGAAATTATCTAGAGTACTATGGGTTGCTCTCACCATCTGAAATATATGAGTTCAAGCATCAGTGATATGATTCGTATAGCTTCCAAGATGCAATGAACAAGTGTGCAACACAATAGAACACAACAAATGCTGTGTAACCAGTTTGTGTAGCGTTAGTCGTTACAAAGAAATTTGTAACTTTCTTTTGGTTCATCAAAACTTTTTGAAATTTTGATAGCAACTAGATAATTTCACGTGCTACACCTTTGGTAGTCAACTCAGAAGCCAATTTTAAGAGTAAGATGGTCGAAAATTCCATTACTACACCTCTGGTTTTCTAGACAGAGTCTCGGTATTTAGAGCATAACTCCTGCTATATACATCTAATGAAGTTGAAATTTTTTTTAGGCATGTAGCTTAGGAAATTTGGAACAACTTTGGTATTCAACTCCAAGGCTAAAACAATAGTTAAGATGGTTGAAATATTCAGTCTTTGCTTCTCTATTCTGGCTGTTTTTCAGCGGGCCGGGCGATAGTGTTTTGTCTATAGCTTGGAGTATACTAGCTTCATGGATTTGAAAATTTGTGAGAACCTAGATCATGAAATTTGGGATCACTTGGTTATTCAACTCACATCCAAGAAAAGTCATCTACAAGGGTGAAATTTTCAGTAATATCTCGTGGGATTTAGACTAGACAATGAGAGTTCAATTGTACCGGAAGCAAGTTTAGTGTTTCATCACTCTAAATTGAGGGGTCCAAATTTTTTTTTTGAAATTTTTCTAGGGCATTCCTAATATGATTGTACACAATTTTGTCTAACCAAGCCTAGGTCCAAATCAGATTTTAAGGTGGTCATGTTCTCAAGTTCTCAACTTGCTGTCTACCCAGAAAACTCAGCAACTAGAGGGCTAGTGTTTTCTTCACCAAGGACAATATACTTGGTTAAAAATTCTCAAAATTTTACATAAGATGCCCAAGGTAGTGAGGAACATTTCATCTAGTCAACACTAAGGCCAGTTCAGATCCTAACAAGGTGATATAAGGTGATATGCTCAAGGTTTTGAAGTGATGTCAAACCAGAAAACAGATTGTCCAGAGAGTGAGTAAATTGACCATATCTCCCAAACCACTAGACAAAGATAATTCAAAATTTTACAGTGAGTTCTTAATTAAGTTACCTACGACTTTCATGTTGTACTATTTTTCAAATGAGCAACCTAAGATGGTCGAAAAATTCAGTTTGTACAGACTGCTCAAAGCTGACAGTTTTACAGAGGATCGATCTAAGTTCAAAAACATCAAGCTAGGAGGCTTCAAAAATTCTGAAATTTTTACAGTAGTTTGGTGATTTAATTAGATTCATTTCATCTTACTGACCCAACTTTACTTGAGCAAATATTCATATCTTAAAAATTCGAGAAAGCCAAATTTTCCAGAATTTGAGACTGTCTAGATGATCCTTGAGATTGTGTTTTAACCTTTTTTATTACGATTTATTCCAAAGGTTTCTTTGCTGATGATTTGAGAATGAATGCAGAACCTATTCGTCCTCACCAAGGAAAAGAATTGCCAAGTAACCTTGGTCTTACGTGGTTAGTTTCGGTGGCATACATAATACGTCTCTCACTATGTAGCTACTCGATATAGCTAGATAGCCTAAAATTCGATTTCGGGTTAGCGTACCTGCAGAAAATTGATAATATATAAATTGAACCTTTTGTGCCAGCACTCACGAAAGCATTCACATACATTACCGATCACTATAGAACCGGCATCCATACAATTACCGCCGTATGGACAACGTTAAGCATACATTATCGAAACAACGTATTGACTGAGTACCGTCTTTGACGGGGAATTGAATTCCAACTTTCGAACCATTACTCCCCATATAATCAACCGAAGTTGGTATATGGGCAGCAGCTCAAGTAGGCCACTGCTTGAGCTCCAGCGTTCGGCTCGCATCACCGACGGAAGGTCAGACTCCCTCAGCTGACTGAGTAAGCATACCTCCGCGGCGACGTGTAGTTGCAGAATTTAA
The DNA here is from genome assembly GCF_016808335.1 of Panicum virgatum. NCBI lineage: Eukaryota > Viridiplantae > Streptophyta > Magnoliopsida > Poales > Poaceae > Panicum > Panicum virgatum. Next base: position 26,484,096 of record NC_053148.1, on the reverse strand, counting down.
ATTACAGAATTTAAATACTGAAAAGTAATGTGCTGGAAGTTAGCCATACAAAATAAGCCACCTGATTATACCCATAAGATCCCCTAGGGCTTTACGTCCTAGACTTGTCCATGGAGATCCTAAACTCTTTCAAAAACTTTAGTAGTTTTGAAGTCAAGTTTTAATTTGTTGTTTTTAAAACCGAGGCTGTCATCTCTGGTAGGCTGTCTGCGAGCTCTGATGCCAGCTGTGGCGGAACCACCCAAACTAACTGGGCCCGGGTGCACTGATCTTTGTTGCTAAGCAACTCTGACCCAAATTGGCACTCACCGGTAGTTCCTCGAGTGAAGCCTCGATAAAAGCCACGCTATTCCAGGATCAGCAGACAACACTCACACGAAGGTGAGCCCAGAGATTACAACACAGAACATTTCATACATCTCAGAGTGATTGCAGCGGAAAAGAAAATTTATTACAAACCATGTTTAGAGTAGCAAAGTACTACAGAGTTCCATCTACTAAAATTATTCAAGTCTCATTGTTCAGCGGAAGCATTAAATGATAACTAGCGAAATACGTGACGCATCGATAAAGCCCGTACGAAAGCGTCACTCAGCGGGAGGGTGGTCAGCACCGGCTGAAGGACCATCCCAATCAACAGACCAACCCGGAGGCAAGGTACACGGCCAAGTAAGACTTGCAAACAGATCTTCAAAGTTAGTACCTGAAAAACAGTGCCACAAGCAAGGCTGAGTATACTAATACTCAGCAAGACTGACCCGTCTCCGGATATATCATAGTCCGATAACTAGACATGCAAGGCTTTTTGGTTGGTGGGGTTTGTTTTGCCAAAAACGCCACTAAATGTTGGTCCTTATTTTCAGATTTTATTTAGCCATCTTCTAGTTAGATTAACCATTCTAAGTTTGCATCCAACTCTACACAAACATGGTAGAGCAATCATTTAATCAACCAGCAGTATTATCACCATCATGTTCCACTTGTTACTCTATGTGACCGAAATCATTAAGCAATCTCATGCCGTGAGAGGCGGACGATTCTGAATCGAATTTCAACCTGGCCAGGGGAACCTAGACCACATGTATGGGAACCAAGTCACCCACACAATATTTCCCCTTTCTTTCCAGTCCGTGGATCCGGGGCACCCTCCCCGACTACAGAGCCCGACGTCTCTGCACCCGTACGTCTGGACAAAAAACTAAACCTACTTCTACCAAGAGGGTGCAAGGTCGTTCCACTCGCCGGTCCAATCAGGTACTTCAGCTTACCGATTACCATATTTCTCGGCATGTGGCTAGTACTTTCAAACGCTTAACGAAATGAGCCACACACCGCGACCTTAACCATTTTTTACTATACCAGCGGGGTATCACAACTACACAACCCCGCCCGTTGTCCTTATATTTCAGCAGGAATTAAAGTCAGTCAACTCCTATAATCTCGCGAAAGGCAGGAAACCTCTCGACTTTTACCGTACCTAGTTAGCGGGGCAACTAGTCGAGGAAAAGATCCGGATAACAAACATAGGTACCTAGGGATCATGCACCTCAGGTTTTCGATCAACTCCTAGAAAACGTAAATGCGCAATAAAAAAATATTACAACATATACAAATAGTTAGATGAATATAATGCGTAAAATAATGGGATTATGCACCGGGGCTTGCCTTCTTGGGCACTGTTCAAAAGTAGCCTTGGGCTCTTCCGAACTTTGGTTCGGGTCTTGGTTCAAGTCAGTATAATTAAGAGAGACACTCTCCGGAGTGGTAGTATTCGTGGGCACCAACTCGTAATCACCGTCGAGTAGATTTACCGTTTCTATATGCATGCAGAAATGATATTGTTACAACATGATATAAACATATTTCTTTCTTTCACTATAAAGTTGTAGTCCAGTATAGCATGTGTTTGTTGTGGTGGTCTTAGTTAACTTTATTTTCTGGGCAATCATTTATAGAGTAGTTCTTAAATTCACTTTACTTCATAAAAGAGCTGTGTGGTTTGGTTTCATTTTTATCATTAAAACATAGCATGCTTCCACTATTTCATAACAACAAATCTACCCATGAGATAGTGATGAAAAATTTAAGTAGCACAGATCAGATACTCTAGCATCTATGGTATAGTTTTCAGCATCTAATCATAAAGCAAAAATTATAACTATTCATGCAAGTGGATTACTCTAGTTGCTTCACCTTTTTGTACAGAATGTTCAACATGGGTTCTGGTGCTACAAATTTTATGGGAGCATCTACAAGGCATCCACTCAGCACTGAAATTTTTCCTGATTTTAGACACTTATACAGCAGAGGTGAAAAAAGAATAAAAACAGCAAGCCATTAAAAAGGATTAATTCTACAGAAAGTTTTACTAGGGATATGGTTCTAAAATTTTTACCAGAGTCTACTTATGAGCTAAACATACTCCAGAAAAATTATCGAGCTTTATAACCACCAGATAAATTAGTTATGCATTTAACTTAACATGATTTAGCATAAATTTCTCAAGGTGCATTTAACCAGTACTGCATATGAAATTTTTATTACAGATAGAACATACTCTAAACAAGATCATGTCCAAAAATCAAGATCAGTTATGGTGTATATTACTCAGAACAAAAATAGTAAATCTAGCCCTAAGATGTAAGCATGATTATTCACCAAAAACTCAGTAACTGCACCTCAAAATTTTTCGACAGGAACACAGAGCTAAAAAGAGACTTCAGAAATAAATATAGATTTTTCTGAGCATAAGAACTATATATGGAGAATTAAGTTGATTAAACAAGCATAAAACATGGTATATAGTAAATCAACTCTAATAAATCTGAAATTTATGGAGTAACAAGATTTCAGTTATACATGTATGCATTAAAAATTCCAGAGCAAGTTCATGTGCATATTTTCCAGTATTAAATCAAGAATGCTAGCAACAGATTAGAGAATCTTGATTGTTCCAATATGATAACTGCTTTTGTTGGGTGTAATCTTTTTACTGTGATCTTAATACTCCATTAGTGATAACATATCCAAAAATCAAGGTCATTTGCTGAGTAGAACTTCATGAACATGCATAAGGTGATTTTCTTATTCTTTTTCCCAGATTAAACTAAAAGCAAAATATGAACATGTGAATTGAACAAAAGTTGTAGTTATTGTTCTAAGGATTCCAGAACATTTTATTTTGTATTTTTCTGATTTTTATACGATTTTCTAGGCATTTTTTAAGTTTTCTGTTTTGAGTTCATTTGCAACTTTTCATTTGGACCCCTGGAACTTTTGTTTCTTCTCCAGGGAGGTCCCTGGCGGAAGTCAGGAACAGAGGAGGGTACGGGCGCGGCGTTTCCCGGCGAGGGCCAGGTGGGGGAGGAGTGAGAGGAGGTCGTGCTCTACCGATTTGAGGGTCTTGGTGGCGACGAGGATGACCGGAGGGGAGGGCTCCGCGGTGGCCGGCGTCGGGGAGGTTCTGTACGGCGGCGGCGGCTCTCCGGCGAGGGGATTGGGGGCATGTTCGTGCCGATGAGCTTCGCCCAGCCGAGGAGAAGTCAGCTGTAGGGTTTATTTGGACCAAGGAGGGGTGGATGTAGGTGCTCCATGGTGGAGCTTGGGCGGTGGCACTAATGGAAGACCGGCGGTGCTCCCTGGGCGATTCCGGTGAGGGAGAGGGCCAACGGCCGGCTGGTTAGCTCCGCAGAGAAGTGAGGGAGGTGGGCGTGGTGCCTGTTCTGTCAATGGGGGCTCGAGATGGTAGCTCCACGGGGAGCCGAGCTCGCCGGAGTTGGGGAAAAAGGCGGGGGCGTCCTGTCCGCGCGTGCAGGGGAAGTGGCGCCTTCTATAGGCGCGAGGGGGAGGAGGACCAGCTGGCAAGCGATGAGGTGGTGCCTGGGGGAGGTCGATTCGGCCAGGGAGGGCGACGGAGGCAGGCGACGGCGAGCGGCGACGCCGTTTGGGCGGCGTGGCGCATGGCGGGCGTCGTGGCGGCCGTCCAGGTGACCATGGGAGCGTGGCAAGCGGAGGACAAGCCAGGGCGACGCGGTTCCGAGCCAAACCAGGGGCGCGCAGGCCCTTACGGCCGTTCCCGGGGCGGTTTGCCGTCGCCGGAGTACGGACGGCGTGAGAGGAGAGAGGTGTGCTGGCGGTGGCAGTTTCGTAAATAAATCGAAGTTCCAAAATCAGTTCTGTAATTTCAAATTTTCTCCCTCTTCTTGGCCTCAAATGAAAAAGTGTTGAATACCACTTTTGCTCAGTTTTTCGAGATCTACAACTTTCGTGTTATGCACTTTTTCATTCAAGCAATGGTTTGAGAGTTATTTAATTATTTCAAGAACTGCCATTTTAAGGTACTTATCATTTCATGTGAATTTTGGCACTTTTACTCCTAGGCTTCAACTAGGTTTTTGTTTGAAATGACATGGTGAATATGTAGATTCATTTTGCTATGCATAAGTGCATTGGTTTGAAAGTTATTTTTAACTTCCTTATTACTAGAAATTGAACTCTTGTTGATTTAATTTGTTTGAATTAGTAGCTCTTCACAAATCAAAGAATGGTTCCATTAATCATTTCATGTGATGGTTTTCCAGTTTGAATTTGATTTGCAATAAAAGTTTATAGCTCATTATGAAAAGTTTATTTTATTGTCTTATTACCACACATGTCAAGTCAAGTTTAAAAGGGTACCAATTATTGTTTTTTTAAAACACATTTCACTCAAACACATGCACACATACATTTACACACAAGTTTGCAAGAACTAGCCATATGATTCATATTTAAGTTTTCTTAGCTCATTTGTGTGGGAAATTCTGTTAATCGACTGGCTTTGGTTAAACTGACACCAGAGGTGTCACATCTTCTCACTTGAGTGAGAATAGTCTTAGGGAGTTTAGGAGTAGAGGTACTCAGGAGGGGCACCAGCAACGGCGTTCTTCTCCAAATTGTACCTCTATGAGAGTGAGGGAGATAATCGGGGGATGTGCCGGGCTTGTCGGCGCTCTTCTCTGCTTGTACCTCGACGGATGCTTATTCGGTTGTAAGTGTTTGAGACTTTCTTTGCTTATTTAGAATTAGAGTCTAGATCGCAAGTTATCATCTCTGCATTATATTAGTTGATGTGTATGCTAGCGAGTAGCATTTGACTCTAGAGTTGGGCTCCGGATAGAAAAGGATAACCCTGTACACCTCTAGAATTAGTAGGGAAAGGCATAGACGTGGTGTCTAGGTTGGACTATACCACTCAGTTGTCTGATTGTCCCACGGTTTGTAGAAGTAGCCGGCAGGTGGTGACAGTCCTGTTCGAGCCTTTTAGTAATCCTCCACGTTCGGATATTGGATAGAGCACATATTGGAACTATCGGCTTGTATAAGCCGGTCGATACCTTTAGCTCGAAGTATAACGGCGATGTGATTTCTTCTTCTAAACATATATTCTAGATCTTAGAAAATCCTCTCTTTCCTATCCTCCTACACCAGTGTGTGTGTGTCCTTGGACAGCCTGAACCCGTAGGTAGTGTACTCACATTCCCTAGTGGATACAATATCCTGGAATACTCTTGGGTGAAATCTACAGCAGTATCCGTGCGCTTGCGGATTTTATTCGTGACGTTACAAAATACCAACAAGCTTTCTGGCGCCGTTGCCGGGGAACGGCAGCTACATTATCTTCGAACTCAGTCGTCCTCGTATCTTTTTCATTTTCTTTCCTTCTACCTCTACCTCCGCTACCCTTGGAGCAGCTATCCTTTCCCTACCTCTCTACCCCAATGGGCGAGTTCTTTGAGCCATTACCATCTTCCTCATCTAACCATGAACTCGACCCTGCCTTTATAGCCATAGTTCGGAAGTGACCCTTCTCTAGAGAAATTCATGAAGATCCCTATGAGCATTTGCTAGAATTCGAGGAACTGTGTTCGGGTCTAAAAATCCTAGGCATGACACAAGAAGCCTTGCGGTGGAAATTGTTCCCCTTCTCTCTTATAGAGAGGGCGGAGCAATGGTACACCCGCACAATAGGAAATATGAGTGGTGATTGGGAGGAGCTTCGAGATTTCTTTTGTTACTCGTTCTCCCTCGCCGAACGCATAGACCTCCTACCGATCGACATCCTCGATTTTGAGCAATTAGAGAAGGAGTCCATAGGTGCAGCATGGGCTAGATTCTAACGCCTTTTGGCATCTATCCCAGACATGTCTATACCCAATGAAGTATCATTGGAAGTTTTCTACTTGGGTTTAGACATGGAAACTGCCCTAGAGCTTGACGATGCCAGCGGAGGATGGTTCGCACACACAACTCCAGAAGAAGGAAGAGATATCCTAGATAGTTTCTTAGAAGACTCTTTCTTCTCTACCGACCATAGTGAACCCCGCCGGGAGGAATCCGCGTCGAGCCATGAGAGTCTCTCAACACCCGAATCTGAGCCTTCATCTTCCACATCCCAATATTCGTTTGTTGAGCCCTCTCTCGAACCACGAACACCGAAGGAAGAAGAAATTCAACCTTCGGAGTTCTCTTCCCGATTCGAGGATGACCCTTCAGGGAACATTAGAAATACCTCGAATCATTTTAGGCATGAGGAGCCTATGAAATCGATGTGTCTTTATGAGACCCTCGATATAATTTCCCGCCATACATCCGCAATTGATTGGTCAAAGGAGGCAAAGCGTGCTTCCGAAGCGATTCGGATTAGCCCAACCTCTGCAACCATCACTTGTTCTATGAAGGGAAAAATCATAGAAGCTCTTCATGACCCTGCTGCTGAGGTTTGCATCTTACCCGAGTGCCTTTTAGATACTCTTGTGGGTAACAAGCCTCTAACCCCAACCGACAAGTACTTTAAAAGTCCATCCGGACTGTACTTTGAATGTCGGGGGATTGCAAGGGACGTGCCTATCACCATAGACAAAATTGAGGTACGTTTAGATTTTCACATCTATGACATCCTCGATTTTGATCTTTTCCTAGGCCTCCCGCTAGAAAAAACTTTTAGCATCTCATGGGAGCCTAGATGAAAAGCTTAGGGAAATCGGCTCTGCCACTACCACCTCTTGCTCAGAAAATCTTTTGGCAAAGCCCCTTCCCGAGGAAAACCCGTTCAAGGAGATGATGCATACATCTCCATTCATATCATCCGAGCCCATTCTCTTAGGAATTCTAGAATCCTCTGAAGAATACGACTCAGAAGATAGCCTTCACTCTCATGAAGATGAACGATCATCACCATCCTTGATCGAGTTTGAGCCTCTTCCCGATGGCCTAAAATTTGATGTTCTCGACCTTGATCGAGATACAACTATGATCTTTCACGATGAACCTCTTGAGATGGAGAATCAATGGGCCATGGAATTTTGTGAGGCGCCGACTCTAGAGTCCGAAGAAAAGGATTCCACAAATGAGCATGGGAGTTTCACTTTTGACATACCACGAAAGCCATGCTCATTCAACGCAACTCTAGAGTCAGGCATGCTTAGTGCACCGTGCACACACGAGGACTACAACCACCTTATGGTCCTCCACTGCAAAATTTTCCGAAGGTTGGTTGTAGATGTATATGTTTATCGTAAACATTGCAGATTTCGTCGGTGCATCGTGAAACTAACCTTGTAGCAATCTTCATCAATTGGGGGTGAAACATGACCCATCACCAATGGTGGCTACAAGGGTTATCATGGTCGAGCTTATGACCAGAAACAAAGCACTGCCGGGAGATAGCCCGGACTATTATATATTTACTTATTTATTTCCCTTTCAATAAAAGCAAGAGCATGTTCTAGGATATAGTTTTCCTTCGGGTATTTTTGGTCGCTAACCATTCCAGGGGAAGATCAAAGAGAATGATGGATAGACAACGCCTATAAACATGTGAGCTACACCGACTACAACACCTCGATATGCCTTAATGAAGGAACAACTACAGAAGGAGACTTGAACTCCGTACACTTGAAGTTTTGCAAATTCCAAGTGTGGGGGAGGTATGTGAGTACCCCAAAGTAAGCTCTTTTCTCAATTCATATCTTGTTTTGGAATTGGTGTACATCCTCGCTCCTTGCTCCATAAAAGAAAAAAAATGAGAGGAGTTGCCATAGTGACAATATTATCTCCATCAACAAGATGTCGTGGTAAGTACTCTCAATGTCCTGCTTTTGACATTAAACAAAGCCCTGCCGGGAGGTCGCCCGAGGATCACCAGGTACAAACTCATGCCTATCTCTCTTCGAATAGTGCTCAATCATGCTTTGTGCTCCCTTTATCTGTTCTCGTATGCAACTAGTTTGAATGTATGATTGCAACATACATTCATAGGCTTTTTAAATCAAGCATGGTGTTTGGGTTAAAATGTCCTCTTCAGTCAACTAGACCTCGTGTCTAGATTGATTGACGTTCTTGGAGTTAATATTTGTATAGATGTTGGTTGCATATATGGACTAACCCCTGCAGAAAAATCAAATCCAATTGGGTGAGTCAGTGAGCTGAATTCAAACGGAAGGGTAAGTAGAGGTTTTGGATTAATGTTGCACAACATACTCATGTTAATGTAATCTTAGTTCAGCCTTACTTGAGTAAGTATCTTGGTGAGATTAAAATTTAGTTTCAAATAAATTTTAGGAGCTCCCTGGTTCTTAAAACTGGTAGAGCTATTAGATTGTTTCCACATTTTTTATTTTGAATAAGCACCAGGTACAAGAACAAGTGTGGGGGAGATCTCTCAAAACTTTCATGCATATACACTCGAGATCTCCCACAACGCGTGCACAACACCGAACGAACCAAAATGCAAAAAGCCAAGACAAATCAGAGCTAGTATTGGGCAATGGAACCTCAGGTTTGGCTGACTAGCACTAAGCTCCGATCATCTTCATCGCGATGGTTTGTACACTCTACCCCTCATACTATCCCCAACCTATGAGTTTAAATGAAAGTCATTTCTTAATCATTAAAATTAAACTCAAGGATATCCTCTGTTTCTATGCTTCTCAATGATTGACATGCATACTTTTTATTCTTTGCTAAGCCTGAGCTTGTGAATCATATATTAGGGAACCCATAATTGTTAAGTTGTTGACCAATGCAACATGGTTTGATGGAAGAATCCTTGCTTTATCTGCTTATGTGTCTGGGAAATTTTTATCAAAAAGAAAACCTCCATAGCTTTACAACTCCACGTGTTTGTCCTACCAAAGCCATATGCCGACCTTCATGATACAAATCTTACACATATGTGCCTTGTTGTTGCTTTGAGCTTCTTCAAACTTTGTGACCCTAGTGAGATGTCTTTTCATACTTGTTTGATTAAGATCACGTGCACTCTACCAGCTGAACTTCTACACTGGAAGTCAGATATGCCATTCCATCCATCCACAAAATAAAACACCATGTTTAATGACCTCTCTCTCTAGTATCTTTCAAATGAGGCATGGGCTATTCAAAAAAAAAAAGATGGCACGCCCAAGAATCATGACCCAAAAAAAAGAAAAAAAAATGGACACATCAATGTCCATGAAAAAAGAAAGAGAAGAAAAAAAGATGATATATATAGCCATGCCCTCATGTTATCCAAATAAAGGAGAGAGAGATTCATAAAAGGAGTATTCCATTACCATCCACCTTCCACATTTGTGCACGATCTTGATCAACTTGTTTGATTTGGTATCTCCATGGATCTGTTGTTTGATTTTGCAATATATGTGACACAAGTGCATGCTTCCATTTTTCCTACCATTTGCTCCACATAAGCCATCTTTAGAAGTAGGGTGAAAAGAAGCATAGCCTTGGTAAGGATATATACACAGTGAGTGACATGAGAGATCCTATGGAGAAGTAAAGCTATGGTTGGTCTTTGCAAAAATATTTCCAAAACCCCAGTCATATAGAAGGAAAGTGGAGGAGACTGAAGTCAACACCTTTCCGCTCTTCAACTTCCCAAACATTTATGGTAGACACATCAAAATTCATAGGCAAAGGTAAGGCTTAGAATAATTTGTATGCAAGGGTCATATCATGTGAAGTCAGGTCCGCCTTAGTTCTTGCCTTTACTCGAGGATGAGCAAAGAACTAAGTGTGGTGGATCTTGTTGATGGTCACTAACGACCCATTTTGACCGTCAACTATCGTGCAAAAGTTGAATAGCAGAAGGAATAAATGTTAGCATAGGATGATTATTTGACGAATTCCACAGATGCTGGTCTGAGAATGTGTGCAGGTGAATTTGGGCCAAAACTGCAGGTAACGAGCATATTATCCAAGGCATAAATTCTTGGGCCAAGCACAAGCAAGCCCAAAGGCCAAAGGGGCCCACTTGGGCATGTAACCGACATAGCTTTGCGCCAAGTCACCAAGAACTGACCTAAGGGCCCACTCATCAGTCACGTGTCAAAAATTGGGGGCGAAAGGCGGTGGCCAGAGGTCGGCCGACCAAGCGGTCGTCCGACCTGGCACTGGGCCCTCTGGCCTCCAGCTTCCACATGTCACTTCCCTATTGGCTCTAGAAGGCGGTTTGAGGAGGATTGGCTGCATTCCCGGGTTGGCTCCCTCCTATAAATACAAGGGGAGGGGGTGAGAATAACACACCACACAACACACATCACATACCACACCATCTCTTCTCTTGAGTGAGAGTAGTCTTAGGGAGTTTAGGAGTAGAGATACTCATGAGGGGCGCCGGCAAAGGCGCTCTTCTCCAAATTGTACCTCTACGAGAGTGAAGGAGATAGTCGGGGGATGTGCCGGGCTTGTCGGCGCTCTTCTCCGCTTGTACCTCGACGGATGCTTATTCGGTTGTAAGTTTTCGAGACTTTCTTTGCTTATTTAGAATTAGAGTTTAGATCGCAAGTTATCATCTCTGCCTTATATTAGTTGATGTGTATGCTAGCGAGTAGCATTTGACTCTAGAGTTGGGCTCCGGATAGAAAAGGATAACCCTATACGCCTCTAGAGTTAGTAGGGAAAGGCGTAGACGTGGTGTCTAGGCTAGACTATACCACTCAGTTGTCTGATAGTCCCACAGTTTGTAGAGGTAGCCGGCAGGTGGTGACAGCCCTGTTCGAGCCTTTTAGTAATCCTCCACGTTCGGATATTGGATAAAGCATCATATTGGAACTATCGGCTTGTATAAGCCGGTCGATACCTTTAGCTCGAAGTATAACGGCGACATGATCTCTTCTTCTAAGCATAGATTCTAGATCTAGAAAGTCCTCTCTTTCCTATCCTCCTACACCAGTGTGTGTGTCCTTGGACAGCCTAAACCCGTAGGTAGTGTACTCACGTTCCCTAGTGGATACGATACCATGGAATACTCTTGGGTGAAAGCTACAGCGGTATCCGTGCGCTTGCGGATTATATTCGTGATGTTACAAAATACCAACAACCGACAGCTGGCGCGCTAGGTAGGGGATTCGGCGAGTTCATCAGCGAATTCGATGGCCGGATCAAACAAAGCCAACAATGTGCTTGGAGGCACAACTCTCATTTTCAGTTCATAGGCATGCACGGCTGATGGAATGGGAGGCTTCTCCAACCACCTCGTCACGCCTAATTCACCTAAGCCAAAAATCAGCTCCCAAGTCTCCGACATCCGCGAGTCTGCAGATCTCGACGAAAAAAGAGTTCTAACCGAACTCGATTCGGACAACCCAGAAAACGTGTCAACCCCAAACCGAACTCTCGGTTCGATTGAGTTCGACACAAACTCTAACTCCGAAAAACTTCAATTTTCCAAAACTCTTGGAAAATACTTGACTCATCTCAAGACGATCAAACGCCTCAAGATCAAAAACTCAGAACTACTCGCCGGAGTAGATCAAGTTTCACGGTCAATTGAGGGCTGCATCAAACTTGTACAAACTGCTCTCGGCCCATCTACGTCACAGCAGAACCCTAAAGCGTTAAACCCACCATAGAAAAGGTTGGGTGACATGCTCTCAGGGATTGATCAGGTGAATTCAAAGCTTGCCGGCTGCATCAAGTTAGCTGAAAGCACCCTGCAAGACAAGGGGCAGAAAACGAGAGGAGGAATCTGCGGGGGATCTGGTGAGACAAACCCCCAGCTTGCTCGTATGGGACCGTCTATCTCCAGAATACCTCAGAGCCCTTCACCGAAACCTGCTCACATTCAGACTCCAGAACCAGTCGAATCCTCTTTCTATCAGGACTTTGATCACTTCATGAACGGTCTCGAAAACTTTGAACCATTCGATGATCTCAAAGATTGGTCTAATAACATTGAGCTGCTCATGGATGCTATGGCCAATCCACCCGTACACGCTGACATGCTTTGGGAACTGGCCAAGCTTAGAATGGGAAAAGCCAAAGCTCCAGAACAATCCAGTGAGTCAATTTTTGACAAACCCTGGATTAAGGAGCTTGAAGGGTTGACTCCCACTCAATCATGGCTACACTAGATAAACGAGAACGCCCTCCGTATAGAGATGGGCATCCAGCTTCTTGCTCACCCAAAGCATTCATACTCTAAAATCGGTGGGTTAACCGATTCCGAATCCGAGTACTCGGAGGACGAGCTAGATAACCTAATCCAGTACAGCAAGCAAGTCGAGTCCAACTCAGCTAAAAACCCGAAGTATGATCAGGACTCTTTCCCTAACTTGGTCATATATGCAATGCCGCAAGGACGGACAGTGCATCATAAATAGACACAAGATCCCCACGCCTCCGGCTCAAAGCTAGCGGATCTACCTTACCAATAGAGCACCCCTCTAGACCCGTCCTCAAGCAAACAAGACCAAGAAGTTCAAGATCTTTGCTGTGCAATCCTCATGGTTCATATCTCTGAAGAACCCGAGGGTGATCCCACGGAGCGTCTCAACCTCGACGACTACAATTCTGATGATTTCGATGAGAACCTTTCCAATAACTTGGAAACTACTCCTCCCACAATCACAGAACCTCAGGCTACTACCAAGGAAGACCCGCCTACCCCTCCTCCAGCAGTGACAGTTACTATCCAACTGGAAGAGCAGCGTCCAGCAGAAGATCTCTATGAGCAACGTCGCCTGCTCAACCAAAAGAGGGCATTCAGGCGCCAGCGCCTTGCTAACAACCTACAGGAACAGTAGGGCAACAACTATGACTACTCCAACTGTGACCTCCGCAACGTGATCAATGTTGGGCGTGACGCGCGCAATATCATCATCTCAAGGAGAAAGGAATGCGAGGAAGTCAAGGCTTACAGCCCTTCTTCCAACTACCGCATCCCACCAAAGGCTTCCACACCCTTCAAGAAGCCCAAGCCGGCAACCATCAGTACCCGTCCTCAGGGTAAACCGCGCACCCCGCACCAAGGAGAATCGTCTCAGAGCGGAAACAGGATCAACAAAGTACTGCTACGCAAGTGCTTCATCCACCCAAAGAGCTCCCACACGATCTTTCAGTGTGACTCACTCCGCAAGGCCCTTGGGGCACCTCTCCTAAAGGAGACTCTACCTCAAATCTAGTTGACCACCATATCAGCTAGTTTTATCTTCGAATAAGTTTTATTCAGTCATGTAAACCATTGCCCACGTCTTACGGGCAAGGGGTAGGTCTTAAGAGTCAGAGTCTGTCACTTTACAACTATTGTAATTTCGACATATCCAAATAAAACTTGATTTCTCCCATAAATCGACTACTTGGCTTTTGCTCATACGACCAATACCCCATCTCGAAAGTCACACTCAGCATTGGAGCAACTATCGAGTAGTTTTCATGGTTTACACTTGAGTGCTTCTTTGACATTTACGTCTTGGGCAACCCGACGGGGTTCGTACCTAACAGTTCTGTCTTAAAAGTTACTCCAGTCCATGTTATGGACACCCTACTCGCCTCGCTTGAGTAAGCGTTGGATATCCCTTCGACATTTACGTCTTGGGCAACCCGACGGGGTTCGTACCTAACAGTTCTGTCTTACGGATTACTCCAGCCCTTGGTTAAAAGGACACCTTACTCGCCTCGCTCGAGTAGGTCTTGGATATCCCTTCGAAATTTATGTCTTGGACAACCCGACGGGGTTCGCACCTAATAGTTCTGTCTTACGGATTACTCCAGTCTTTGGTTAAAAGGACACCTTACTCGCCTTGCAAGAGTAAGTTTTGGATATCTTTTCGAGATTTACGTCTTAGGCAACCCGGCGGGGATCGTACCTAATAGTTCTGTCTTAAAGATGACTCTAGTCCTTGTTAAAGGACACCCTACTCACCAGCTCGAGTAGGTTTTGGATACTCATTTGGCACCTTCATCTTGGGCAACTCGACGGGGTTAGTACCTAACAGACTTGCCCTAGAGTTACTCCATTCCTCAAGTAGGACACCTTACTCGCCCTGCTCGAGTAAGTTTGGGATATTTTTAAAATATTCACGTCTTGGTTAACTCGACGGAGTTCAATCCTAACAGTCCTATTCTAGAAATCGACCGAGTCCATGTATAGGACATACTACTCGATATGATTGAGTAGTTTGGGATATTTTTGCAAACAGTTGTATGCTATCTGGGTGACCAAACAAGGTCTGTCCTAATTAGTCAACTATGAAAATCCCTCAAGGAGTATAGATAAGTTCTTGATACTCTAAAATAGGTCGACACAAGTTTCCCGCTTGCTCAGCCTACTATGGGAATCTTTGTTACAAAATCTTTTTGTCTCGAGTACTTGACGGGTGCTACTCGCTTTCTCGAGATACAAAAAGAAATCCTATTTTCCATTAGCATTCTGGGTAGTTGTCGAGAGCTTTCTTGTCCTCCTATCTATCAAGGAACATCTTAAAGCTCCTAAAGTACTTGGTAAGAGTTCTCTTCCTAATTGGACAACAAAGTCCATATTAGCTTTGCTAACTAACAATTTCATTCAAAAAGGAAACCTGCTTTGAGCTAAGGCTCTTTATAGTGCTTTTCCCACTTGGTTAATCTTGCGGGATTCAATCCTAACCGGTTAGCACCACAGTTTTGATCTAGAACCACGCAAACTCGATCCTATCCGAGAATACTCTGTCTCCTAAGGCACCCACGGATACAATTCATTATACCTACTATTATAACTGAGTGGGCGCGATGCCGCCTGCACTCAGGACTGTTGAGTACAACTATTCGACAAACCAAAGGATTCCATAATCCTAAACACAAACAAGTACTTTACATTATACAAATATTCAACATTTGCCCCAAAGTACTTCTTGCCCTTATGCCAACTCAATTACAATAAAAAGTTCAAGGAGACTCAGCCTTGCTCAAGGACTCTACGATTCGATCGGCCACCCTAGAAGTCTCCACCAAATACTGACGGAATTGATCATCCATACAATCAGCTTTGGCTCCTTTTCCAAGAGTGTCCAAACGAGTGGTTGGCCAATAAGATTTCACCTGCCCAAGTACGTGACCTACGTACTGGCGGGTGATGGTGGAGAAAAACCTCTCGAAGGCTCCGGGCACTTTACGAAGCCTCCCTGCCAGCGTGAGCGGTTAATCTCCGTCCCTTTCTGGGATTTCCATGGCCTCGGCTACCTCCAGGGTAGCATCCCTGACTTCTCTCAGCTCAATGAGTTCTCGGTGCATCGTATCTCGTGACTCCAACAAGGACTTGAGCTGTTGTAGAGTCGACGCTGCCTCCCGATCAGAGTCCTCCTTGATCTTCTTGAGCTTCTCTATTTCATCTGCGTTTCGGTACATAAAAATCTTTAGATCCAGTACCAAGCTTTCCTGAATCTTTAAGGATTCCGCACAAGCTGTGTACTCGATTAAAAGAAAATCTTATAAACACCAAGCAGATCTACTAGTCGAATGCATAGCAAATGTTAAAGACTAACCTTTCTTCGACTAGGAGAGCTTCTTCAGCTTCCCCTCAAGAGCGGCCTTCTCGGACGTGTGATACCTTTGGTGTCTGAACAGTTAAATACAACACACTTTACCCAAATAAAACTTAAAGGAAAATATTTGGGAATTTAATTCAAAAGGAAGGGTCAAATAAAAGTCAACCTACACAAAAAGAATTAAAATAAGAATTAAAAAATGTGCACAAAAATAAGTTTGGCTCATAAGTGGTACCTTAAATGACATGTGCTTAATTGAACTTTCAGCCAAAACCACCCAAAAGCTGAATAAAAATCAAAGCCCTTTTGTGCAAATTAAGAAATTCAAAATAGTTCAAAATGTGGGTTTCAAATGAAAATTTGCATAAAACAAAAGTTGTAGATCTTGAAAAGTTATACAAATTTGGTATTCAACACTTTTTCATTTGAACCCCGGAAAGTATAGAAAATTTTATATTACCGAGAGGTCCCTGAACTTTTAGAAATCACAAATGAGCCCCTACCTTCATCTCCCCTCCCCTGTTTCTCTGCCGCGACGCACCACCCGCCTCCGGCGTACGGTGGACGCTGTCCACGACCATCTGGGCCCCCGTTGGACCTCAGACTCGCCGCCTGGCATGCTAACTGGCTCTCCTATCACTTGCCACGCGCCCTTGGCCTGCTGGCGACGCGCCACGCCGCCCCGCCATGCGCTGCGCCACTGCTCCCTCCGACACCTCACCGTCGAGCCGTCCGGGCCAGACTGACCTCCCCCAGGTGCCATTAGCTTCCCCCTGGAGCCCTCTTGCCTATAAATAGGACCAGAGCCCCCGCCGTCGCGCGACCCCTCTCTTCTTCCCCTTCCTCCACCGTCTGCCGTGGCCGGTGAGATCTAGCTCGCATGGACAGGCCACCCCAAACCCACATTGCCCCATCCAACCGCACCAGCAGCCTCGCAACACTCTCGTGAAGCTCACATGCGCGCTGAATCCCACCCAAAACCACCCCAGTCGCCGTTCCCTTCCGCGCCGCCACCGGCGAGCTCGAGGCTCGACGCGGACCGGCCAAATCCGGCGGAGTCCAAGCACGACAGCTACCCCAAGAGCTTCCTCACGCTCTCATGGTGCTCGTGCATGCGACGTTTGTCTACCTCGAGCTCTCATTCACCTGCACCGTCGACGACCCGAGCGCCACCGCCGCCGAGCACGATTCCGGTCACCATCCGCCCGAACACCGACCTGGGTAGGTAGCTCTCGAACTCCTCTACCCAACGTGCCTCCCCATTGCAGCCCCGGTAAGCCCTGCCTAGCAAAACACCACCGGCAAGATGCAACGGCGGAGAAGGTCGGCAAAGGACCCGGTTGTAATTTGTTTTTGTCTTTCGAGGGTGTGTTTGCAAGTTTTCCAGGGTTTGGCAGTGAACTTTGAAAATGCATAACAAATCACAGAAAAAATGTAAAAATGCAATCTCAACTAATCTAGAATCCTTATAATAAAATCTACAAGTTTTGTTAAACCCAAATCTGCAGAAACTCTACCAAATTTAATCTATGAAAAAGAATAAGAAAACCAACCAATGGATGTTCTAGAGGTTCTGCTCACTAAATGACCATGATTTTTGGATATGTTGTCTCTGATAGATATTAGGATTCTGGTAAAAAGATGGCACTCAACTAAAACTGTTAACTTGTTAGAACAATCAAGATTCTCGAATCTGTTGATGCACATCATGATTTAATGCTGGAACACATGGACATAATCTTGTTCTGAAATTTTTTCCACACACATGTGTAACTGAAACCTTGCTAATCCATAAATTTCAGGAGTGTTAGAGTTATTTTACTATATACCATGATTAATCCTTTTTTAATCAACTTAATTCATCTTATATAGTTTTTATTCTCAGAAAAAACTATATTTATTTCTAAAGTCTTATTTTGGTTTTGCAATCATTACTGCAAAGTTTGAGCTATAGTTATGGAGTATTGCTTCAGTTAAAAATCATGCTTAGTATATCAGGGTTAGGATTACTATTTTTGTTTAGAGTAAAGTAGATCATATTTGATCATGATTTTTAGGTATGGTCTTGGTAATAGCACATATTTTCTATGAAAAAAGTGACACATGCAGTACTGATCATCTTGAACCTTGAATTAATATGCAAGCCCATGTAGAGTTAAATGAATAATTAAATTTTCTGGTAAATATACTGCTTGATAATTTTCTGTAACATGTTTAGATTATGTTTAGGCTCTGGTAAAATTTTGAGAACCATATCCTTGTTATAACTCTTTGTGAAATTAATCTTAGTCAATAGCTTTCTCATTTTGCTAATTTTATAACCTCTGAAGCTTAAGGAAATAAAACATGAAATTTTTACAGTACTGAGTAGATGCTATATGAATGCTGATGTAAAATTTGTAGCACCAGAACCCATGTCAATCTTTCTGTGCAAAATTGTGAAATAATTAGAGTAATCTGCTTACATGAATTATTATGATTAATTGCTCTATGGTTAGATGCTGAAATTTCTAAAGTAGAAGCTAAAGTATCTTGAGTAGATTTTCTGCTATGAAATTGTGAAAATATGCTAAGTTTTAATGCTGAAAATGAAAACCAACCCGCACCCTCATTTATGAAGAAACATACTAATAAGTACTACTCCATAAATGACTGCCCAGTAAATAATTTCACAAAGATCATCTCTAAGTTATTTTATTGGACTACAACTTTATCATGAAGGAAAGAAATTATTTATCATGTTGTAACTCATAATCTTGCATTGCATATAGAAACGGTTAATCTCACTGACGGTGATTACGAGTTGGTTCCCGCGGATTCTCTTGCTCAGGAGGTTAATTTGAATTGCACTAACTTAGCTCAAGACCTGGGCCAAGTCCCAGAAGTTCCTCTGCCTGACAGTGCCCAAGAAGGCAAGCTCCGGTGCATAATCCCATTATTTTCAGAGTTATTATTCATCTAACTATTTATATTGTGTTGTGATAATTTTATTTCTGCATTTAAGTTTTCTAGGCGTTGATCGAAAACCTTAGATGCATGATCCCTAGGTACCTATGTTTGATAACTGGATCTTTTTATCGACTAGTTGCCCCGCTAATTAAGAATGGTAAAATTTGAGGGGTTTCTTGCCTCTCGCGAGCATATAGGAATTTACTGACTTTAAATTCCTGTTGAAATATAAGGACAACGGGCGGGGTTGTATAGTTGTGATACCCCGCTGGTGTAGTCAAAATTTGCTAAGATCGCGGTGCGTGGCTCATTTCGTTAAGCGTTTAAAAGTACTAGCCACATACCGAGAAATATGGTAATCGGTAAGCTTAAGTACCTGATTGGACTAGCAAGTGGAACGATCTCGCACCCCCTTGGTAGAAGTAGGTTTATTTTTGTCCGGACGTACGGGTGTAGAGTGGTCGGACTCTGTAGTCGGGGGGGGGGGGGGGTGTTCCGGATCCACGACCTGGAAAGAAAGGGGAAAAGTAGTGTGGGCGGGAGCGAAGTGGATCCCCATGCGTGTGGTCTAGGTTCCCCTGGCCAGGTTGAAATTCGATTCAGAATCGTCCGCCTCTCACTGCATGAGATTGCTTAATGTTTTCGGTCACACAGAGTAACAAGTGGAACAAATGTTGATAATACTGCTGTATGTTTAAATGGTTGCTCTACCATGCTTGAGTAGAGCTAGTTGCAAACTTAGAATGGTTAATCAGACTAGAATATGGCTAAGTAAAATCTGAAAGTAAGGATCAACACTTTGTGGCATTTTTGGCAAAACAAACCCCACCAACCAAAAAGCCTTGCATGTCTAGTTATCGGACTATGTTATATCCGGTGACGGGTAAGTCTTGCTGAGTATTAGTATACTCAACCTTACTTGTGGCACTGTTTTCAGGTACTAACTTCGAAGATATGATTGCGAGTCTTACTTGGCCGTGTACTTTGCCTCCGGGCTGGTCTGTTGAGTGGGATGGTCCTTCAGCCGGTGCTGACCACCCTCCCACTGAGTGATGCGTTCTTATGCGCTTTATCGATGCGTCACTTCTTTTTGCCAGTTGTCTTTTACTGCTTCCGCTGAACAATGAGACTTGAATAATTTGAGTAGATGGAACTCTATAGTACTTCACTATTCTGAACCCGGTTTGTAATAAATTTATCTTCTGCTGCAATCACTCTGAGATGTATGAGATGTTCTGTGTTGTAATCTCTGGGCTCACCTTCGTGTGAGTGTTATCTGCGCGATCCTAGAATAGCGTGGCTTTTATCGAGGCTTCACTCGAGGAACTACCGGTGCGTGCCGATTTGGGTCCGAGTTGCTTAGCAACAAAGATCAGTGCACCCGGGCCCAGTCTTTTGGGTGGTTCCGCCACAGGACGAGAGCGTCTCAACCCTCTCTTTACGGGCATTCAGCTCTGTCTCATCCCGGGACTAGTCACCCTCCCGTCCTAGTGCCTCCTGCAAAATAAAAAAGATCTGTACACTACTCGATCTACTCCAAAAGTACTCGAAGTATTCGACTACTTACCTCTAGAGGCTTGACTGCAAGTTCTACCTTCTCACGCGACAAGTCACTTCCCGATGTGACCTGGGAAGTACTCGCCACCACCTCAGCCACGGCCCTTTTGGGCACATCTTCAACCCTCCCTGCAGTATTCCCTGTATTTTGGGAATCTAGAGGAAAAATATGCTACTTAATCAAATTAAGAGCAGTAAAGAAATACCTTTCTTACAAGGTGGCACAAGCTAACCTGTAGGGGTCTCCTCGTGCTGCTTCTCGCTGCCTCCCTCAGGAAGCTTTTTGCCTTCTCTCTCTTCTGGAAGCTTGCCGCTTCCGTCATCTTCCGGGATTTCCTCATTGCCCCTCTTGGAGTTTGGCAAAGGAGAATCTCGAAGCATGGATTCGACCATGGTCCCCGCATCTTGAGCACTCATATCAAGGGTGTTTGGGAGCTTCTCCAGGTCCGATTTGGAGGCCGAGCTGTCCTCAGCCTCCACGTTCCCTTCCAGGATTGTATCTCTGCAAAGACAAAGTAGTCAAAAACTACTAGACTCAAAATCAGATCTTATAGCTACAAGTTTTGAGAAACTTACGTAGGAGCTCTTTTCAGAACAAAACCCTTGATGCCAAACTTGCGAGCAGGCTTCACTACAAGAGTCAGCTTACTTGCTTCTCCGGCAATATTTACATCGGAACTACTCGCCGATGGAATAGCCCCGGTCCCACTTGACGGGTCCTCTGTGGTGGAGGGGACAGTCTGTCCCACCGCAGTATCATCCCCAGATGATGATATCCGTGGCATTTTAGCCGCCATACTTGAAAAAGCAAAACACAAATAAGCAAAACCGAAAAACAAAAGTACTCGATTCCAAAATAACTAGCTACTTACTTGTCGCTAGCAGTTTGGGAGGAGCTGCGACGTTTCCTCGCCATGGATCGAGTACCCTTGGGATGCCCAGTTTGAGTATCGGTACTCGGAGTAGGGCTGAGATCCCTATCGTTCTTCTCCCCAGCTTCTTCCTCATATGCACAAACAAAAACATATGTAAGTACTGTTTGTACGACATTTCATATGAACATACTTAGACTTGGTTAGCAGATCGAAAAGTTTGGAAGAACAAAAGGGAGAATAAATGCCTGGCAGAGAACGACTACTTTTAAAGTGCTCCATGTCCTCCTACAGAAAGCAAAATCCTATCAGATTTATACTATGGTACAGTACTCGATTTCTACGCATCGACAACTCTTATCAAGTACCTCGGTGGATTCGCAGCAGAAAAAGTATCAGGAACAATTGGAACTTACTTTACGTTCCTCAGCAGTCGTTGTACTCGATTAAATGCTACATCATCCGAGATCTCTTCCTTCAAGTATCTTGATGGATCAGTTGTTCCTTGATACTGGAATCCAAGCGTCTTCTGAGCTTGCAATGGCTAGATCCTTCTCTTCATCCAGTCAAATACGACTGCTTCTCCAGTCAACATATTTTGCCTTAAAACGGCAAGAGTCATCCAACAACCCGACAAGTCCCTCCGCGACTACATCAAGAGGTACTTCGCTAACCGTAATACAATTACAGAGGTTGATGACAGGGATGCTATCCACCACTTCCACCAAGGCCTCCATAGCATCGAACTATGGAGGAAGATGTTCGAGAGCAAGCCTAAGACCGTGGGCGACATGATGACGGTCGTCAACAAGCACGCCGACATGGAAGATGCCGAGTGAGCCCACCGCCGGCACAAGACCAAGAACGACTCCACCGAGCATCCCTCTCAGCAGGACAATCGCCCGGAACGCCGACGTGACGATCGTCCACCTCGTTATGGGAAGAAGCACAACCGCGCTGAGTCGTCCAAGAACCGGGACTGCAAGCGTGACCCCGAGAACACCATCGCCATCGCCGAGAGGTCCCAGTTCTGCTCCACCCTCAACCAAGCAGACCTGGACCGGCTCCTGGATGGCAAGTGTCCTTAGCACAAGGATGCAAACCACACCGCCCGAGAGTGCCGAGCACTCTCCAACGGCATCATCAAAGACGATGACTCCAAGCAACCCCGCCGCGACTACTGCGACAGGCCGAGTGGTTCCAGAACCACCCGGGCGCGCCCACGGAGGCGCAACTCGCCCAGGCGAGACGACGATGAGCAGAGGGAAGATTCCCCAGTCAACTTCCAAGAAGAAGACAGGGCCGTCAACTTCATATTCGGCGGTCCCAGCAAGCCATCATGCCGGCGCAAGCTGAAGCTGGATGATCGCGAAGTCAGCCTGGCGTTCAAACACCCGGTTGAACCCCTGCGGTGGTCGGAGACGCCGATCACATTCGACCGCCATGACCACTGGGTCCACCTGCCCAGGCCGGGTGCCTACCCCCTCGTGGTCAGCCGGGCCAGGTCCGCCTGGCCAAGGTACTCATCGACGGCGGGAGCGCCCTTGACATCATCTTCGCCAGCACGTTGGAGAGCATGGGCTATGACATGACCACCCTGGTCCCATCCGACCAGGCCTTCTACGACATCATCCCCAGGCCGGGTCGACCCAGGTCGGCCGGGCCACCTTGCCGGTCACCTTCGGCACCCGCGACAACTACTGCACCGAGTACTTCAGCTTCGAGGTCGCCGAGTTCGAGACCTTCTACCACGCCATCCTGGGAAGACCCTCCCTCACCAAGTACATGGCAATCCCCAACCACATGTATCTTCTCTTGAAGATGCTAGCTCCAAAGGGGGTCCTATCGGTCTACAGAGATTTGCAGACCTCCTACGTGTGTGAGGCCAAGAATATCGAGCTCTCCGACACCTTGGAACGATCCAAGAACTCAGTTCTTGTTGCCAAGGCAGCAAAGAACCTCCTGGCGGACCAGCAGTAGATCCCCGCAAAGGAGTCGACTTCCGAGTCGCAGCTCACGCCAGCCGTGGTGACCAAGACCATCGTCCTCCGGGACGAAGAGCCGCACAAGACTGCCATGATCGGGGCCAGCCTCGACCCGGCATCGGAGCGCGCGCTCACCTCCTTCCTCCGGGAGAATTGGGACATCTTCACATGGAAGCCATCTGACATGCCGGGAGTCCCAAGGGAGGAGGCCGAGCACTCCTTAGACCTTGACACGAAGGTGAGACCCGTCAAGCAACGGCTCCACCGCTTCGCGCAGGATCGAAAGGAGGCTATTAGGGTAGAAGTAACCCGGCTCCTCGCCGCCGATTTTATTAGAGAAGTCGTACACCCAGATTTGCTGGCAAACCCAGTCCTTGTAAAAAAGAAAAATAGTGAATGGAGAATGTGTGTTGACTATACCGACCTCAACAAACACTGCCCTAAAGACTCCTTTCCTCTACCACACATCGATCTGGTCGTCGACTCAACGGCCGGGTGCATTCTCCTCTCTTTTCTTGACTGTTACTCAGGGTAGCACTAGATAGCCCTCAAGGAGTCGGATCAAGAGAAGACGTCCTTCATCACCCCTTTCGGGGCCTACCGCTACAACACCATGACATTCGGCCTCAAGAACGCCGGTGCTACGTACCAGAAGGCCATTCAGAGATGCCTCCAGGGGCAGATCGGGCACAACGCCGAGGCCTATGTCGATGATGTCGTTGTCAAGACAAAACATAATGATCAATTCATTACGGATCTCTCCGAGACATTTGAAAATCTCAAGAAATTCAAAATGAAGCTCAACCCGACCAAGTGTGTGTTCATAGTCAGTAGACGGGGCATCGAAGCCAACCCCACCAAGGTCAACGCCATCAGGTTCATGAAGCCTCCCAGGAGAAAAAAAGGACCTGATGAAGCTTACAAGGTGCATGGCCGCCTTGAGTAGGTTCATAAGCCGACTCGGCGATAGAGGACCACCCTTCTTCAAACTTCTCATGAAGTCCGACAAGTTCGAGTGGAACGACGATGCTTCCAAAGCATTCCAGGAGCTCAAGGATTTCTTGACCTCACCACCTGTCCTAACAGCACCAGAAGATGGGGAAGTTCTCCTCCTGTACATCGCCGCCACCACAAACATGGTGAGTACCGCCCTGGTCGTCGAACGAGATGAGCCAGGTCACGTCTACAAGGTGCAGCGACCGGTTTACTTCATCAGTGAAGTACTCGGCGAGTCCAAGGCACGATACCCTCAAGTGCAGAAGCTACTATACGCCATCCTCATCACATCAAGAAAGCTCCGGCACTACTTCCAGGCCCACAAGATCAAGGTGGCCTCATCCTATCCACTCGGCGACATCCTGCACAACAAGGTCGCCAATGGCCGAGTCGTCAAATGGTCAGTAGAACTCGGCGCCTTCACGATTGAGTTTATGCCACGATCTATGATCAAATCCCCGACATTGGCCGACTTTGTCGCTAAATGGATCGAGATCCAAGATCCTCCACCTAACACCAGATTCGAGCACTGGATCATGTAATTCGACGGCACCCTCAACAGTGATGGAGCCGGCGCTGGAGGCCTCTTCATCTCCCCCAAAGGCGAACAACTCAAGTACGTCCTCTAGTTACTTTTCTAGGCCACCAACAATGCTGCCGAGTACGAAGCTCTTATCCATGGTCTCCGGATCGCTGTCACACTCGGCATCAAGCGTCTGTTGGCTTATGGTGACTCCAAAGTCATCATACAACAAGTCAATAAAGGCTGGGAGTGCACCAAGGAGATGATGGATGCCTACTGCTGGGAGATTAGGAAGCTCGAAGCTAAGTTCTGCGGTCTGGAGTTCCACCACGTCCCCAGGGACGACAATGTGGCAACAGGTGTGCTGTCCAAGCTCGGATCCAAGTGGTCCATCGTACCACCCGGCGTGTTCGTTCAAGCACTCAACAGCCCTACGGTCAAGATGGAAGAGGAACCTCCCACAAAGCCCGACTTGGTCCCGGCCATGGGGCAGTAGGTTCTGACTCTTGACACTGACAGGAGCTCCCCCATGATCGAGTTCATCAAGAACAACAAAAGCTACCGAAAGGGAAAGGAGCACGAGAAGCTTGCACGCCGATCCAGCAACTACGTCGTCATAGGAACTGAGTTGTTCAGGCACTCGGCATCCTCAGGAACCCTGTGCAAATGCATCACACAGGATGAAGGAGTCCGACTCCGTAGCGATATCCACTCGGGTATCTGCGACAACCACGCGGGCGCCTCCACCCTCCTAGGGAAGGCCTTCCGATCAGGCTTCTACTGGCCCACTGCCCTGGCCGAGGCCTGAAACATCATCAAGCGATGTCCCGGGTGCCAGTTCTTTTCCAACCAGCAACACGTTCCGGCTCAGACCCTACGGACTATACCGCCTTCCTGGCCATTCGCTTGTTGGGGATTCGACTCGGTGGGACCCCTAAAGACGGCCGTCGGCGGATACAGCCACATATTCGTGGCGACCAACAAGTTCACAAAATGGATTGAAGTCAAGCCAGTGACAACCACTACAGCAGCCAAGGCAGCCGAGTTCATCAAGGAGATATCACACCGATTCGGAGTGCCTAACCGGATCATCACCGATCTGGGTACTTTGTTCACGGGCTCTGAATTCTGGGACTACTACCAGGAGAGCTGCATTGACGTCTACTATGCCTCTGTAGCGCACCCCAGGTGCAATGGCCAAGCCGAAAGGGCCAACGGCTTGATCCTCCAGGGGTTCAAGGCCAAAATTTTCAATCCGATCGAAAAGTACGGTGCAAAGTGGCTCCAAGAACTACCCAGAGTAGTCTGGGGGCTCCGCACACAGAGAAGCCGGGCTACCGGTTATACGCCATTCTTCATGGTGTATAGTTCTGAAGCAGTCTTGCCATCGTACATAGCTTTTGGTGCTCCGCGCATCCAGAACTACGACGAAAACGAAGCTGAATCGATTCGATACACTAACATCGACTCGGCAGAGGAGCACCGCTTGACGGCCTCCATACAGCATGCGAGATATGAACAGCAGCTCCAGCGCTATCATGATCGCAACGTCCACGAGTGAGACTTCAACGTTGGTGAACTAGTTCTACGACGAATCCAGTCGAGTACCGGCGCTCACAAGCTGTCCTCCCCATGGGAAGGGCCCTTTGTAGTCAGTGGGATAGTGGTTCCCGGAACCTACCACCTACAAAGGCAGACGGTACAGACGTGGGCAACCCATGGAATATCGAGCACCTATGCCGCTTCTATTCGTAGAAGCATAGAAAATGCAAAGCTATGTACCCATCTACTCATTTAATAAAGTTTGTCGCATTTTATACATCACATGCTACTTGCTCTCGTTCTTCACCGAGTCGTTAACAATACGCTCGGGGGCTGTGTCTCGGCCACCCAGCCAGCCCCCACTTGGATTCCGACCAGTCGGACATGAACAACCCGGCCCGCTCTTAATGAACACAGCCGAGTACATTCTAGAGCCACTCTATGTCACCCTAATTCATCGCGCACATTGATGATCAGCACTCAAGCGCTATCAAGGGCTCAGAGTCTGCCCCCCACCTACTCGGCAAATTCAGAAAAGAACTCGGACCGTGGGAATAACTTAAAAGCAAATAAAAATAAACATTATTTACATCAATATTGTTTCTAAGTCGGTCCATCCTGACCAACTTTCCTTGCAGCAAAAAAACAAAAGAAATTCCTGGAGACCGGCAGCGTACAGCTCATCCATGATGCATTCGGCAATCTCCAGGACAGCGGCATGGTTGGCCTCCCACTCTACCACAGAGCAATCTTCAGGGATGCCGTCTCCCACCGGATCCAGATCCGCCTCCAGGAGATGGGACTTCACCAGTCACAGTGTGTGCTGCAAGGCATCCTTGGCAGCTCCCTTAACGAAAGCCTCCAGTTGGCCACGGGCAGCCTCCAGCCTCTCAGACAGACCCTTGGCCGCCGCCACACCCTCGGGCTCGAACGCCACAAGCATAACCTCCAGCAGCCTGCTCAGGCGATCCAATGTTGCTCGGCCCTGTGCCGCCTGATCCTCCGCTTCTGCAGAAAAGAACCCGGCTGGGTCAGCCCAAGCCGGAGAAACGACAGACAACAAACAGCCATATGATTTCCAAATCGTACCTCGTCGAGCCTGCTGCTCTAGGCGAAGCTTCTCCTCGGTGGTGGCCTCCCTGGCCTCAGCCACCTCTCGGAGCATCTGAAGCTCCTAGTTGGCCTTGGTGTAGGCCTCCAGTTCTAAACAAAAAGCAAGTCAGAGGCAAAACAGCGCAAAAAGGACTTGGCAGGCATTGACCGACTCCTTACCGCGCTTCTCGTTGCACTGAGCCTCCTCGGCCTTCACCCCCTCGGCCTCCAACCGGCGGCCCTGCGTCTCCAGCTCGGCCACCCTGGCCTCGAGCTTCGCCACCCAGCCGATGGCGGTGCACCTCTCGGCCAGCTCCTGGGTGGCCTGCTCCGACAGCTCCACCAGAGCCTGGAGAACAACTTGGCGTTACCAGATGACACCTACAAGAACAAGTCGGCTACACTAAGAGCGAGGCAGGGGCCTTACCTCGACCAAACCTTGGGCGAGCTTGGCGGACGTCACGAGCTTGTCGGAGACAGTGCCGTCTCCCTCCTCGTCCTCGTCCTCCTCGGCCTCCTCCTTCACCGGCGGGGTCCTGGCCCCTTCGGAGGGCTCGGCCCGGGTCCTCTCCGCCTCGATGGTCGGGAGCTCCTCGGTCCTTGCCACCTCAATGGCCGGGACCTCGCGGGCCTCGACCACCACGTGTGCCGCCCCTTTGTTGCGGGGTGGGTCCTGCATATCGACGTCTCGGGGAGGAGGGGAGACCCTATTGTTGGCCTCCTCCTTCTCCTCCTTGCGGCGAGCACGGCTCTTCACCGGACTCGCAAACGACAAGGTCAGTAGCGCGGCATCACTGCAGCCGCCCTCGGTGGATGACCCCTCCACCTTCCTCTTGGCGCCGCTGAGCGACGCCCTCCTACATCAACGGAAAAGGCGCTCAACACAGCTCTAGGGAAGAAAAATCAAGGATGAACCACTACACAGATCAAGAAACTTACACGCCGCTTCGGCGCAGCGCGAATTTGAGCTTCAACGGTGTGGCCGGCTGAGGCCCAGACCTGGGAGGCAAGGGCGTCACTTCCCCGCGCAGCTAGGCCCAGTCCCTGGGCCGCTTCCGTCTTGGTTTGGGGGTCGGCCAATGCCGAACCCACGGCAGCAGCAGCCAGGGGCGCTGTAACACCCTAATTTAAATTTCAGTAATTAATAATAAATTTAATTAGCTTTATTTAATTTTCTAAGGTTTATATGCTTAGACTTGCATTTAAATTAATTTTCTTTCATAAGGAATTAAAATTTTTCTAGGATAAATATGTTTGTGCATTCATGCTGGTGCATGGTTTTATTTTGGTTTGAGTGCATAGGAGTTGAATTCAAATTTTATTTGAATTCAAATTAGATTTGAGTTGAGTTTGAAGAAGATGAGGAAACCAAAACCCAGCCCAACCAGCAAGCCCAACCCGCGAGCTGGCCCAGTCCCTCTCCTTCCTTTCCGCGCGCTCGGCCCACCTCCCTTCCGGATCGGCCCAGCAAGACAGTGCCTCCTCCCCGCGCCCTCCGCTCGCCCGAACGTCGTTCCCTCGCCTGCCGCTGACAAGGCGGGCCCAACCATCAGCCACATTTAGCAGCGCCGCGTCCTGCTCCCCTCCGACTGACACCGCGACCCCACCTGTCATCTCTTTCCTTTCTTTCTCCCTCCGCGCGCCAGCGACCTCCGCTTCCTCCGCCCGGTCACCTCGCCTGCACGTGGACCCCGCCAGCCCTGCCAGACCCACCGGCTAGCCTCCCCGCACGCCCTCTCTTCCAGAACCTTCACTGCACGAGCCCAGGATCACGCGCGGCCATTGCGCGATCCGTTCTCGGCGCGGATCACGGCCGCGATTGTCGTAGCCTTTCCCAGAGTCCACGCACGCCCAGGATCATCGGCCTTGCCTTTATTTGGCCCCGCGCACGCCCCTGAACCCTACCACACCTCGCCAAGGCCGCCACCGAGACCCAGCACCACCGCCGCCGTGCTCCGCCGCACAGAGCCATCTGCGCCGTCGTGCCCACGCGAGCACAGGCCACCTCCACCCCTGTGAACCACCGCAGACGCTCCGTCTTGCGCCCAGGAAGCTCCTCGAGCCGGCCATCCTCTTCCCCGAGCCGTGCGGCGCCGGAATTTCACCGGAACACCACCGCAGGTGAGATCGATCTGCCAGTGCAATTCCTCACCGTCGCCGATTCCCGGACCTCCCTGACCCCCGTAGCACCTCCGCAGGAGCTCCACGAGTTTAACCACGGGATCCAGAAGCCGGAGGACCCTTGCAGCCACCTCCTCCCCGAGCTCCACTTCACCCTTGCCGCCGGTCGGTGTCGTCGTCGACCCTGCACGCCGTTCTAGCCTAACTCGAGCCCTCGGTAAGCACCAGCGCATTGCCCTAGTCCTTTTGCGCTAGCTGTTGTGGCACGTAGGCCATCCCCGAGGCCAGAATGCCGTCGCCGGCGTCCCGCCGCCGTGGCAGCACCTCTGTGGCATCTCCCAGTGCCACGCTGGCCTGGTTTCGGTGTGCTCATGCACCGCGCACACGCACGCGCTAATTTTGCACCCAGTTACCCACACGAACACACCCATAACGCCCTGCGCCGGCAAGCCTGGCCACGCAGAGCCGCCGCCGCGGTTGGATTCGTCGCCCTGAGCAATGCCAGCCCCCGATTTTTGCCCTAGGTGGAATACACATGTCGTATACCCCATCCCTGACCCAAAGCCCGGTCATTTTGACCCCCGGAGCACTAGAATTGGTGAACGCCGGCGAGCCCCCGCGCAGTGGGAATTGGTTTTCCGACGAGTTCTGCCGCCGCTGTCGCCCGCGTCAGGTCCGAGCCGTCGGATCTGAGATCAACGCGCCAGATTAGATCGGGCGTACCATTTCACTAGTGATCTTGCTAAAGAGACCCTGGTTTTTCCCAGAATAAACCCGCAGTCCGGAGCAGTGTAAAAATAATTCCAAAACTGCCCCTATTTTTACGTTTTAGACCCTAAACTTCTTCGTTTTAGAACCCGCAGTCCAGCACGGTTGTTTTAGCACTTTAGCCCTCGGATCTTTTCTATTTTTATGTTTTAGTCCCTAGTTTTGCGCAGAAGCCCCTGGAATCTTAGTTTTTCTTGCAGTTTAGTCCCTAGACCTTGTTTTAGCTCTAGTTTTCGCGTTCTAGCTCCGTTTTAGGTGTTCTTTATGTCCACGCGATCGTTGTAATGCGTAGAATAGTCTTAGCATAGTTTTGTTTGCTGTTTTTATGTATTGTTGTACTGTTTCTTAGTGTTTGTTCTTGTTTGCATGTATGTGTATGTGCTGGACTTGTTTTGGCGTTGCGATCGTGAGTAGACGTTGATCCTTCGGAGGAGTACCAGTACCCGAAGTAGCCACTGTCATCAGAGCAGTTTGAGCAGCAGGAGAACTTTGAGGAAGGCAAGTATAACATGAACAACACCTATCACCTTTAAATACAATTTCATACTGCATTTTAATATTGTATGCCTATAAGGACTTTCCTAGCCACTTTATATCTATATATATATATATCCCTTGGGTTGCACTTTGGTTAGTTGTGCTAGGTGCCGTGCTATAACACACTTGGTCCTTTTTAATTAATTTGATTAATGGTATATGCAACTTAATTCTGAGAGTGGCCCTCTGTGTGGTGTACTTGAGTGGCTCACGTCTCGTTAAAATTGGTTTTTCTAGAAACATGGTTTAGGGGGCCAGCACGGTGCAAACATGGTTTAGGGGGCCAGCACGGTGCTTAGTGCTGGGCTGGCCACTCTTCCTAAGGACCGGATCATAGAGCGACAACCTGGGACAACAGTGCTACCACAAGACTGGAATGGGAAGGTCTTGGCTTACTAATTAGGTCTTTTTCGTTTGGAGTAACTTACCTATGGGGCAAGGGTGGTAAGCTTCTATGGCCCTTGTACTGAGTGGCCTCGTCTGTGCTTTTGTGTCTTGATGCCCACAAGACCTGCTCCATCATCGCCGATCCAACCCTCGTGGTTACTCTTTACCAACGAGATTCTTTGTAAAGGCCTCGTAGTGAGTTTGCTAGTCATCTCACCTACGGAAGTGTGATGAACAACTAGCGTAGCTCACGACTTGTGGGTAAATATGTGCAACCTCTGCAGAGTGTAAATCTGGTATACTAGCCGTGCTCACGATTATGAGCAGCCCAGATCCTCCTTTTGATTAGTGGGGTTATCTTCCTTTGATTAGGGGGGTTCCCCGGGTGGTTTGGTTTGGTAAGGTTCTCTATAGTAACATAACTAATTCTGATTAATTACTATGTAACTGGGGTATGGTAACTCATCAACTTGTAGTAAATAGCTTTAATAAAATTTTGCCAAGGTTAAAAGCTAATGCAGTTGTGTCAGCCAACCTTAGAGCCTCATAGTTTGTGTTATACTTGTTGAGTACAAGTTGTGTACTCACTCTTGCCTACTCTACTCTTTTCCTCTTGTTCTCTTCGGGGACACCCTACTGCTGCTCAGTTCCCGGCGACGCGGAGGAGTTCACCCGTAGCTACCAGGAGTATGAGGACTTCTAGGCGTTCGTCTCCCAGTCGACGTCCCTGTGGTGCCCAGCCTTGACGAGAGTTTACGTATATGTTTTTACGCTTCCACTGTATCAGACTTTTTTTGTCATTCATGTAATAAATAACATTCGTACTCCCTTTATTATATCCTTTTACGTGATATGTGCTGTGATATACTGTTCATTCTATAGTATATACGTGTGACTTGATCCTGGCACGTATATGATTGCTCGGTTTATGTCCTTTTGTAAACCGGGTATTACAGAGTGGTATCAGAGCTATATCGACTGTAGGACGAAAGCCTAGATAGAACTGGACGAGTTTTAGGTCTTCTTTTCTTTAAGCCTTGTTTGCTGAAACTATTTTGCTATTATATTCCTTGAATTCTAAGATTTTTACTTGTCTTGCCTTGATTTTCCTCTATAGAATAGTTTCCGTAGATTTTGGCCTGAATTAAGTCGACCGACCATCATAGGTGTAAGCTAAATGACCCTTTATAATAGCACGATAGAACGTTCTGCGACACATGTTAGTCAAGTTGTGTGTTAAACTCGGCTAAAGTGTAAATTTGTATGCTTGTCTTTATGCAACATGTTTGATTTAGATTTTTGGTTGATTGCATAGCTTAGTAGTTAAACTTGATTAATGAAAATCAGTCTTAAGTTAAAGTTAATTAATTAATAAAACTGAGCTAGATCGTTGTGGTTAAACCATGCACTCTGTTTCCCTCTACCTTATCCTGCCTTGGGTTTCTCCTGTCTTGCTTGTTGAGAAGAAGGATAGTGCGAAGAGGATGTGATATTCCAGGATTCACCGACGAGGACGTCGGTTTCTGTAAGGGGGTAGGGATGTGACACCCCGGCCTACAGATAGTACAGGAGAATTTGAGAACCTCTCAGACAAGGCAGAAGAGTTATGCTTTAGTTCCCCTTTTTCGGATTTATGCAACACCCATCTGGAGTTAGCAGCAGTGATGCCTGCGCAGTGTTGTCTAAATAAGATAGAACCTTACATAGTGGGGTTTTCTCTCTTCTTTGACCTTACCAATCTATGCTTCCTTTTATCCCAGCTCAGATGTTGGTAGAACAAAAAGGCCTTGGAGACAGTGCAATGGGTGATGGTGTTCATGCAATAGTTTCCGTGGAGCAGCCGATAACGGTACAAGATCAGTCGTCACAAACAACATACCACCCGAAGAATGGTGAGAAAGCTTGCCCGTGTTGCCAATTCTATGGCGTTCCTTGTCGTCAAGTTCGTGCGACTGAAGATGAAACCACAACTAGGAGGAACCAGAGGTTGTTCTCCAGTACAAAGAGAAAGATGTCTCATCAAGAGCAGCTAGCAGAGGATTCCCTTTTCCTTGACTCCCCATCGGTCGATGAGCTACAGACCATCCAGAAGAGAAAGGATCCTGAGTGCTCTAGAGATACACAGGCCAAGAACCAAGCACCCTATGATTATGTTGATGGGTTGACTATCACTATGAATGTGATTCAGCCACGTAGTCGCAAGGAGTCCAAAAAGCAAGCAACAGAAATAATGCAAGATGGGATGTTAAGTTCACAGGGAGGTCAACCAAGTAGCGCCATTCACCAACGCCGCATGTGCTACCAATGCAGGCAAAAAGGTCATTATGTCAAAAGTTGTCCACAGAATCACCTGTCACCGGTATCACCAGTCCAGGACCTTTCACCAATCCCGCGTACCAGTGGTGACGAGACCCACCTTATTTCCGGGAACTGCCTCAAGCAAAGTGCCCAGAATGATCAGGATCAGCAGCAGGTGATACCAGGTGTGCGTAGAGCTTAATTCCATCCTTGTTTCTCTTCGCTAGCCATCCCAGAATCTCGGGACGAGATTCCTGTAAGGGGGTAGGATTTGTAACACCCTAATTTAAATTTCAGCAATTAATAATAAATTTAATTAGCTTTATTTAATTTTCTAAGGTTTATATGCTTAGTCTTGCATCTAAATTAATTTTATTTCATAAGGAATTAAAATTTTTCTAGGATAAATATGTTTGTGCATTTATGATGGTGCATGGTTTTATTTTTGTTTGAGTGCATAGGAGTTGAATTCAAATTTTATTTGAATTCAAATTAGATTTGAGTTGAGTTTGAAGAAAATGAGGAAACCAAAACCCAGCCCAACCAGCAAGCCCAACCCGCGAGCTGGCCCAGTCCCTCTCCTTCCTTTCCCCGCGCTCGGCCCACCTCCCTTCCGGATCGGCCCAGCAAGACAGTGCCTCCTCCCCGCGCCCTCCGCTCGCCCGTGTGGCGGAACCACCCAAAATTACTGGGCCCGGGTGCACTGATCTTTGTTGCTAAGCAACTCTGACCCAAATTGGCACTCACTGGTAGTTCCTCGAGTGAAGCCTCGATAAAAGCCACACTATTCCAGGATCAGCAGACAACACTCACACAAAGGTGAGCCCAGAGATTACAACACAGAACATTTCATACATCTCAGAGTGATTGCAGCGGAAAGAAAATTTATTACAAACCATGCTCAGAGTAGTAAAGTCCTACAGAGTTCCAACTACTCAAATTATTCAAGTCTCATCGTTTAGCGGAAGCAGTAAAAGATAACTAGAGAGATAACGTGACGCATCGATAAAGCCCGTACAAAAGCATCACTCAGAGGGAGGGCGATTAGCATCAGCTGAAGGGCCATCCCACTCAACAGACCAACCCGGAGGCAGAGTACAAGGCCAAGTAAGACTTGCAAACAGATCCTCGAAATTAGTACCTGAAAAACAGTGCCACAAGCAAGGCTGAGTATACTAATACTCAGCAAGACTGACCCGTCACCGGATATAACATAGTCCGATAACTAGACATGCAAGGCTTTTTGAGTTGGTGGGGTTTGTTTGCCAAAAATGCCACTAATTGTTGATACTTATTTCAGATTTTATTTAGCCATCTTCTAGTTAGATTAACCATTCTAAGTTTGCATCCAACTCTACACAAACATGGTAGAGCAATCATTTAATCAACCAGCAGTATTATCATCATCATGTTCCACTTGTTACTCTATGTGACCGAAAACATTAAGCAGTCTCATGCCGTGAGAGGCGGACGATTCCGAATCGAATTTCAACCTGGCCAGGGGAACCTAGACCACACGTATGGGAACCAAGTCACCCACACAACATTTCCCCTTTCTTTCCAGTCCGTGGATCCGGAACACCCTCCCCGACTATAGAGTCCGACCACTCTGCACCCGTACGTCGCGACAAAAATATAAACCCTACTTCTACCAGGAGGGTGCGAGATCGTTCCACTCGCCCGTCCAATCAGGTACTTCAGCTTACCGATTACCATATTTCTCGGTATGTGGCTAGTACTTTCAAACGCTTTAGCCATTTTTGACTATACCAGCGGGGTATCACAACTACACAACCCAGCCCGTTGTCCTTATATTTCAACAGGATTTAAAGTCAGTACAATTCCTATTTGCTCGCGAGAGGCAAGAAACCACTCGACTTCTACCGTACCTATTTAGCATGGCAGCTAGTCGATAAAAAGATCCGGTATCAAACATAGGTTCCTAGGGATCATGCATCTAAAGTTTTCGATCAACGCCTAGAAAACTTAAATGCAGAAAACAAAATATTACAATACATTAATAAATAGATAGTTGAATGATAATTCCGAAAATAGTGGGATTATGCTCCGGGGCTTGCCTTCTTGGGCACTGTCAAGCAGAAAGGCCTCTGGGGTTTGGCCCAGGTCTTGAGACAAGTTAGTACAGTTCAAATTGACCTCCTGATCCACACGAGAGTCCGTGGGCACCAATTCGTAGTCACCGTCCGCGAGATTAACCGTTTCTATATGCAATGCAATATTATGAGTTATTCATGGATAATAATTTCTTTCCTTCACGATAAAGTTGTAGTCCAACAAAAGTTACTTTAGTGATGATTTCAACAGTTTATTTCATGGGTAGTCATTTATAGAGTAGTAAACATAACTACGTTTCTTCATGAATGAGTGGGGGTTTTAGTTTTCATTTTTCAATTTCAATACATAGCACGCTTCCATTATTTCTTAACAACACAATTATTAATGAGCTATTGATAAGAAACTAAAGTAACACAGATCCAAACTTAAGCATTCATGGTATAAATTTCAGCCATTGACCATAAAGCATTTACCACTACTATTCATGTAAGTATACTATTCTAATTACTTCATCTTTTTGTACAGAATGTTTAACATGGGTTCTGGTGCTACAAATTTTACGAGAGCAACTAAATAGCATATACTCAGCATTGAAATTTTTCCAGATTTTATTCACTTATATAATTGAGGTGACAAAAAGAACAAAAACAGCAAGTTTTTAACTAAGATTAAGTCTACAGAGAGTTTAACTAAAATTTTTACCAGAGACTATTCATGAGTTAAACATACTTCAGAAAATTGTTAAAGATTTAACTCACTATGATAAATTAGTTATGCAGTTAACTTAGCAAGAGTTTGCATAAATTTCTCAAGGTGCATTTAACCAGTATTGTATATAAACTTTTTATTATAGGTAGAGAATACTCTAAACAAGATCATGCCCAAAAATAATGATCAGAAACATTGTAGATTACTCAGAACAAAAATAGTAAATATAGCCCTAAGATGCTAAGCATGATTATTCAACAAAGCAAAACTCAGTAACTGCAGCTCAAAATTTTTAGACAGGAACATATACCTAAAAAGAGACTCCATAAATAAATATAGATTTTTCTGAGCATAAGAACTATATATGAAGAATTAAGTTCATTAAAGAAGCATAAATCATGGTATATAGCAAATGGACCCTAATAAATCTGAAATTTATGGATTCACAAGATTTCAGTTACACATGTATGCGGTAAAAATTCCAGAGCAAGCTCATGTGTATATTTTCCAGTATTAAATCGAGAATGATAGCAACAGTTTAGAGAATCTTGGTTGTTCCAACATGATCACTGTTTTGGTTGGGTGTCATCTTTTTACTGTGATCTTAAAATTCCATTGGTGATAACATATCCAAAAATCAAGGTCATTTGCTCAGCAGAACTTCATGAATATGCATAAGGTGGTTTTCTTATTCTTTTCCCTAGATTAAATTCGGTTGAGTTTCTGCAGATGTGAATGTTACAAAATTTGTAGATTTTGTTACAAGGATTCTAGATCAGTTGAGTTTACATTTTTCTGATTTTTCTGTGATTTGTTTCGCATTTTAGAAGTTCACTGGTATACACTGGGATACTTGCAGAAACACCCTTGAACGAAAAAAAGAAATTACAACCGGGTCCTTCGCCGGCCTTCTCCGCCGTGGCATCTTGCCGGTGGTGTTCTTCGATGCAGGGCTTACCGGGGCTGCCACGGGGAGGCGCGTGGGAGAGAAGGGATCGAGGAACACCTACCCAGGTCGACGTTCGAGTGTTTGGTGCACGGGTTCGAGCTCGTCGGCGTCAATGGCGGGTCGGTTGTTCGGTTCGCCGGCGTTGGAGGTGAAGGAGGGCTCGGGGTAGGGGAACAGGGCACGCACGAGCACCGCGTGAGCTTGTGGAAGTTTCTGGGGTAGCTGTCGTGCTCGGTCTCCTTCGGAGCTGGCCGGTCCGCGGTGAGCCTGAGCTCACCGGCGGCGGCGCAAAAGGGGAACGGCGTCGGGAGGAGGTTTGGGTTCGATTCCGCGCGCGTGGAGCGTAACTAGGAGGTGGCGGAGCTGCTGCGTTGGTCGAAGGGGCAATGTAGGGTTGGGTTAGCCGGTCCGCGCGAGCTGGATCTCGGCGGCCATGGCGGAGCGGCGGGAGGAGGAAGAAGGGGGAGAAGGCGCGCGACGGTGGAGTTCTGGGGGTCTTTATAGGCCAAGGAGCTCCTGGGCGAGGAATGTAGCGACTGGGGGCGGTCGATTTGGGTCAGGGGCGCACGACGGCGAGCGAGCAGAGCTGCCAGCGGCGCGGCACAGGGCGGGGGGTGTCGTGGCGGCTCGGGGAGTGGCCTGGGACGCGTGTGCGCGTGAGGAGGTGCCAAGAGGCGGTCCAGGTGGCGCTGGGGGCCTTCCCGGGTCCATTTGGCTGCGGGCGCGCGGTGGACGAAGTCCACCGGCGGCGTACGGCAGGCGGCGGCCGAAACAGAGCAAGCCGGGAGAGAGAGAGATGGAGATAGGGGCTCTTTTGCGATTTCTGAAAATTCCAGGGACCTCTCGGTAATCTAAAATTATCTCCTATTTGGAGGGCTCAAATGGAAAAGTGTTGAATACCACTTTTGCATAACGTTTCAAGATCTACAACTTTTATGTTATGCAAATTTTCATTTGAAACTCACATTTTGAACTATTTGTACAATTGCAAATTTGCACAAAAGGACTTTGGTTTTATTCAGTTTTTAACTTGCTTTTGGCTGAAGTTCAATTGAGCACATGTCAATTGAAACACCTCTCATGAGCCAACTAAAATTTTGTGCACCTTTTTGAATTGAAATTTGAATAGCTTTTCACTCTTTTCTTTGTCTCCTTTAATTTCTTTTGCATAATTTGTCCTTTATTTGACCCTTTCTTTTTGAATTAATTTCCCAATTTTTCTTTTAACTTTAACTAAGGTACATTGATTGTATTTAAATGTACTGACACCTGAGGTGTCACAGCCCGAGCGCCGTTCCCTCGCCTGCCGCTGACAAGGTGGGCCCAACCATTAGCCACGTTCCGCAGCGCCGTGTCCCGCTCCCCACCGACTGACACCGCGACCCCACCTGTCATCTCTTTCCTTTCTTTCTCCCTCCGCGCGCCAGCGACCTCCGCTTCCTCCGCCCGGTCACCTCGCCTGCACGTGGACCCCGCCAGCCCTGCCAGACCCACCGGCCAGCCTCCCCGCACGCCCTCTCTTCCAGAACCTTCCCTGTCCGAGCCCAGGATCACGCGCTGCCGTTGCGCGATCCATTCTCGGCGCAGATCACGGCCGCGATTGTCGTAGCCTTCCCCAGTGCGCACGCACGCCCAGGATCATCGGCCCTGCCTTTATTTGGCCCCGCGCACGCCCCTGAACCCTACCACACCTCGCCAAGGCCGCCACCGAGTCCCAGCACCACCGCCACCCTGCTCCGCCGCACAGAGCCATCTGCGCCATCGTGCCCACACGAGCACAAGCCACCTCCACCCCTGTGAACCACCGCAGACGCTCCGTCTTGCGCCCAGGAAGCTCCTCGAGCCGGCCATCCTCTTCCCCGAGCCGTGCGGTGCCGGAATTTCACCGGAACACCGCCGCAGGTGAGATCGATCCGCCACTGCAATTCCTCACCGTCGGCGATTCCCGGACCTGCTTGACCCCCATAGCACCTCCGCAGGAGCTCCACGAGTTGAACCACGGGATCCAAAAGCCGGAGGACCCCTGCAGCCGCCTCCTCCCCGAGCTCCACTTCACCCTTGCAGCCGGTCGGTGTCGCCGTCGACCCTACACGCCGTTCCAGTCTAACCCGAGCCCTTGGTAAGCTCCAGCGCGTTGCCCTGGTCCTTTTGCTCTAGCTGTTGTGGCACAAAAGCCATCCCCGAGGCCAGAACGCCGTCGCTGGCATCCCACCGCCGCAGCTCCGCCGTGGCAGCACCTCTGTGGCATCTCCCAGCCCCACGCCGGCCTGGTTTCGGTGTGCTCATGCACTGCGCACGCGCACGCGCTCCTTTTGCGACCAGTTTCCCGCACGAACACACCCATAACGTAGAGCCTCGCCACGTAGAGCAGCCGCCGCGGTTGGATTCGCTGCCCTGAGCAACGCCAGCCCCCGATTTTTGCCCTAGGTGGAATACACATGTCGTATACCCCATCCCTGACCCAAAGCCCGGTCATTTTAACCCCCGGAGCACTGGAATTGGTGAACGCCGGCGAGCCCCCGCGCAGCGTCGCCGCGAGAATTGGTTTTCCAACGAGTTCCGCCGCCGCTGTCGCTCGCGTCAGGTCCAAGACGTCGGATCTGAGATCAACGCGCCAGATTAGATCGGGCGTACCGTTTCGCTGGTGTTCTTGGTAAAGAGACCCTGGTTTTTCCTAGAATAAACCCGCAGTCCTGAGCAATGTAAAAATAATTCCAAAACCACCCCTGTTTTTACGTTTTAGACCCTGAACTTCTTGGTTATAGAACCCGCAGTCCAGCTCGGTTGTTTTAGCACTTTTGCCCTCGGATCTTTTCTATTTTTATGTTTTAGTCCCTAGTTTTTCTCAGAAGCCCCTGGAACCTTAGTTTTTCTTGCAGTTTAGTCCCTGGACCTTGTTTTAGCTCTAGTATTCGCATTCTAGCTCCGTTTTAGGTGTTCTTTATGTCCACGCGATTGTTGTAACGCGTAAAATAGTCTTAGCTTAGTTTTGTTTGCTGTTTTTATGTATTGTTGTACTGTTTCTTAGTGTTTGCTTTTGTTTGCATCTATGTGTATGTGCTGGACTTGTTTTGGCGTTGCGATCGTGAGTAGACGTTGATCCTTGGAGGAGTACTAGTACCCGGAGGAGCCACCGTCTTCAGAGCAGTTTGAGCAGCAGGAGAACTTTGAGGAAGGCAAGTATAATATGAACAACACCTATCACCTTTAAATACAATTTCATACTGTATTTTAATATTGTATGCCTATAAGGACTTTCCTAGCACTTTATATCCTTTATATATATATCCCTTGGGTTGCATTTTGGTTAGTTGTGCTAGGTGCCGCACTATAACACACTTGGTCCTTTTTAATTAATTTGATTAATGGTATATGCAACTTAATTCTTAGAGTGGCCCTCTATGCGGTGTACTTGAGTGGCTCACGTCTCGTTAAAATTGGGTTTTCTAGAAACATGGTTTAGGGGGCTAGCACGGTGCTTAGTGCTGGGTTGGCCACTATCCCTAAGGACCGGTTCATAGAGCGACAACCTGGAACAACAGTGCTACAACAAGACTGGAATGGGACGGTCTTGGCTTACTAATTAGGTCTTTTTTGTTTGGAGTAACTTTCCTGTGGGGCAAGGGTGGTAAGCTTCTATGGCTCTCGTACTGAGTGGCCTCGTCTGTGCTTTTGTGTCTTGACGCCCACTAGACCTGCTCCATCATCACCGATCCAACCCTCGCGGTTACTCCTTACCAACGAGATTCTTTGTAAAGGCCTCGTAGTGAGTTTGCTAGTCAGCTCACCTACGGAAGTGTGATGAACAACTAGCGTAGCTCACGACTTGTGGGTAAAGATGTGCAACCTCTTCAGAGTGTAAAACTGGTATACTAGCCGTGCTCACGGTTATGAGCGGCCCAGATCCTCCTTTTGATTAGTGGGGTTATCTTCCTTTGATTAGGGGGGTTCCCCGGGTGGTTTGGTTTGGTATGGTTCTCAGTAGTAACATAATTAATTCTGATTAATTACTATGTAACTGGGGTATGGTAACTCATCAACTTGTAGTAAATAGCTTTAATAAAATTTTGCCAAGGTTAAAAGCTAATGCAGTCAAGTCAGCCAACCTTAGAGCCTCATAGTTTGTGTTATACTTGTTGAGTACAAGTTGTGTACTCACTCTTGCCTACTCTACTATTTTCATTTTGTTCTCTTTGGGGACACCCTACTGCTGCTCAGTTCCCGGCGACGCGGAGGAGTTCACCCGTAGCTACCAGGAGTACGAGGACTTCTAGGTGTTCGTCTCCCAGTCGACGTCCCTGTGGTGCCCAGCCTCGACGAGAGTTTACGTATATGTTTTTACGCTTTCGCTGTATCAGACTTTTTTTGTCATTCATGCAATAAATAACATTCGTACTCGTTTTATTATATCCTTTTACGTGATATGTGCTGTAATATACTGTTCATTCTGTAGTATATATGTGTGACTTGATCCTGGCACGTATATGATTGCTCGGTTTATGTCCTTTTGTAAACCGGGTGTTACAGGCGCCGACGCTCCCCGGACCTTGCTCGTTCCCTTGGGGGTTGAGCTCCTCAGCGACCTTTGCACCGCCGTCAATCCCGCCTTTGACAGCGGGATCTTCTTCACGGTGCAGTGCGTCTTCCTCCTCGGGGCGGCCGACAATGGCGGCCCCGAGGCTCCAGTGATCTCCACCTCCGACTCGCTCCCCACGGAGGAGTCGGAGGAGAACTCTACTTCTTCCTCCGGCGGCTGGCGCAGCTCGGCGAGGCCAGCGGCATCCTTGCCAGGGTCCCCCTCAGGTAGAGGAGCGGGGGACCAGTACTCCGAGACCTTGGCCTGCAAAAAATCTGAGTTGTGTCACAACCCAACGGGTGCAGTCGGAAAAACACAGCAAAAATGGAGGAAACAACTTGGAAATGAACAAAACAACTTGGAAGATTTGAGAAGACTTACGGCGTCGGTCGGCCATTTCAAGCAAAGGGCTTTTGGGCAGCCCTTGTCCTGTATCTGCCCCGCCATGATGCGAGCGACCCGATTCGCGATCTCTTCCCGGGGGACCTTGCGCTCTTGTCCCCGGGTTGGGTCCTGATGACCCCAGTACTCGAAGGCTGGGTGGACCCTCTCCTAGATCGGTTCCGTGAGCCTCTTGCAGAAGGAGAGGGCCATCACGGCGCCTATCAGACCTTGCACCAACAAGTTGGCGATCTCCTTGAGGGGGCGCTCCACCTGCGCCATCTCCTCAGTGGTCGGTGGCTCCTCCCAGCACGCCTTGTACTCTGGCGCACGGCCGGTGCGCGCCGGGAGGGAGGGCGCCGGGTTCGACACCACGAACCATTCCCGCGCCCACCCCTTGTTGGTGTCGCAGAGCTCGAAGTCGGGGTAGACGCTCCCAGGCGTAGCGAGAAGGTGGCCCCGCCCACAATGTTCCGGCGAACGTTGGATGGGTGCCGCTTGAGGCGGTACAGAGCCCGCCACAAGTTGAAGTGGGGAGCGATCCCCAAGTACCCCTCTCATAGAAGGCCTTAAACACGACTGTCTGGTCCGTGTACTCCAACGGGAATTCCTCCCTGTAGCAGCACCGTCACTCGGAGATCGCTTCTCCAGGAGGATGCCATGCTCCACCATGTCCTGGATGTCGCTCTCCTGAAGCGTACGCTTCTGCCAGGATGACGATGGCAACGGAGCTTCTTCTGTGCTCCCTGAGGTCGAAGATGACGACGCAGCAGGTGTGGCGGCGATGGCGATGGCGGTAAGGCTCAGGTGAGGGGTGGAAATCGCGAGGAATAAGGAAGCCGAGAGCTCTGGAAATTCGCTAAGTCGGCAAGGCGGCGGAAGGCTCTGGAGTCCTCGGGAACAGAGTGGCCACTCCACGCCGCCTCCCCTGTTTAAAAATCAGAGGCTGCACAACGGGCAGATCCGAAATCAACGGCCGGATCGGATCGGGTCGGGAATCTTACGGTGGACGGAGTGGGTTAAACGGTAACTTTCTTTTTACCATTGCCCCTGATAGCCCCACTCCTCTATTAGGCGCGTCAGATCCGCGCAGGGAAATAACGGTTGGATTTTTACCGTAATGCAACTATGCTTTGAATATTCCTGAAATCTACCCGGCGTGTCTCCGTGACCCAGCCAGGGCCTCAGGGCCCGGACGCCGTGACAACTCGGCGCGTATCCGTGACTCAGCCAGTGACCCAGCTCGGGGGCTGGGTGCCACTAACGACCCAGCGTGTCTCCGTGACCTAGCCAGGGCCTCAGGGCCTGGACACCGTGACAACTCGGCGCGTATCCGTGACTCCGCCAGCGACCCAGCTCGGGGGATGGGTGCCGCTAACGACCCGGCGTGTCTCCGTGACCCAGCCAAGGCCTCAGGGCCCGGACACCGTGACAACTCGGCGTGTCTACGTGACTCAGCCAGCGACCCTGCTCGGGGGCTGGGCGCCGCTAACGACCCGGCGTGTCTCCGTGACCCAGCCAGGGCCTCAGGGCCCGGACGCCGTGATAACTCGGCGCGTCTCTATGACTCTGCTAGCGACCCTGCTCGGGGGCTGGGTGCCGCTAATGACCTGGCGTGTCTCCATGACCCAGCCAGGGCCTCAGGGCCCGGATGCCATGATAACTCGGCGTGTCTCCGTGACTCCACCAGCGACCCTACTCCGGGTCTGGGCACCACCTATGACCCAGCATGTCTCCGTGACTTAGCCAGGGCCTTAGGTCCCGGACGCCAGAACCACTCGGAAAGTCTCAGCAACTCAAACCAGGACTTCAGGGTCAGGGGACCGAGTTGGATTCACATGTTACAGCTATCTCGAGGTAGCTAAGGACCGGTACCCCTAGGGGATTGGTGTTACGAAAACGTTTGCTGAGTACTCAGGCATTCGGACCAACAAGAGTTAAAGATCAGTTCTTTGACCCTCGAAATGCTTCTCCGAAACCTTCCGAGGCTCGGGGGCTACACCCAACGGGTGCGCCAAGGGGCGCATCCCGTTCTAGATCTACAGCAACGATGGACACTTATAATGAGCACCGAAGGACTTTGTTCAGTATGACAAGGCTCAACTCGGCCCTCCAGCGCTCGGGGGTTTGACGGAGGTAGATCTACGTACCTCCCTGCTGAGTGGGGTCCCCGAACCCAGGAGACTACCCTGCTCGGTGACTCGGCTATGACTACTCGGCGTGCAGG
Source organism: Panicum virgatum (assembly GCF_016808335.1). Taxonomy (NCBI): domain Eukaryota; kingdom Viridiplantae; phylum Streptophyta; class Magnoliopsida; order Poales; family Poaceae; genus Panicum; species Panicum virgatum. The sequence goes on along the minus strand of NC_053148.1, from coordinate 26,439,770 downwards.
ACTCGGCTGTGCGCAGAAAGGATCTTCAGAGGATCAGGATGAGAGGCTCCAGCTAGAAGCCCGGATATCTGGGGATCTTAACCGACCTCCAGCCTTGCAAAACAACCTAAGCATACCTTCCTTGTACCCCTACGGCTCCTAGTCTATATAAATGAGATGTGGGAAGACCCATACAGACTCTCTTCTTTAAGCAGCATTCCACAAACCCTAATACAACCCCGAACACAGGACGTCAGGTAATACGCTCATCGCGGCCCGAACCTGTCTAAGTCCCTGCGTCTTTGTGTTACCATCGAGCTCTTGGTCCTGAGATCCCAATCCTGAAACTCTACCGCCGGGTACACCCCTGGTAGACTGGCTGGAATAGCAATCCGACAGCTGGCAAACCTAGTCCTTGTAAAAAAGAAAAACAGTGAATGGAGAATGTGTGTTTACTTTACCGATCTCAACAAACACTGCCCTAAAGACACCTTTCCTCTACCACGCATCGACCAGGTCGTTGACTCGACGGCCGGGTGCGTTCTCCTCTCTTTTCTTGATTGTTAATCAGGGTACCACCGGATAGACCTAAAGGAGTCGGATCAAGAGAAGACGTCCTTCATCACCCTCTTCGGGGCCTACTGCTACAACACCATGACGTTCGGCCTCAAGAATGGCGGCGCCACCTACTAGAAGGCCATTTAGAGATGCCTTTAGGGGAAGATCGGGCGCAACGCCGAGGCCTATGTTGATGACGTCGTCGTCAGGACAAAACATAATGACCACTTCATTACTGATCTCTCCGAGACATTTGAAAATCTTGGGAAATTCAAATGGAAACTCAACCCGACCAAGTATGTGTTTGGTGTCCCGTCCAGAAAACTACTTGGCTTCATAGTCAGTAGCCGGGGCATCGAAACCAACCCCACCAAGGTCAACGCCATCAGGTTCATGAAGCCTCCCAGGAGCAAAAAGGACCTGATGAAGCTTACAGGGTGCATGGCTACCTTGAGTAGGTTCATAAGCCGACTCGGCGACAGAGACCTACCCTTCTTCAAATTTCTCCGAAAGTCCGACAAGTTCGAGTGAAACGATGATGCTTCCAAAGCATTCCAGGAGCTTAAGGACTTCCTCACCATGCCACCAGTTCTGACAGCACCCGAAGACGGGGAAGTAAGGGTGGAAACAGGTCGGGTTCAGATCGGGTGGAGTCTTCGTGCACCCAAAACCGAAACCCGAAATCAAAACCCGAAACCGATTCGGGTGGAAATCCATCACCAAAACCAAACCCGAGGATACCCGAAACCCGCGGATAAATATACACATATTCACATGTATAAACAAGAGGCAACAAATAATAAATATTTTCATGAGTCAACTTTCAATATATTTAATAGTCTAAGTAAACAAGTTATCATTAACATATTATAAAACATGAGTTTTAATTCCAAATGATTTATTTCGGATATCCATTGGATATCCATGGTTGGAAACCAAAACCCGAAACCGAACCCTAAACCAAACCCAAACCCAAACCCAAACCTGAAAACCGTGGGTGAAAAACCAACACCAAACCCGAAACCCGAAAAATCAAAACCCGCGGATACCCGCACCGAACCCGATCCGCTACCATCTCTACGGGAGTCCTCCTCCTCTACATCGCCGCCACCACCAATGTGGTGAGCACAGTCCTGGTTGTCGAACGAGATGAGCCGGGTCACGTCTACAAGCTGCAGTGACCGATTTACTTCATCAGTGAAGTACTCGGTGAGTCCAAAGTGCGCTACCCCCAGGTGCAGAAGTTGCTGTATGCCATCCTCATCACGTCAAGAAAGCTTTGACACTACTTCCAGGCTCACAAGATAAAGGTGGCCTCCTCCTATCCACTCGGCGACATTCTCCACAACCAAGACGCCAATGGTCGAGTCGCCAAATGGTCAGTAGAACTCGGCACCCTCACAATTGAGTTTACACCACGCTCTACGATCAAATCTCTGGCCCTGGCCGACTTCGTCGCCGAATGAACCGAGATCCAAGATCCTCCACCTGACACCCGATCCGAGCACTGGATCATGTACTTTGACGGTGCCCTCAACCGCGATGGAGCCGGTGTTGGGATCCTTTTCATCTCCCCCAAAGGTGAACAGCTCAAATATGTCCTCCAGTTACTCTTCAAGGCCACCAACAATGCTGCCGAGTATGAGGCCCTCATTCACGGTCTCCAGATCGCTGTCACACTCGGTATCAAGGGCCTACTAGCTTATGGTGACTCCAAAGTCGTTATACAACAAGTCAACAAAGACTGGGAGTGCACCAAGGAGAAGATGGATGCCTACTGCAGGGAAATCAGGAAGCTCGAAGCCAAATTCTAAGGTCTCGAGTTCCATAACGTACCCAGAGATGACAACGTTGCGGCAGATGTCCTGTCCAAGCTCAAATCCAAGTGAGCCGTCGTGCCAGCAGGCATATTCGTTCAGGCACTCAACAGCCCTACAGTCAAGATGGAGGTGGAACCCCCCACAAAGCCCGACTTGGTACCGGCCCTAGGGAAATAGGTTCAGACCCTCGACACCGACTGGCGCTCTCTTATTATCGACTTCATCAAGAACAACAAAAGCTACCCAAAGGGAAAGGAGCACGAGAAGTTTGCACGACGCTCAAGAAACTACGTCGTCATAGGATTCGAGTTGTTCAGGCACTCGGCATCCTTGGGAATCCTGTGTAATGCATTTCACATGATGAAGGAGTCCGACTCCTTAGCGATATCCACTCAGGCATCTGTGGTAACCACGCAGGCCCCTCTACCCTTGTGGGCAAAGCCTTCCGATCAGGCTTCTAATGGCCCACAGCCCTGGCCAACGCCCGGAAACTCGTCAAACGATGTACCGGGTGCCAGTTTTTCTCCAAGCAATAGCACGTCCCGGCTGAGTCCCTACGGACTATACCACCTTCCTGGCCATTTGCCTGCTGGGGACTTGACTCCCTAGGACCCCTCAAGACAGCCGTTGGCAGCTACAATCACATATTCGTGGCGATTGACAAATTCACAAAGTGGATTGAAGTCAAAACCGTCGGTTTGGATTGCCTAATCAGATCATCACCGACTTGGGTACCTCGTTCACGGGCTCAGAGTTCTGGGACTACTGCCAAGAGAGCTGCATCAACATCTACTACGCCTCCGTGGCACATCCCAGGTATAATGGCCAAGTCGAAAGGGCCAATGGCTTGATCCTCCTCAGGGGCTCAAGGCTAGAATTTTCGATCCGATCGAAAAATTCGAAGCAAAGTGGCTCCAAGAACTACCCAGAGTAGTCTAGGGACTCCACACGCAGAAAAGCCGGGCTACCGGCTACTCGGCATTCTTCATGGCGAACGGTTCTGAAGCAGTCTTGCCATCGGACATAGCTTTTGGTGCTCCGCGCATCCAGAACTACGATGAAAACGAAGCCGAGTTGACCCGACGCACCGACATCAACTCGGCAGAGGAACACTGCCTGATGGCCTCCTTACAACATACTAGGTATGAATAGCAGCTCCGGCGCTACCATGATCGCAATGTTCAAAAATGAGACTTTAATGTCGGCGACCTGGTTCTACGACGAGTCCAGTCGACAACTGGCGCTCATAAGTTGTCTTCCCAATGGGAAGAACCCTTCATCGTCAACCGAGTAGTGGTTCCAGGAACCTACTGCTTACAAAGGCAAGATGGCACTAACGTGGGCAACCCATGGAACATCGAGCACCTGCGCCGCTTCTATCCATAGAAGCATAGAAAATGCAAAGCTATGTACCTATCTACTCATTCAATAAAGTTTGTTGCATGTCATTCACCATATTCTATCTTGTTTGTTCATCACCGAGTCATTTTCAACACGCTTGGGGGCTGTGTCTCGGCCACCTAGGCAGCCCCCACTCGGAGTCCGACCAGTGGGACGGGAACAACCCGCTCCGATCTTAATGAACACAGCCGAGTATGTCTTGGAACTACTCTGTGTCACCCTAACTCACCGCGCACATTGATGATCAGCTCTCAAGTGCTATCAAAAAGGGTCAGAGTCGACTTTCCACCTACTCGGCAAATTCAGAAAGAACCCGGAACGTGGGCATAACTTAAAAATGATAAAATAAGCATTATTTACATAACCATTGTTTTAAATTGGTCTATCCTAACAAACTTCTTTCGCAGCAAAATAAACAAAACAAACTCCTGAAGTCGGCGGCCTACAAGTCGGCCACGATGCGCTCGGCAATGTCCAAGACACTAGCGTGGTTGGCCTCCCAGTCCGCCTCGGCGCAGTCAGCAGGAACGATGACACCCACTGAATCCAGATCTGCCTCCGGGAGATGGGACTTCACTAGCCCCAGAGTGTGCTGCACAGCATCCCTGGCTGCTCCCTTGACGATGGCCTCCAGTCAGCCTCGGGACGCCACCAGCCTCTCGAACAGGCTCTCAGCCGCGGCCACGCCCTCGGGCTCGAACGCCCCGAGTAGAGCCTCCAGCTACCAGCTCAGGCGATCCAGCATCGCCCGGGCTTCGATCACTCAACCATCCGCTTCTACAAAAAAGCACTCGGCTGCATCAGCCTAAGAGAAGAAAATTTAACACACCCAATGGCTGTATGATTTCCGAATCATACCTTCTCGAGCCTGGCGCTCTAAGCGAAGCTTCTCCTCGGTAGAGGCCTCCCGGGCCTCAGCCGCCTCCCGAAGTTTGTGCGGCTCCTCATTGGCCTTGGTGCAGGCCTCCAGCTCTGAACAACCAGCAAGTCAGAGACAAACAGTACAAAAAGCGACTCAGCGAACAGCAATCGGACTAGGGATGGCACCCGCGGATACGGGTGCGGGTTCGGTGAAAACTGGCCCGCAGCGAAACCCGCAAGGCCAGGAGAAACCCGCCTGCAACAAATCCGTGGGTGGATTTTTGCACCCGCATCCGCACCCGCCGGGTTTCGGGCGGGTTTCGGGTGCCCGCGGATTTGGCAAGATATGCTATAAAAATAGACAGCTTCATAATTTGAATAGACAAATAGCTGATTTCAGCTAGCAACAAAGAAATAATCCATAAGTTCGAGAGTCTCCGCTACGACAAATCATAATTCAGCAGCATAGCAATTAGAATGAGCCAGAGTTTCCATGTATTTATATGATAAACAATGTTAAATCGAGCTGGGTTTATAGATATGGTGCGGGTGCGGGTTCACCCATGGGTGAAATCCTAAACCCGCACACGCACACGCACATTGCAGGTGCGGGTGCACCCGTGGGTCAAAATTTAGACCCACACCCGTCGGGTCCAAAATCTGCGGGTGCCCGCATCCGTGGGTGCAATTGCCATCCCTAAATCGGACTCCTTACCATGCTTCTCCTTGCACAGAGCTTCCTCGGCCTTCACCTTCCCGGCCTCCACTTGGCGGCCTTGCGCCTCCAGCTTGGCCACCTTGGCCTCGAGCTTCGCAACCCGGCCAATGGCGACACTCCCTTCGGCCAGCTCCTGGGCGACCTGTTCAGACAGCTCCACCAGAGCCTGCAGAACAACTCGGCGTCACAAGACAACATCAACAACAACAAGTCATCTACATAAAGGGAGAGAAAGGGACCTACCTCGACCCACTCATGGGTCACCTTGGCGGCCTCCACAAGATGGCCACCTAGTGACCCATCCTTTGCCTCCTCCTCCTCCTCGGCCGGCAGAGCTCCGGCTCGCTCCGAGGACTCCGCCTGGGTCCTCACCACTTCGATGGCCGGGACCTCCCGGGCCTCGGTCACCGCCTGTGCCGCCCATTCATCTTGGAGCGGGTCCTGCATCTCGATGTCTAGGAGAGGGGGAGGGGCCTTGTTGCTAGCCTCCTCCTCCTCCTCCTTCTCCTCCTCGCGGTGGGCGTGGCTCTTTGCCGAGCTCACCCACAATGAGGTCAACATTGCGGCATCACTGGAGCCGCCCTCGGTGGACGACCCCTCTGCCTTCCTCTTGGCGCCGCAGAGTGACGCCTTCCTACACCAACAAACAAGGCACTCGGCTCGGCTCCAGAAATGCAAACATAAGCAAGAACTATATCAAGGATCAAGAGACATACCCGCCGCTGCGACGCAACATGAACTTTAGATTCAACGGCGCGGCCGGCTGGGCCCCGGAACCTGAGAGCGGGGGTCTCGTCTCCCCGCACAATTGGCCCAGTCCCTGGGCCGCCTCCTTTTCAGCTTGGGGGCCAGCCGATGCCGACCCCAATGTAGTAGTAGTTGGGCGCGCCGATGTTCCCTAGACCTTACTCGTACCCTTGGGGGTAGAGCTTCTCAGTGACCTCTGTGCTGCCGTCAATCTCGCTTTCGACATCGGGATCTTCTTCACGGTGCGGCGCATCTTCCTCCTAAGGGCGGCCACGGTCGGCAGCCTCGAGGCATCGGTAACCTCCACCTCCGACTCGTTCACCACGGAGGAGTCGGGGGAGAACTCCATGTCCTCGTCCGCCGGCTGGCGCAGCTCGGCGGGCGCGGCAATCTCCTTGCCAGGGTCCCCCTTAGGCAGAGGAGCGGGGGACCAAAACTCCAAGACCTTAGCTTGTAGAAGATCCGAGTTGCATCACAACCCAACAGGTGCGGTCGGAAAAATAGAGAAAAAGCAGAGGAAACAACTCGGAAATGAAGAAAACAACTCGGACCGGTCAAGAAAACTTACGACGCTTGTCGGCCGCTTCAGGCAGAGGGCTTTCGGACAGCCCTTGTCCCAGATTAGCCCCGCCATGACGCGGGCGACCCGGTTCGCAGCTTCTTACTAGGAGACCTTGCGTTTCTTCCCACCAGGTTGGGTCCTCACGACCCCAATATTCATAGGCCGGGTGGACCCTCTCCTGTATCGGCTGGGTCAGCCACTAGCAGAAGGACAGGGCCACCGCGGCCCCGGTTAGCTTCTGGGCTATCAGCCCGGTGATCTCCTCGAGGAGACGCTCCACCTGCACCATCTCCTTGGCGGTCGCACGGCTCTTCCCAGCACGCCATGTACTCCGGCGCGGCCTGTGCGCGCCGGGAGGCAGGGCGCCGGGTTGGACACCACGAACTAGTCTCGCACCCACCCCTTGTTGGTGTCGCGGAGCTCGAAGTCGGGGTAGACGCTCCCCTGAAGCAGCGAGAAGGCGGCCCCGCCCACCATGTTCTGGTGAACGTTGGAGGGTGCCCCTTGCAGCGGTACAGAGCCCGCCACAAATTGAAGTGGGGAGCAATCCCCAAGTACCCCTCGCACAGATGGATGAAGATGGCGATCTGTGCAACGGAGTTGGGCTTGAGATGCGTTACCTCGAGCCTATAGAAGTGAAGAAGCCCGCGGAAGAAGGCCTCCGCGGGCAGTGCGAAGCCCTTCTCATAGAAGGACTTGAAAATGACCGTCTGGTCCGTGTACTCCGACGGGAACTCCTCCCCGAAGCAGCATAGCCACCCGGAGATCTGCTTCTCCGGGAGGATGCCGCGCTCCATCATGTCCTGGATGTCGCTCTCCTGCAGCGTACACCGCTGCCACGACGAGGAAAGCGGCGAAACATCTTCGGCGTTCCACGAAGTTGATGACGAAGATGCAGCGGGTGTAGCAGCCATGGCGACAGCGGCGAGGCTCGGGTGAGTGGCGGAAATCGCAAGAAGCAAGGAAGCCGAGAGCTCTGGAAGCGGGATGAGTCAGCAAGGCGGTGGAAAGCTCTAGAGTGCTCGGGAACAGGGTGGGTGCTCTGCACAACCTCCCCCGTTTAAATACTGGAGCCCACGTAACGGGCAGATTCGAAATCAACGGCCAAGATTTGATTCGGCCGGGAATCTTGCGCTGGAAGGAGCGGGAGGAACGGTAACTTTATTTTTACCGTTGCCTCTGACAGCCCGCCTCTGACAGCCCCGCTCCCTCCGTCAGGTGTATTAGATCCGAGCAGGGTGATAACGTTTCGAATTTTACCACTATGGGAATATGCTCTGAATATTCCTGAAACTACCCGGCATGTCTCAGTGGCCAGGGCCTCAGGGCCCGGACGCCGTGACTATTCGGCGCGTCTCCGTGACTCCGCCAACGACCCTGCTCGGGGGCTGGGCGCCACATACGACCCGGCGTGTCTCAGTGACCCAGCCAGGGCCTCAGGGCACGGACGTCGTGACTAATCGACACGTCTCCGTGACTCCACCAGCGACCCTGTTTGGGGGCTGGGCGCCACATACGACCCGGCGCGTCTTTGTGACTCCGCTAGTGACTCTGCTCGGGGGCTGGGCGCCGTAACCACACAGTATGTCCTGATGACTTGACCAGGGCTTCAGGTCCAGGGGTACTGAGGTGATCCCACATACTTTAAGGTGTCTCGAAGCAGCTATAAGCCAAAATCATCAGGGAGCTGGTGCAACAAAAATACTCATTAAAGCCTGAAACTCGGTTGGAGTAGGGATCTAGCCGGATGTGTTGATGGCCCACTCAGGGCTTAGGCTCTCAGATCATCAGGAGTCAGGAATCATTTCTTTGACCCTCACAACGCTTCTCCAAAACCTTTCGAGGCTCGGGGGCTAAACCCAATGGGTGCGCCCAGGGGGCGCATCCCGTTCTGGATCTACAACAACTACGGATATCTACAAAGAGCACTGAAAGACCTCGTTCAGTGCGTCAAGGTTCAATTCGGCCATCCAGCGCTCGGGGGCTTAACGAAGGTAGATCTATATACCTCACTGCCGAGTGGGGTCCCCGTGTCCGGGTGACAACCCTGCTCAGTGACTCGGCTACGACTGCTCGGCGTGCAGGGACTCGGCTGTACGCGGAGTGGATCTTCAGTAGATCAGGATGAATGGTTCCAAATAGAGGCCCGGATATCTAGGGATCTTAACTGACCTTCTTCCTTGTAAAATGACCCGAGCATATCTTCCTTGTACCTCAACGACTCCTAGTCTATACAAAGGAGGCGTAGAAAGACCCATAGAGAGACTTCTTCTTCGCATCATTCCACAAACCCTAATACAACCGTGAACACAAGACGTAGGGTATTACGCACATCGCGGCCCGAACCTATCTAAGTCCCTGCGTCTTCTTGTTACCATCGAGCTCTTGGTCCTGAGATCCCCGTCCTAAAACTCTACCGCCGGGTACACCCATGGTGGACAGGCCGGAATAACAATCCAACAGATAGAAAGCAACCTCAAATAAGAAGAACTTGCTACTTACGCAGACTCAGGATCCCGCAGATCAAAGAAAGTAACTAGACAAGTAACTAAGACAGAAAGTAAAGCTAGCGAGAAACTGAAGTCGAGACAAGGAACTTATTCAAAGTATATTCCTCCGAGGTGGAAACAAAATATGGAGTAAGACCGAAAGAACTCGAGCCCGCTCAAAGACCGAGAGAACTCGAGTCCGCTCCTTTAGCTTGGCTTTCACCAGAGCTCTCACCTCACTCTATCCCTATTCTAATACAAAGGATGTAACAAGAGAACTCTCTTCTCTAATGGATGGTGTATGTTACAAGAGGGGGGGTGGAGCTCTATTTATACTGCTTCAGGGTCGGTACAGAGCTTGGCGTCAGTTGTACGCAGGTAAGACGATTATGCTTAACTTCCACGCCAAGGGAGAGCATCAGAGGCCGACAAGTGGGGCCGGCTGACCTCCCCTAGGGCGGCCGGCCTGGGGGTGCCTCCGATCTCCCATCACCTTCTTGTGGATGCTCCTGATTCCATCCTGAAATCGGTGGCAGTTGCTTGGCTTCAACGCTGACAGTTAGAGGCCGGCCGGCCTCACCTAGGCCGGTCGGCCTGGCTCTGGCTCGCTTCGGGCCTCCGTTGCTCTGTCACGTTGATCACGAGTTGCACATTGCTCCTCGAGTCAGCTCAGGTCTCGATTCTTTGGTTTGTCACTGGAATTGGGCCCGACTTGACTTGGTTCAAGCCTTTCGGTCTTGACTTGTGATTTTTGCATGAAGCACCCTTGGGTTGGCTTGACTATGTGCTCAGGACCATGATTCACAAAGCTGCACGACGAAATTCCACAGGGGTAGGCCGGCCGGCCAGGGAATCTCCCCATTTTGGCTCATTTTCATAGATGTTGTTCCTAAGTTCAAATGTTCACCAAAACTCAGCTACTGCACGCTTATAAGAGTTAACTTATAGCCGTGCAAGGCGAATTTTAAACACGAGCGAGAGTGGATCAAAAACCATTCTTCTTTATTAATTCATATTTTGAGTACATCTTACAATATTGAAGAGATATTTTACATGGTGTGAAACAAAGATTCAAAACTACACTATAGCTAAGTCTAGTCGCTTCCCTTTCCTCTTAGCTCAGTCCATGTTCACAAGCTGCAAAAAAAAAAGCAATTAAAGCAAGGATGAGTATGATAGATCATACCCAGCAAACAGATATATGATATTAACAAAACCGGAATATTGAGCGGAAGCATAAATAATAAACACATTTATCCACACAATTATTTTAGAAACAAACAATAGTTAAACAATAGTTGAGCTAATGTCACACATGACCCCAAGCTTCACAACCCGGGAGTCACAGGGGTGAAATTTCACACTTTAATACTCTATAGAGGGGTACTCCGACATCAACAGTCTCTACTAGAATACCATGCATCCATGCATATTCTAGAAGAGCAGAGCTCTTTGACCCTCCGGAAATCGATCTCTTGACTTACTAGTGCATGGTCGTTCCTACGGATCCATCACCAAGCACCCTATGTGGAACAAGAGCCATTTCCTTTGGAGAACTCAGACAGACCCATTCCTGAACCGTGACCGGTACAATACTATTGCTGTCGCAACACCAGCTTTACAGGTCAATATTCGGGCAGCATAACAACATGAAATAGAAATACACTCAAATCGCAAGGATCACAGCAACTTAAAATCACAATATGGGGAATATAAATCGCATGCCGAATCACACTGAAAGGGTAAAACTCACACGAAAAGTAAGAGCAACACCTCAACTGGAAATGTAAAACTCACACGAAAGTAAAGGCAACACCTCAACTGAAAATGTAAAACTCACACGAAAAGTAAGGGCGCAACTGGAAATGTAAATGCTCGAATATAAATGTTAGTGCAATGTCAGTAGTTAGTAGTACTGTGAAATATAATAACTGAAATATTAAAGTTAGCATAGTCTCAGTGTGTTAATAGCATAAGAACCGCTTGCGTAGGAAATAGAATACATATAGAATAGAAGCGTTGCTAATAGTCATATAAGCTGCTTGCCTTATCAGTATAATCAAATATAATTACTTCTCTCTAACAGTATTTTGACAGCACATTAGCTATTCTTTCTTCCTAACTAATAGCATCTTCTCTATAGCAGTACGAGCTATTTGCACGACAGCACGATCACTTGCCGTCACTACCTACTCTATCTATAGCTAGTCGCACTAGCTGATAGTTGCTTCACCACGCTCACGCTTGGCAGCGCTATCTAATCAGCTCACTCTTTGCTGGCGTGGTGAAGAGCAGCTTTGCTGGCGTGGTGAAGAGCAGCTGCACTGGCAGCTATTTATAGGACGACCAAGGCGGTTCGTTGCAGGTCAGCGAAACAGGGCTCGAATAGTGTAGAATGACGTGGAGCCTGCGAGAGTCAACCAGGTCTATGCAGCGAATGGACGAGGTTAAGCAGTTATAAAACATTTTACGTGAACCATCTAGACATGTCACGAATACTTGAGCATACTCCAGCGCAGTCCGGATAAGGCCTGTATCATCCTCATTGGTTTAAACTTTAAACAATACATGCACGGTTCCCCCAAGGCAGCGAGCAAAGCTGCTGCTGTGTTTTGATACGACCAAATTCCACCGCTAAGCTAATAAAATATTTAACTAACGAGCTAGTGAGACTATGACAATTGGATCCCACCACTAGTGTGGCAGGTGTTTATTTACGAAACTCATATGCATGCAGCAGTAAAACATTTATGAACATATCACATGGTGAGAGAGGTAGACCCAGCAATTATTTTAAATAATCACACAAAGCTACGAAGTTGTAAATTTACTCAAAAACACTCCCCGTAATGCAAGCTGCAACTGTTCACACATGTACACCTGCCATTTTTAGAACTTAAGCCTTCTTTGGCTATTAGCCTAATATGGTACTTATCACAGGATAATCAGGAACTGAATATACAAGGGATCATTCCAAACTTTTGCTCATCAGGCTGAGTGTGCTGTTGAAAAATGATGCTTATTCAAGCAGATACATGACTTCAGCGTGAGGAGAGGCTAACGAAATATATTTTAATTATATTAACCCAAACTAGACAGCTCGATCTTACTACTCCATCCCCCAACCAGCCGGCTCAAGCATATAACAAAAAAAAACAATATATCTAGCTAAGTCCGATCCTTTTAGTGATTTTTGATCCCTACGGTGTTATAGCTCGAGTGCTAGCTAGGTATCTACATGCAGACAACAAAATTGTCTATATTAAAAGATCGTTCTTATCTTGCTCTCTAACTAAATGTAATTAAGCCAATAGAGGTCTATACGCACACTCATATGTGCATAGGGAAACATCCTTACTAACTTGGCTTATGACTTTTCAAATATTAAAATAAAGCCAGCTACTCATTACCACGTGCACACATGTATGCGTGCATGTTCAAAAGCATACACAAGTATTCCATTCTTTGTTTTTTGCTAAGAAAACAAGGTAACCCAAATGACCTGATAACTACACCTATTAAGCTAACATGGTCTATAATTTAATTTAATTAAAAACACTTAAATACTGGGTATTACAGTTCACTACTAGAAAAATGACCATCAGCACATGTTGAAAATGAGGTAAGGTACCGGTTTTAAAACCGGTGCTACCAAACCGAGACCAATGTGCCTGCCTAGAACACCGGGTACCTAAAGTACCCTTTGCTACCGGTTGGTTAGCAACCGATACCAATAACCCCCCCCCCCCCCCCCCGCCCGTTCCGCTCACATTGCTCGCACTCCTCCCGTTACGCTCGCACCCTCTCCCGTTACGCTCACACCCTTCATAGGTAGTATTGAATCAGCCACAAAATACTGAATCCATCGATACAAAATTTACAGATACCACAAATCATTCGAAGAATCAAACACAAATACTGAATCGATCGATACAAAATCTATAGATCCCACAAATCATTTACAAGATTGATACAATCCATACAATCAAATGCATCTCTATTTCAGAATAGTTTCAAAAGAGTTGGAAAAAATCACCCAAGTCGTCTCCCGCAGCGGCAGCGGCCGGCGGAGGCCCGCACGCCCCGCAGCCATGCGGCGGCCGACGGTGGGCATGGAGGGGGCTGCGGTGGCCCACGCAGGCAGAGGGGTAGGCGGCGGCTGCAAGGAGGAAGAAAGGAGGCGGCGGCGCTAGCACAGGGAGGGAGGCGCCCGCGTCACCGCGCGCCGCCGCTCAAGCCGCCCGCCGCCTGCGTCTCCGCCGGGATCCACGCCGCTGCCACCAGATCCACGCCGCCGCCGCCGCAAGTCCACACGCAGTAGGCCGGAGCCGGCAGCCGGTCGGCGTCGTGCTCGCCCCGCAGCTCTGTGTTCTGCACCCACGTGGCGGGCGACGGTGGGCATGGAGGGGGCTGCGGGGCACTACGGGGAGGCGGAGTCGGCTATCCCCTCTGTCTCGCCGACCGTGTGGCGCGCTGTTTGCGCGGGGAGAGATCGGGGACGAGGCGCGGGGGTTTCGAACCTTGGATCTCGGTTGTATGGGCGGTGAGCTGGCAAGAGTGGTTGGTCTCCTTGTGTCCGTGGGGCAGCAGCGGCGGCGGTCGGCTCCCACGGCCAGCTCCCGTAGTGGTTGCGGCCAGCGCGCCATGGCGGCGGCGGCCGGCTGCCCACAGCGGCATGCTCTAGAGACAAGAGAAGAGAGATGAGAGGTAGAGAAATGAGAGGGTAAGAGAGATGAGAGAGAGGAGCCGGTGGTAGCGGACTTAAAATATCTAAGGGAGAGGCCGGCGATCTTTTTGTTACCGGGTGCTTGTTTCAACAGATGTTGATTCTTACATTTTGGTACCGGGTGTTTGTTTCAACCGGTACTAAAACATCCTCCCTTCATTGGTCCCGGGCTATGGCAATAACCGGTGTTGATTCTTAGCCATTGGTACCGGGTTGTTCTGTAACCCGGTACCAAATGTTCACTCCAGCCACCTCGACCCATTGGTCCAAGCTAAAAGTACCAGCTGCCATTTCAACCGGTACTGATGGTTCGTGAATATTATAGCAATATGGTCCTGAAAGTATGAAATCCGAAGGAATGTTGGCGGTAAAATTCATAAAATCGACCGCCAACACCACCGACATGCGGACCTTCCCTTCTGGGCTTCATGAGAACAACACACTGATTGGTGATGATTCTGGCACTGATTTCCCAGTTGATTCGGTGACAGTGACTGGAGAGTTGATCGGCGATGCAGTTCCTGTGCTGGCGGGCTCAACACCTCCATGTGCACATGGTGCGGCCAACACTGACTCGCCATCTGTTCCACCTGAATCTGACCTGCCTACTCTGTCTAATGTTCCGGGGTCTTCTGCGGACTCTTCTACAGCACCTGGTGGTTCCCAAGGGTCTAATACATCAGCCCCAGGTTCTTCTGTGCCAGCGCTGTCTGTTGCTCAGGGCAGTCCTCGGTGTATTCCGCCGCCGCCTCCTGGTCCTCCTCGTCTAGTTAATGGACCGGTGCGTATATTGCCAAATCGTCCTCGTATTAGTTTTTTGTAGGATAATATTCGTAAGCCTAAGTCTTATATAGATAGGATTGTGCACTATGGTTTGCTTGCCCAAGTCAAGGAACCTTCCTCCCTTACTGAAGCACTTGATGATGAAAATTGGCGGTCTGCTATGGATGCTGAGTACTCTGCTCTGCTGCGTAACAACACTTGGCATCTTGTTCCTTCTGCCCCGGGTCAAAATTTAATTGATTGCAATTGGGTGTATAAAATAAAGCAACGTTCGGATGGCAGTATTGATAGATACAAAGCTCGCCTTGTTGCAAAAGGTTTCAAGCAAAGGTATGGCATTGATTATGAAGATACTTTTAGCCCAGTTGTGAAAGTGGCAACTATTCACCTTGTTCTATCTTTGGCTGTATCTCAAAATTGGGGCATTCGACAACTAGATGTTCAGAATGCGTTCTTGCATGGTATTCTAGAGGAGGACGTTTACATGACGCAGCCACCTGGGTATACAAGTTCAAGCTTTCCCAATTATGTGTGTAAGCTTGATAAATCTTTATATGGTCTTAAGCAAGCACCCCGTGCTTGGTATTCTCGTTTGAGCAACACGTTGCATCAACTTGGTTTTCACGGTTCGTGCTTGGTATTCTCGTTTGGGCAACAAGTTGCATGAACTTGGTTTTCACGGTTCCAAGGCTGATACGTCTTTGTTCTCATTCAATCAAGGAGGTATTACTATTTATTTTTTAGTCTATGTGGATGACATCATTGTTGTTAGTTCGGATGCTACGGTTGTTGACAAATTACTGGATAAGCTCCGTTCTGGATAGTTGGTGGCTTACAATACTTAACTTTGACCAGGCCAGATCTTGCTTTTGCTGTCAATAAGGTTTGTCAATACCTTAAGTGTCCCACTATAGCTCATTTGTCGGCTGTCAAAAGGATCCTTCGTTATGTCAGTGGTACCATTGATTTTTGTCTAAAGATCATGCCTTTGTCGTCTACCATGATCAGTGCTTTCTCTGATGCTGATTGGGCTAGTTGTTCTGATGATAGAAGATCCACAGGTGGATTTGCTGTGTTTTTGGGTGCTATTCTTGTGTCTTGGCAAGCAAAGAAACAAGCTACTCTTCTAGATATAAATCTCTTGCTAATGCAACTGCAGAAGTTATTTGTGTGCAATCTCTTCTGGATGAGTTGGGTGTTCGACAATCGATGGTTCCTATTTTATGGTGTGATAATATTGGTGCTACGTATCTCTCTGCCAATCCAGTTTTTCATGCCAGCACCAAACACATTGAAGTTGATTTTCAATTTGTTCATGAAAGAGTTGCTCAGAAGAAGCTTGATATTCGTATTATCTCTACACATGATCAAGTTGCTGATGGTTTTACCAAGGCACAACTTGTGCATCAGACACATGAATTCCGACACAATCTCAACGTTGCTAGTGGCTAGTGCTCTTGCATGTTATGATTGAGGGGGGCTGTAGAGATATGTGTTATGTTTGGATTTCTATGCTGTATGTTTGAGTCCTATTCTTGTATTGTCTTCTCCTACTAGGAGATGGTCTTGTATCCGTATATGCCTAGGACATATTCCGGGCTATATAATGAACATCATGGCTGCCCTTAGGGGTAAGCCGTTCTGTCTAATCTTACAATGACATTTCAATACTACTTTATTAAATCTGCTCTCCAAATATGTTAGTTGTACTGGGATGAGTATGAGATTAGTGGGAAACCGTAAAAGCATCTCCCCTCCAATAATCTATGAAAATAATATGACATCTGAATACTATTTTATTAAGTCAGCTCTTCAAATACGTTAGCTGTACTGGGATGAGGATGAAATTATTAGGAAACTATAAAAATGTCTCTCCTAATAATTTATGAAAATAGTATGACATCTCCATACTATTTTATTAAGAGATATTATTGGGGGACTCGTGCTGTATAGAAAGATTTATTTGGAAAATGCTGGAGATGCTCTGACGCAGTCAGCACCACAGAACAATCGCAGCAGCGCCTCCACCCCACAAGCTCTATCGAACCCAGGTAGCACCCCCGCATCCCGACGAACTCCTGGCCTGAAAATATCCCTCCGCCGGCGACCAGCCGCCCTCCGCGCGCGACCTGCTAAAGTGCTAATATCTCTCGCTGAGATATTTCTTCAGGAGGATGCGTATATCATCTCCCGTCTCGAAAACTAATCATGCACTGGCATTGTGTGCCGTTTCTCCTCTCTCGTCACTAGCTGTTATGGCCACTGTCACCACTTCTTCGCCGGCCACGCTGCAGTCATGCAAGCACGCTAGCCACGGCATGGTGCGGTACTGCCCTCCTCTCCCGTTGAGGAGCAGGAGGAGGAGCTACGGCCAGGTGAAGACAAGAGCCACGGCGAGCTCCCATGGTCAGCATTCGGCGATAGGCGGCCGGGTAGAGGCGCCCGTTGGCGTCGCCGCGGAGGCCAGGGAGGAGGGCGACAATATCCGGAGGCTGTAGAACGGGCCGGACGTACGGGGCGTGGCGCTGTAGGGGGAGAAGGGCCGGCCAGTGGACCTCACGCCTCTGGCCGTCGAGGTTGTCGCGGAGAGCTTTGGGGAGTGGCTGTGTGGGGAGCTCCAGCGGCCGGAGGGTGAGGAGTTGCGGGTGTCCGTCGGCCGCAACCCACGGCTGTCGGGCGCGAGGCTCAGCGCCGCGCTCTTCGCTGGACTCGCGAGGGCGGGGTGCTCCGTGTTTGACATGGGGCTCGCCACCACGCCCGCGTGCTTCATGAGCACCATACTGCCTCGGTTCAACTATAATGTGTCTATTATGGTAACTCTTCTGTCTAGTGTCATTCTTGACTCTTGAGACGTTTCACTTCTTACTTGTTACCATTGATATTCTCGACTAGTGCCGACGCGAGAAAGCCGTAGACTTTCTAACGTTCGGAGTTGTTTGAAATTCATGGGTCTCTTTGATGTTCCAGCCATCCATATAGGGCCTATTTGGAAGAGGACGACGGTTCTTAAAATTTTAGAGTTCACAATAAGGTAAAGACTAGTATATGGTCCGCCGTATTTTCATTCTTTGGAACATCGTCTATCCATCTCGTGCTTCTTCCTCTCCCGCACGCTGCCCGGTTGAACTCCCTCCCTCCCCATATCGATCCCACTGCTCCCCCTTATCTCTCCCATTCCTCTCCCTCTCAACCTTATCTCTTTCCCACCAACACTCCCCTCCCCTCCTCCTTCTCCCTAACCTGCCCTCCCCTTCCCTCCTCCTCCTCTCCTGCACCGATCAGTGGCGGAGGCTGGAATCACCGGCAGGGGGGCTGCTTCCTCCTCTTCTTCCTCCCCCCCCCCTTCTTCTTCTTCTTCTTCTTCTCTCCCTTCTTTCCTCTTCTTCTCCCTCCTCCTCTCCTCTAATTTCCATGGAGTTCATGGGGGTAGGGGGGCTTGAGCCCCCCTTGCCCCCACACTGGATTTGCCCCTTGCACCGATCCCCCTCCCCATCCTTCCCTGCTCTTCCCCGCACTCCGCAGCCACCTTCCCTGCATGGGCGGAGCAGCGCAGCGGGGGGCAAAGGACGCAGGCTGAGCGGCGTTGTTCGGAGCAGCCAGGCCACCAGGGCTGCGCGCCTCCGAGCTATCGAGCCTCTCCATGGCTCTGCGCGACTGCGCTTGTGCTGGCAGGGGAGATGGTGTGGTGGGGCTCGTCTTCGTCGGAGTCGCTCTAGCCATCTTCATGTTGTGGATGTTCCAGATGCGCCAGCTTGCTGGCAACATGAACAAGAAGATCAGATAGCAACAATGCAAAGCATTTTTCACATTGCACACAAGCATGTTTGTTAAATAGCATAAGCATTTTTCACATCATGCACAAAGCATTTTTGTCAAATACTAGAAGCATTTTTTAAAACGCGCAGAAGTATTTTTGTTAGTAGTATTTTTTTCACATCGTCACAAGCATTTTATCAAATAGTAGAAGTATTTTCAGTACTTTCCTATAGGCATTTTCTGGATTACCTTGGGTTGGGGTGGACAGTGGGGGGTCGCAGAAAATAGCATGTGCGTACGGCGTGACAGGGTAATGGTTAAAAATAGAAAACTTATCACGTTTTATTTTCTAAAACAGTGAGGCCGTACAACCAGTCTAATTTATGTCTGACAGTTAATTACTTGTGATCTTAAAATAAATCTTAGGACTTGGATCTCAAAGTTCTCTGTGCCGAGTAGGATCTTGATGAAGAATACATTAGTTGAAACGCCAAAAGAGGATGATGGTTATAGTATCGATTGTTGTCGAGGGAAAAAAATAACCAAAAGTCATGCCACCGGGGCGGTCTTCCCCTTCGCAAATCTCGTCGGCTATCGTCGTCGCCACCCGCAGCCAGCCGCTCCCAAGCTCTGCAGTGCATTCTCCACTAGCTCCACTCGCAGCTTCCGCTGATTGGTCCAGATTCCCCGACGGCATGATTACGGCCGAATTTGCGTTAGTAGCCCATCAACAATTTCTTCAGGCAACGGATTGTGAATCACAGGCGATGCAATTTATCATGCCGGTCCTCCCGTGTACGCCGCCAGTCCACGGCCTATGCGGCCATACCACTCCCTCGGCGGCGGCAGCTTCAACCTTGGAGCCTTCCCATGGCGCACATCTCCGACTCGTGCTTACTGCCTCCGGTCTCCGCTGACCGTTTCGATCCGTGCTCTCCGCCTGCCATCGAGTGCTTGGTTGCCGTCGTGCTCTCGGGCTCTCTCTCCATCCAGGCATAGACTATGGTGCTGCCTCCGCGTGGAAGAGCTCACGATCTTCTACGTCCCAGTCCTAGGTGTCGCTCTACTACTCTGGGTAACATCTTAAAGTGTTAGAGCATCTCCAACAGATTCCTTATTCTTCTCCTCAATACCAAAAAATTGATGTTTTGGTGATGGAGGTGCTCCAACAGATAACCAATCCGATCGTCATTACCTATAAGTTTTTGGTAATCACCAAAGCACACCGTACCTCTCTCTCTCACCTAAGAGCATCTCCAACAAATTACTTATATCTCATACCTTAAATATTCTCTCTCCATTATCAATAGCCACTTTTGTTTTTTAGGTAATGGTTGCTACAGCAAATTACCAAAATACAATCACTAATAATAGGGTAGAAGGGAAATTCCCTTCATTTAGGTGAGAGAGAGGTGTGTTTTGGTGATTACCAAAAACTTATAGGTAATGAGAATCGGTTTGGTAATCTGTTGGAGCACCTTCATCACCAAAACATTAATTTTTTTTGGTATTAGAGAGAGGGATGAGTAATCTGTTGGAGATGCTCTAAATGAACGGGATTTCCCCTCTACCCTATTATTGGTGATTGGATTTTGGTAATCTGCTGCAGCAACTATTACCTAAAAAACAAAAGTAGCTATTGGTAATGGAAAGAGAGAATATTTAAGGTATGAGGAATGAATAATTTTTGGAGATGCTCTTATGTGCTGCAGCAGCCTGCAGGCCAAGGAAAAATTATGGGGATTGGTGGTGTGATTGCCTTTTTGGAAACGTGATCCTCCCTTTCTGTCGCAGTATCGCTTGGAAACAGAATCTTCCATTTCTATCGCTTGTTCGATCCATTCAGTTGTACGTATCTGTAATTGATTATTGCCACCAAGTTGTTCCTTCCTGCTTCACATTTGGTTGTTCGAGCTCTTAATTTGTGGAAAATC
Organism: Panicum virgatum; assembly: GCF_016808335.1. NCBI lineage: Eukaryota > Viridiplantae > Streptophyta > Magnoliopsida > Poales > Poaceae > Panicum > Panicum virgatum. The sequence goes on along the minus strand of NC_053148.1, from coordinate 26,419,436 downwards.
GAGTTCCTTCCGGACTTGCACAATCATCTATTCATTGTTCTTTGCTGTTGCAACATAGAGAGATGAAATTTGAGTTCTTATGACCTCGATATATCAAAGAACTAACGAGCTACTCCCTCCGTTCCAAATTATAAGTCATTCCAAAAATCTTGGAGAGTCAAAGTTTTTAAAGTTTGACTAAATGTATATAAAAAATAATAACATTTATGGTATCAATTAAGTATCATTAGATTCTTTGTTAGCTATATTTTCATAGTATACATATGTGATATCATAAATATTTGTGGTTCTCTCTATAAACTTGGTCAAACATTGAGATGATTTGACTATCCAAGATTCTTGGAATGACTTATAATTTGAAACGGAGGGAATATTTCATTGTTCTTTCCTATTTGGAACGGAGGGAATATTTCATTGTTCTTTCCTGTCTTCGTAGCTTGGAGCTAAAACGAGCTGGCCCAAGCTTATACGAACCGAGCAAAGCTGATATTTCTGCACGCTTGGCTAATGAGCCAAGCAGAGCTAGCTCGTTAACGAAACGAGCTGGACCGAGCTGAGACAACATCCAGCCATACACACTAGGTTACTTATGTAAAATAACAGATCATGATCCTATCACATGCACGACAGCTCGAGCACGATGGAGATGTACTCCCTCCGTTCTGAAATGTAAGTTATTCTGGGAGTGTTTTATGTGTCCAGATTCATAAAATGTTCAATGAATCTGGACATACAATTTGTCTAGATTCAGAGAATATTCATTGAATCTGGTAAAATGCCAGAATGACTTACATTTTAGGATGGAGGGAGTAGGTGTCAGGCCGCCCATCGTGCCATCCAGCTCAGACCAGATGGACGTCTTCAAGCAGATAGAGGGGGGGAGGGGGGAGGGGGGGACTAGGGGCAGCGGCTACTACCCTCACTTGGAAGGAGCAGGTCATCAGCGGCAAATGCCATGGGGTGAGCAATGGCAACGACTTTCTCTGGATATGCTTTCCTGTGGGATTGGGCTTGGGGAGGAAGGACTCAAGGAGATGTTGACGAGCAGGACCCACTCATCAGTGAGGCAGGAAAAGAGTTGAGTGGGAGAGGGTGTGGATGACTTGCGGAGTCTGTTTGTGAGTGAGGCTGTCAACAATAGCTTTCCTAGAAGCCACAACTGTTTCAACGATGGCTTTCAACTTTCTCACAGCCCAAATTCTACAGTTTTTTCACAGCTCACAATGCACACCAACTTTTTCACAGCCTCAGCTCGACCAAACACACCCGAAATAGCTCACACAATGCATTGTTTTATATTTTGTTATTTCTAAGAGTACCTGCAATATACACATATGGTTTCATCCCCATAAAACTAGTTCTCTCTCACATCATAATAGTGTGCTATGTCATCACAATTGCTTACATGGAAGCTCATTTATTGCCATGAAAACTGCCATTGTGATGGTGTTTTCTGTCTCACTGAGTAGAACCATGAGTATGTTCAAATTGCAGTCTTAGGACAATCCCAACCAAAAAACTTTCTAGTCGTGTCTATGACATGCCATGTCACATGAAAAAACTATAGCTCTGAATGTTATAATTTATAATTGTGGCTACAAAATAAATCTCTTCAATGACCATTCTTCTTTCCCTACTAATCCCCTTCCTCTCCACTCTTTAATTATATATTGGTATTTGTGATATTCATCCCAATGAGTTTTATATAGTTTCTTGAACTTTGGTTTTTGCAAGGTACCATTTCTTGCATGAGACCTATTTTTTTTTAATCTTTCCCTCTCCCTCTCTGCTTTAATTGCTCTGCCAAATTAGCAAAATATCATATCCTGCAGAATATTAAATGCTATGGAAACTATTCTTGTCATAGCATTGGGGCTACCCTTAAACTGCCCACCACTACACCCTTGTAGCAAAAACATCCATTAACAATAGATCCAGCACTACGACATAAATGGTTTTTAGGGGCAGGTAAAAACACATCTTTAGGGACGGATGTCGCATCCGCCCCTGCTTTCCGCATCTAAAAATAGCTATTTGTAGGGACAGATACGTTACCCACCCTAAAAATGCATTTCTAGAGGCGGGTCACCCCTCACCCGCCCCTGCAAACCCATATTCAGAGGAGGGTGACGCCACCACCCGTCCCTAGAAACCAATTAAAAAATAAAAAAATAGGTCTGACGCCGTTGTGCTCACATCCTGCGGCTGGCCTCTCCATCCGTGCTCCGCCAGTCGCAGGAGGCCGCACGTGACTCCCCACGGCCGCGAGTCATTGCAGCCAAGCACTCTACCCTGACGACCTTGCGCCGAGCGACATCGCGCGGCGGGGAAGTTAGAGCAGGGAAGACGGGGCGCGGTGGCTGCGCGGCGCAGATCCATGTCGCAGCCGCTAGATCCGGTCGCGCTGAAGGTCAGGGAAGACGGCCGCGCCGCCGTAGAGGCTGCGCCCCCGCGGACCGCCACGACGAGCCGCTGGACGCCGCGAGCCGCTGCTGAGGCTGCTCCCCGCTGACCGCCACGACGAGTTGTTGGACGCCGCGCACCGTCGCTGAGGCTGCTCCCTGCCGGCCGCTGGAGGCAGCCATGATGAGACTATGTCGCAGCCGCCACGCGCCCTGGAACGCGCCGCTGTGGCTCTGCGTCCACCGGTGCTGCAGCCCGCCGCCGACACATATTCATGCTGTTGGCGCAGAGATAAGAAAGATAGGCTACCGCACTACTGTTTGCTTTTTATTGCCCGCGCCTGCGCCATTGGGTTTTGATTTTTGTAGGGGCGGGTGATACTATCACCCGCTCCTGAAAATGACACCCCATTTTCAGGAGCAGGTGATGGCATCACCCGCCCCTAGAAATGGTATTTTTAGGGACGGGTGATGCCATCATCCGCTCCTGAAAATAGTGTTATTTTTAGAAATGGTGATAGCGTCACCCGTCTCCAAAAATATATTTTTAGGGGCGGATTAACTACTACAGTAGCTCCACTCTATTTGTAGGAACGGGTAAAATTTTGGTCCGCTCCTGAAAAAAATCAAGGTATTGCTACAAATCATTTTTGTTGTAGTGCAGATTAATATGTACAACCTCGTTCCCATAACAAGTGCAATTCTCAGTTTCAAGAAAAATCCCACAAAAAGTGCAATTCTAGCAATGGGTACATGCCTTATCCTTTCAAATATATCTTTTAGAAATTAATTATTTGCATGCGGTAAACTATGTGAAATTGAACACTTTCTATATCTAAATTAATGGGTTTAAGATAATTACTAATTGTAGCATGGTCATTTGTCAATAACACTAACTTATCTAAAAAAATCTAGTATTGCATTCTTCATAGGATGGGGGGAGTATTTTGCTGCACTACTGGTTTGTAAGTGCAATAATTTTCTACTAAGATTGAGCAGTTTACAAGTGGCGTGTTAGGTGGCGTGTTTATTACTAAGATTTTGCTACACTACAGGAAGGCTTCATAAGATTTGATATGGGTGATTTTGCGGGACTTGGGAAAGGAAAGTGATCCTAACGGTTAGGTGGCGTGTTTACTGTTGCAGATGACGGCGTCACACCTGCCCTACACCCGCAACGGCCTTAAGTTCTTCACCAAGCGTGGCGGGTTGACCTCCGTGGACGTCGAGAAGATCTGTGACCGCGCGGCGCAGAAGTACTTGGCCCGGAAGATGGGCCTCGGCAGCAGGGACACGCCGCCGGTGGTAATGCGTGTCGACCTCATGAGCGCCTACTCTCAACACCTCCGTGACATCATCAAGCAGCGCATCGCGCACCCGACGCACTATGACACCCCACTGAAGGGCTTCAAGGTAATCGTGAACGCCGGCAATGGCTGCGGTGGCTTCTTCGCGTGGCACGTCTTGGAGAAGCTCGGCGCCGACACAACGGGTAGCCTGCACCTGGAGCCCGACGGCATGTTCCCCAACCACATGCCCAATCCGGAGGATGCTACCGCCATGTCGCTGACCCACGACACCGTGCTGGCCCACGACGCAGACCTGGGGGTCGTCTTCGATACCGACGTGGACCGCAGTGGCGTGGTCGACGACACCGGCGCGGCTATTAACGGCGATAGGCTCATCGCGCTCATGTCTGCCATCGTGCTGGACGAGCACCCGGGCACAACGGTTGTCACCGACGCGCGCGCCAGCGATGGGCTCACGCAGTTCATCGCCTCCAGGGGAGGCCAACACTGCCTATACCGCGTGAGCTACCGCAACGTCATCGACAAGGGCGTCCAGCTCAACACCGACGGCGTAGAGACGCACCTGATGATGGAGACCACCGGCCACGGCGCGCTCAAGGAGAACTACTTCCTCGATGATGGTGGGTGATGAACTCCCTTACACGGCCTTGAGCTCTTCTACTGAGTGTATGACATATATATTAGAGGATGATGACTTGATGATCTTATTTCGTTCCATTATTGTCTCTCTGCTCTTCTTGCCGTGAAGGTGCGTACATGGTGGTGAAGATTGTCATCGAGATGGTCCGGATGAAACTGGCAGGATTGGAGGGAGGCGTAGGGAGCCTCATAATGGACCTCGAGGAGCCTGCCGAATCAGTTTTGTTGAGGTTGAACATACTGGGTGAACCCAAGCATGCAAAACAAAGGGGTACAATGGCCGTTGAGGCTTTCAAGAATTACATCCAGGTAAATCTAAAATTTTGTTACCATGATTTAAGCCGGAGAGAATTGTTGAAACTCTTGTTTGTTTATGCTGCCTATTTTTGTAGATTCTGATGCGCGTATATATATTTTCGCACGAATCTAACTAAGCTGGCAGTTGTAGAATCTTACTGAACTCTTCCGATCCGTTGTTCTTTCTGGCGCATATTAGGAGGACAAACTTTCCGGTTGGGTGCTCGATGATTGCGGGGATTGCTCAGTTGGCGAGGGATGCCTCGTGGACACAAATGATCATCCTATCGATGTTGATGCATACATGTACAGGTATATATAGGTTTTCCATTTTACCAAAGTTTCTTTTTACAATGTTATTCATGATAATAGGACATTTCTCTTTCAAAATGACCTCACCTCACTACTACTAGAGAACAGGTGATTAGTACCAGTTGGAAAAATGCTTTAGTAGTCCAAGTTTCCCAACTGGTATCACATAACCGAGACTAATATACTCGATCTTTAATACTAGGGTGACTACAATGTTATTTTGTTACCAACCAGAACTAAAGCGTAAAACATCTAAATGAACTTCCAAAAAAAAAATAGTAGAAATGCGTAAGAGTCCACAACATATATTTCAAACCTAGGAGGAGACCTTCACACGCACGAAGTCACAAGTCACAATTTTTCACATGGAGCGCACGTAACTACTATGAAAAGGATTATTAGGAGTAGTTAAAAATGTATTTTTAGAGACAGGTATGGCACCCGCTCCTAGTTTTCGTAGCTAAAATACCTTTTTCATAGGCAGGCATGCACCCGCCTGAAAGCCCATTATAGATTTGAATTTAAATTTCCCACCAATTTTGAACTATCAAGGTAAAGCGTGACCCGCTCCTAGAAATGGATTCCAATCCTACCAAAAAATACACAGATTTGAATTTGAAATTCTAGATTATGTTTCCCGCCATTTTTTAAACTTTGGATTCCCGCCAATTTTAATCTATCAAGGTAGTTCGTGATTGAGACACAGAACATGTTTGATAAATATAAATACTTACGCATACAGAATTAAATCATTCGGGAATAAAACACCATTACAGATTATCATTAGAGTACACCATTAAAATGTGTATTGATACATGTTTTTCACTATTTCCTACTAGCACTACTAGTGCCAGCACGGTGCTCTTGATTTTCCCACCCACAAAGAGAAATATATATAGAGTCCATTGCTAATTCTTGAGCATCGTAAAAATATTTGACTCTTACATTAACCGCCTCACACAAAATGAAGCGGCACAAATCTACGACTACATTTAGAAGGTATTCCTCATGGAGTTGAGTATGTGCCTTTCTGGGTGAATCTGCAATTATTGAATTCATAGAAAAGTTAAACAAGTGTTAGTTAAAGTCAAGAACAATATATGCATCTATCCGTAGTCCCTTACACGTTCGGGATTAGTAGTATATTCTCGTACATGTAGTACCCACAATACATGGAACCATAAGGTTGCTTGTGGCACTGAAAGTTTGAGTGCACAATCATTGTTTTTGGTCTGTTGGTGGGATTAACGTAAGGCATCCAAAACAAATATTTCAAACATAGGAGGAGACCTTCGCACGTAAGTAACAAGTCACACAATTTTTCACATGAAATATGCGCATGTGCAATGACTTGGATTTGAAAAAGGAATCACTTGCCTCACATGTACGTAGCTTACCTACACCGCAGATCGGCCTGAAAGAGAGATGCTTTTCTTTTGAATTAACCCATGGAGGATTCTTTACACCAATCGGTACTAAAGGTCTCCTGAGCTATCCATCCACCATAAATATACTAGTTGGTGTTACCTAGCTTGAGTACGGGGTCTGATTTCCACGAGTATATTTGTGGTGGATGAATGAGGAGTTTTCTAGTAGTTTCTGTTACCACCATTTTCACAAAAGACAGCACAAGTCGAGTTATACAATCAGTTCCGCAACTGGTCCTTTCTTAGAAAACATTATATTCTATACGTCCTTATTAGTCCATGGAGTAAGATGTTAAACAAATAACCATGCATTGCCACCACAATGGCTGTCAGGCAGCCCCGGTGCTTACTCTACTATACTTTGTGAAAGCAGAGCCAAACTTTACGACGAGAATAAGAGACCATTGGGCATGATCCACCTTCGTCAAAGCATTCATAATCCCAATATAGCACTGAATATGCAATCTTATCTTCCTGGTGGTTGCAAATCCATGGCAAGGGATCTTCACAAAAGGTACATAATTCTTAGCAAATCCTAATTTTATCTTAACTTTTCACAAATTATTTCATCTGTGTTTCTTAATTCCAGGTTTTTGTTGGCAAGTGGAGTAAATGAGTTTCTTGACACTAGAGAAGTAGAGAAATTTGTGAAGTAGAGCTTTGTAATCAATAGATTCGTATAATGCATGTACATATAGATCCTAGGTGGAAGAAAAAGTTCACCATAGTTGGGAAAATTCAGCACTCCAACTATTACATTATTTGTGTATCCTTGTATTTAGACCCCGTTTGGTATAGCTTCATCTTCTCCTAAAACGGCTCCTGAAGCAGCTTCTCCAATGAAGCAACTTCTCTGATGAAGCTGAAGTTGTTCTCAAAATCGTTTGATGAAACATGGATCTACGGGAGAAGTTGGGCGAAGGTACGATTTCTGACTCCTGCTCAGTGTAAGCTGGAAACTGCTTCATCAAGTGCTTCATGGATGAAGAAGCTAAAAAAACCTGTTTACCATAACTTTTGTAGAATCTCTCTATAAAGCTGAGGCCCTTATAATTGTAGGTGGCGGGGGGGGGGGGGGTGAGGCATGGCTGCGCGGCAATAGTGGGGGTGCGTTGAACTCAACCGCTGTCTTGGGGCGGGCCACCGAAGGAGCTTGGTGATATGGATGGACAAGTCATGAACATGTACTACAGTACCCAGCTTGCTCATTACTTGCATATTTGTCAATTCAAAGAGATAACTCGCATATTTGCATGATAGCCTATAGATGCAAGATCTAGTGCAGTATGGAAAGATCGCAAAGTCTGATTATACAGAAGCTGCTCGAGCTAGGTCCGAGAGCGAGGTGGGCCTTGCCGGCACCGTGAGCGGGCAGGACAGAGAGCATGAACGTAACGAAGAGTGCACTAGGGGCACTGTGCAGGATTGATTGTCTATAATTTTTATTTTATGAGGATTGGTCTTAAAGATAATTGATGGACCGGCTATCCTTAACATTATCAATTGCTGAAGTGGTGGAACCAGGAAATGTTCATGAGAGGGTCAGACAAACATGACCGGTACCTATCAGAATATATACTATAAAAGAACCTACATGAAGCTAATTGTATGCATGCTAAATTTTTTGTTACTTAGATATTTAGAACCTGTTTGGGAGGTATTAACTCTGCCTTTATATTTTTCTATACAAATCGAAGCAATGGAGAGTGAAAATCGCTTTACAAATTGAGACGAATATGAACTAGAAGCAAAGTGAAGCCAAATTCTTTGGTTTCATTGGTGAATCGGTTTTGGAAGAACCCCTCATTTGACCATTTACGAAGGATTTAGATAATAAAAATCTTATAATGGGAGTAAAACCTATAAAGATTAACATTTCACATGAGTGAATAATCAATAAATAGTTGTGCTAGTGCACTCGTACCATGGGGTTGGTCGTATGCGTGTAGGCACCCTACAAGCGACGGATGCCGCACATGTAGATAAGTTATAGCCATTTAACACTCAATTCGTCAATATTAATCGGTCTTCTTGTGTTTCTGGTGCAATTAATTGCTCCTTTAGATCATCAATTTCATGCAATTGTTAAAATTAATTAGTGCCTCTAAAGGCTCTGGGATCTATTGGGGCTGCTTGCTATCCTTCTCTCTCTGAACTTATGCTTTTTTTTCACCTTGGACTGCACGTATGCACCTTGGACTGCACGTATGCCCTTAACTCTTTTTGAACTTCACGATAGGCAATGTATTAGGGTAGTCCTAACCCTCCACATCAGCTGGTTTCTATGGCATTAAATAGATTGCCATAGAAGCAAAAACATGACATGGCAAGAGTTATGGATGAGAGAGCAGAAAAGCACGAAATAGTGTTGCATGCATAAAATGGTGTCGGTTTGAACTCCAACAAGCGAAGACACTGCTGGAGGCGCGCTGGGTGGGACGTCATTTCTTCCCCCACTCTCCGCCGGCCACCACTCCTTGCCATGGCGGAGCGGCAGAGGATGTCAATGCAGTGCTGCGAGGAAGATAAGAGACCGCAGCTGCCTGAGCCTCGTCGTCAGCCTTGCCCTGCTCGGCACGACATTGCACCTGCCGCCGTCTTGGCCATGTACGCCCTTGCGTGGCTGCACTACCCGTGCGCGCCTCTCCACCGCACACGTGTGGCCAGCCACCAAGGCCCCTTCGTGCACACTGCTCAATGCCCCTCTCCCCACGCTCTGCCTTGCTGCCGGTCAGCTCCTCGTCCATGGCCTCATCAGCGGCCAACTATGCGATCAACGCCTCTACCCCGCCCTGCTATAGGAGCTCAATGTCCTTTCAAGTTGTTCCACCTCGTTCCCTTTCCATCCTTGGACGACGTGTCATGTGTGCTTCGCGAATTGACTTGGTCAATTTCCTTCCAATTTTTGCCACACTATGTAAGGAAGGCTCATAGGAGACGCGGGTAAACACACATAGGAGACGCGTTTTTTTTTGCATCTCAGAATTTGCGTCTCCGATGTGAAGTCATAGGAGACGCGGCTGAAATGTGTCTCCTATAACACACAAGATAAGAGATGCATGTAGACCGCGTCTCCAAAATGGGTTAACAAGAGTCTCTCATACACTGCATTAAAGGCGTGTTTAACCGCGTCTCCTATGTTGTCTAGAATACGTCTCCAGTGATTGGTACCAGAGACGCTGAAAATGACCTGCGTCTCGTATTATGCAAGTCATAGGAGACGCGTTTTATAAACACGCGTCTCCCATATTGATTGTTATAGGAGACGCATTTTTTAAACACGCGTCTCCCATGTTGATTGTTATAGGAGACGTGTTTTTTAAACACGCGTCTCCCATATTGGTTGTTATAGGAGACGCTTTTTTTAAACACACGTGTCCCATATTGGTTGTTATATGAGACTCATTTGTGGGCACGCGTCTCCTTTGATTGTTGCCACAGGAGGCGCTGCTTTTGTCAACGCATCTACCTCTCTGGATGTTAAGGAGACGCTGATTCCTATCCTTCCGCGTCTCCTATGACCTTTGCCACACAAGCACAGAAATTCAAGCTGACACATCGCACGACACTGGCAGAAGATATTCAACATTCAATATGTACATCACAGATAACTGATATAACTTCCAGTTCACACTTGCATCGAGTTCAACATTCAACGTCACATAACATCCATCCAGTTCACAATTTCAGTTTAACATTGTTCCTCAAAAATAGAAATGACAGCAAGAACATCTAAATTAGATTACGCCCTGGGTTCCTGCAGTGGAACTCTCCCTTTGGCGAGATCACCTGATCCAAGATGAAGGAGCAGAGCTTCTCTCGAATGGCTTGCAGATCATCGATGCTGAGGGTGTTGGTCATCACTTCGAACTCCTAATTTGGAAGAACAAAAAATTTCAGCAAGGAGAAATCCTAAAACTAAAATTCTGTTGTAAGGCATGCAAGAAAGAGCCATCACATGTGTCTTAAATTGGGAGTTATACCTCTGGATCACCTTGCATACTTAGTAATTCCATTGCTTTCACCATGTGATGGATGACATAGAACCCACATGCATGGCCAGCAGGTTGTTGGTGGCGGCGCAAAAAAAATAAATAGAACAAAAATAGTAAAAGGAAAGAAACTACACACAAATTCATGATAGAACATATGAAGGGCATGAATAAAAGAAAAGTGCATTATGAAATTAATTCCCAGTTATGACTAATCCAGAATCAACTGTATTTCTCACTCATAACATGTTTACCAGTCTAATCTTCTTATACTGCAGGCCATAGGAATTGAAATGACAAGCTTCCAACTAATTAACATGGATCTAGGTGAAAACTGATATTATGCGTCATGGCCATCTTTCACAGGAATTTACCATACCTAGAACTTTGTGATATGTTGTAAGCTCGTGCTGGTTTCCATCTTCTTCAATGTGCAGTATGAAAGAAAAGCCCTACATCAACACAGTCACATAGCCATGGAATATCTTTAGCTAGTTCATGAAATATGAAATATTTTGAGAATTAGTAGAAGGTCATGAAAGAACTCACTCATCAAGGGCCTATTTCAATACACTGTGATCACATGCCTTGGACCTTTGAGAATCAAAGTACAGGGCCTTTCTCCACTTTGGAATGATAACCACTAAAATCCAGTGGCCAATTGTGTTATGAGGAAACATGATAAGTTTCTTCCTAGCCATTGCAAAGCCTTTGTCACATAATCCACCACATAAGATCTATCTTGATTCATGGTACTCAAAGACATCATCTGTGGATCAAGGAAGCCCACGGGCACAGACTTTGCCTTTTTTTCCTTGATCATGGACCTAGTTAAGAATTAAAATAGCATCAAGATAAAAAATGAACTTAATAAAGCGTATTTATGAAGCTATATCCAACAAATGATTAGTGAGGAGATGATTAGAGGAACTTATATTGTGAAGCTGCGGAGTAAAGACACATCCAGAGCATCGAGATTGAAGAGGTCATATAAGTCACTGAAACACAAAAGGAAACATTCCCCTTCAGCTTCTTGCAGAAAATGGCCACGCTTGTATGAGGCCACTATATATTTCATTTTTTCTGCACAACATTGCATGTAGTAATTATAGAGTGAAGTGGTTGCAGGTCCGGCATTCTCAAGTTCAGCAGCTGTTGTAAGCATCTAGGCCGTCTAGGTATGTTTCGGTGATTAATGACAACCATTATTGTGACTAATGAGTTTGTGCAGCTTAATGAAACATTATCGCTCATTTGGTCATATGTCAAAGAGGCCCCTCAATTTCGTTATTCAAAAAGGCGATCTCGGTATTCAACTCAAATATATAACAAGACTAAGGATCTTTCTAGTCCTAAGTGTCGCAAGGTTGAGAAGGACACTTAGATTAGTATAGGTTTTATAGTTTTGTAGAGGTCGCACTATTAAGAGGTGTTAAGGCTAAGTAACTTGAGCTTGGACATGGTCAATCAAAAATTGATGCACACTATGGTCACTCAGGTTCCTAGAAGTTCAAATAAGTGGATTTCAACTTATACCTCAAGAATATTTGGATTTCATTCAAGACTCAAATCAGAAAAGGCAAAATCAGAAAAAGTCTATACACCGGTTTAACCGACGACTCAACTTTTCTATACGTCGGTTAAACGCAGTTATCAGAGTCTGGACAGGTTCTATACACCGGTTAAACCGACGATGTTTGAATTAACGTCGGTGCATTAGTCCAGAATTGGTTTTTCCAGGGTGTTTCAAGTTCTATACACCGGTTAAACCGACGATATTTGAAATTAAACGTCGGTGCAATTGACCAGTGAGATGGTTTTTCCAGGGATTTCAGAAGTTGTACTCACCGGTTAAACCGACGATATTTGAAATTAAATGTTGGTGCAATTGACCAGTGAGATGGTTTTTCCAGGGATTTCAGAAGTTGTACTCACCAGTTAAACCGACGATGGATTTGAGTTAACGTCGGTGCAGTTGTCCAAAGAGTTAGTTTTTCAGTTGATCAGTGGACAACTACACTCACCGGTTAAACCGATGATACGTCGGTCAATCTGCCCCAGTTGTAACGGCTAGTTTTCCAAATGGGCAGATTACATGCATCGGTTAAACCGACGCTGGCTATTGGAGGTTCGTCGGATTAACCGGCGCTAAGTAGTTTTCTGGCAGCTTTTCTCCAACAGCTCTATTCGTGTGAGCTGCCTATATATACCCCTCCAATGGGTCATTTTGAGGTCTCTTGACACCAGGCATCATTCATACACTCATATATTGTTGAGAGCCACCTTGAGCTTCATCTTCCACACATTTGTTCATTCAATCATTCAAGAAGCAAGACTAAGGACTTGAGTAGAGAGAAGCTTGTGTGCATCCGTTCTTGGTGATCGGTTCTTGCTCAAGTGAAGGCCCTAGCTTGTTACTCTTGGTGAATGGCAGCACCTAGGCGATCTTGGTGATTGAAGGTGTTTCTTCCGGAGCTTGCCAAGGATTGTGGGAGCCCGAAGAAGTTTGTACGTGGCTTGAGCTCCACCACGCCGGGATGGTGAACGGAGACTCTTAGTGAGCGCCCATGTCTCAGTGACATGGGAGGTGACAAGACTCTTGGTGAGTGTCACAACGTGGATTAGGGGTGTGTGCCAACACATCGACACCACGAGAAAAAATCCGGTTGTCTCTTACCCACTCTTTCATTTCAAGCACTTACTTTCATGCAATTATTCATGTGCTTGACCTTAGAGATCATAACTTAGCTCTACCTTGCTTAGTTTCATTTCTTGTTGTATCTTTGATAGCTTGTGTAGTTTGCTTAGTTAGCCGGTTGGTGAATTGAGCCTTACTAGCATTGCATAGGTTAAGGTTGCTTTAATTGTTTTAGAAATTTGAAAAATGCCCAATTCACCCCCCCTCTTGGTCCATCGATCCTTACAATTGGTATCAGAGCCTCGTTGCTCATTTGGCTCATTAGGCTTCACCGCCTAGAGCTATGGCCAAGATGGGTGGTTCGCCGCCTCACTTCGAGGGCAAGAACTTTGCCTATTGGAAAGTTCGCATGGCCACATACCTTGATGCGATTGCCCCTGAGGTGTGGTTAGCAACAAAGACCGGGTTCACCGGAACTCCCACCTCAGAACAACTAAAGTGGAATGCAAAGGCTAGAAATGCAATTTTTGAAGCCATTAGTGAGGAAGTCTTTGCTAGAGTAAATGGCATGGACTTAGCTAGTGATATTTGGAAAGAGCTAATTGAAATTCATGAAGGCTCCACAAAAGTTCGTGAATAAAAATATCACTTATTTAGAGCTAAGTATGATTCCTTTAAGATGCTAGCTCATGAAAATTGCAATGATATGTATTCTCGCTTGAATGTCATTGTCAAGGACATTAATGCTCTTGAAGTTTCTAAAATTGACAGTGGCTCCATCAACCGCAAGATTCTCATGCTCCTTCCAAAGCCCAAGTACAACATCATCAATGCTATGCTTCAAAAGGAGAATCTTGATACAATGGAAGTGGGAGAGCTTGTGGGCGAAATTCGCGCTCATGAAATGTGTATCCTTGGTATGTCCGAAGAGCCAACCACAAGCAAGTCAATCGCTCTCAAAACCAAGGCCAACAAGACCCGCAAGCTCAAGATGGTCAAGCAAGAATCAAGCTCAAGCAATGAAGAAGAAGATCATCATGAAAGCTCATCCGATGATGAAGATGATGGAGAACTTGCTCTCATGATGAGAAAGTTCACATGCTTGAGCGACAAGGTAAACAAGAAGGGTTACAACTTTGACCCCAAAAGAAGAATGTTCCGGCCAAGGGAAGATGTCAAGCACAAAACATGCTACAATTGTGGAGAAAAAGGCCACATCTCTCCCGATTGCCCCAAGTCGGACAAAAGAAAGAAGGACAACAAGAGCAAGCATCGCCATGATTCAAGCGATGATGATGAAGATGAAAGAAAGAACAAGAACAAGAAACTTGGGAAAAAGAAGAGCCATGACAAGAAGACCAAGCTCTTCCCAAAGAAGAAAGGTCACACCAAGAGAAGCTTCTTGGTGGAAAAACAAGAATGGGTGACCGATGTCTCATCAAGTGAAGATTCAAGTGATGAAGAAGACATCGTCACCATCGCCCTCACCAATGAAGAACCACCGCTACCTCCGCCTCCCATGTGCCTCATGGAAAAAGGTAACACAAAGGTATGTGAGGTGGATAATGATAGTGATAGTGATGAGGAGCTTGACCCTTATGAGTTTACTAACCTCATTAATGAGTATACATCCGTTATCAAGAGGGAAAAGGGCAAAGTCAAGATTCTTGAGAGCACTCATGCCAAGTTAGAGCTTGCCCACTCCTATTTGCTTGGCAAGTACAATGACTTGCTCAAAAAGCACAATGAGTCACTTGTACTTGCTAAGCAAGTTGAAGAGAGCCATAAAAAGCTTAAACAAGAGCATAGGGAGTTGGCTCACAAATATCAAGAACTTGAATTTGCCTATGAAGCAATTGACCCAAGTCTTGAGAACTTTGTCAATGAAACTATTGAAAAGGTCAATGCTTCTACTTCATGTGATGACCTACTCATTAATGCAAATGCTACTAATATTGTGCCCGAGCTTGCTCCTTCTAGGGAAAAGGAATTGATGGATCAAGTGGCAAGCCTCAAGAGTAGTGTGGAGAAGCTCTCAACAGGAGAATACATCCACAAGGAAATTCTCTTCAACAATGCTCGTGACTATGGCAAGAGAGGTCTTGGTTCATTTCTAGAGCCAAATCAAGGCACTACTCCTTCTCCGGAGATCAAGACTATCTTCATCAAGGAAGTTGGTTCATATTGCCAACATTGCCAAGTCACCGGGCACCACACTAGGGAGTGCACCTTACCATCACGCCCTCTTCCAAACTTACCAAAGAATTACTCATCAATGTTTCAAAATAACCATTTTCTTTTGAGTAAAGTGAAGGGCAAGGTGAAGGCCAAATTCATTGGCAAAATCACTAAGGAGTCAAAGAAGAAGCTCCCCAAGCAACTTTGGGTCCCAAAAGCTCTTGTCACACATGTGCAAGGCCCAAAGCTTGTTTGGGTTCCAAAAACTCAAAAGTGAATTCTCATGTGTGTAGGTGAACTACAAAGCCGGTGGAAAACATTGGGTACTTGATAGCGGTTGCTCTCAACACATGACCGGCAATGATAGCATGTTCACCTCTCTTGAAGACCCCGACGATCATGAACATGTCACCTATGGTGATAACTCAAGGGGAAAAGTTTTAGGTTTGGGTAGAATAGCAATTTCAAAAGATTTATCTATTTCTAATGTCTTGTTTGTAGAAGCACTTAGTTTTAATCTTATTTCTATTGCTCAATTATGTGATCTTGGACTAACGTGTACCTTTGACAAGAATGGTGTTGTAGTAACTCTTGAAGAAGACAAGTCATTGGTATTCACGGGGTTTAGGCATGGCAACATTTACTTGGTGGATTTCTCTTCAAAGCAAACAAGCTCCATGACATGCCTCTTCACCAAGTCGTCTCTTGGGTGGCTTTGGCATAGAAGAATTGCTCATATTGGCATGAGCAACCTCGAGAAAGCCCACAAGAGAGGGATGATCACCGGCTTGAAGGACGTCACATTTGACAAGAACAAATTATGTAAAGCATGTCAAGCCGGAAAGCAAGTTGCAACACATCATCCCATCAAGACGATGTTGTCTACCTCCAAGCCGCTCGAGCTACTACACATGGATCTTTTTGGTCCAACTACATACAAGAGCATTGGTGGTAACCTCTATTGCCTAGTAATCATTGATGATTTTTCACGTTATACTTGGGTCATGTTTCTAGAAGATAAGGGTGAAACTCCGGAAGTCTTCAAGACATTTGCAAGAAGAGCTCAAAGGGAGTGCAACTCCCCAATTGTGAAGATCCGGAGTGACAACGGCACCGAGTTCAAGAATATGAAGATTGAAGAATGGTGCGATGAAGAAGGCATCAAGCATGAGTTCTCCGCCACCTACACGCCTCAATAAAATGGAGTGGTGGAAAGAAAGAACAAGACACTCATCACTCTAGCAAGAGCATTGTTGGATGATTATGGCACGTCCGAGAAGATTTGGGCGGAAGCAATCAATACGGCTTGCCATGCATCCAACCGAGTGTATCCCCACTGACTCCTCAAGAAAACACCATATGAGCTCATCACCGGGAAGAAACCAAATATATCATACTTTCGAGTCTTTGGTTGCAAATGCTTCATTTATAAGAAGAAAAGGCTCGGTAAGTTTGAAAGTAGATGTGATGAAGGATTCTTTCTTGGTTATGCATCAAACTCCAAAGCATATAGAGTATTCAATCAAACCTCCGGGTTAGTTGAAGAAACATGTGATGTGGAGTTTGATGAATCTAATGGCTCCCAAGAGGAGGTTGTTGGCTATGACAATGTAGGTGATGAGGAGATTGATGAAGCTTTGAAGAAGATGTCCATTGGGGATATCAAGCCGGAAGAGGTGCATGAAGGCAATGATCAAGGGGGAGGACCTTCCTCGTCTACACCAAGCACCTCCATGGCACCCCAAGTGGATGAAGATCAAGAAAAGGATGATCCACAATCTCAAGAAAATGTGCCAATGCCAACACCCCAAGTCCAAGAACAAGAAGAGCAAAATGTTCCACCACAAGCACAAGTCACCCATGATCCACCCCAACAAACATCCACGCATGTACCACTAGTGAAGCATGGTCGTATCTCCAAGGATCATCCAATTGGTCAAATCATTGGTAGTCCTTCCAAGGGAGTAAGAACTCGCTCTAAGCATGCTTCATTTTGCGAATATTACTCGTTTGTTTCTTGTATTGAACCCACTAGCATAGAGGAAGCGCTTGAGGACTCGGATTGGGTGATGGCCATGCAAGAAGAATTGAACAACTTCACCCGCAATGAAGTTTGGGTCCTCGAAGCTCCTCCGAAAGACAAGAACATCATCGGCACTAAGTGGGTCTTTCGAAACAAGCAAGATGAACATGGGGTGGTGATATGCAACAAAGCAAGACTTGTGGCAAAAGGGTTTTCTCAGGTCGAAGGTTTGGATTTTGGTGAAACTTTTGCTCCGGTCGCAAGACTTGAAGCTATCCGCATCCTTCTTGCTTACTCTTCACATCATAATATCAAATTATATCAAATGGATGTGAAAAGTGCTTTCTTAAATGGCGTTATTAACGAACTTGTTTATGTTGAGCAACCTCCCAGGTTTGAAGATCCGAGGAATCCTAACCATGTTTATAGGTTGCACAAGGCACTCTATGGGCTCAAACAAGCTCCAAGGGCTTGGTATGAGAGGCTTCGTGACTTCCTAATCATGCAAGGCTTCAAGATCGGGAGGGTGGACACCACATTGTTCACAAAAGACGTCAACGGGGATCTTTTCATTTGTCAAATTTATGTTGATGATATTATCTTTGGCTCAACTAATGATTTACTAAGCCATGAGTTTGCTACCATGATGTCTAGGGAATTCGAGATGTCCATGATCGGCGAATTGACCTTCTTCCTTGGTTTTCAAGTCAAACAATTGAAGGAAGGGACATTCATCCATCAAGAAAAGTATACTAAAAAATATCTTGAAGAAGTTCAAGATGGATGAATGCAAGCTGATCAAGACACCCATGGCAACCAATGGGCATCTCGACTTGGATGTGGACGGTAAACCGGTTGATCAATCCCTCTATCATTCTATGATATGGTCTTTGCTTTACCTTACCGCATCTAGGCCCGATATAATGTTTAGTGTGTGCTTGTGTGCCCGCTTTCAAGCAAACCCAAAGGAATCACACCTCTCGGTTGTGAATAGGATCCTTCGGTATCTCAAGCACACCCCAAGCATAGGCTTGTGGTACCCCAAAGGCGCTAGCTTAGATCTCTTGGGATACTCGGATTCGGATTTTGCCGGAAGCCGTGTGGATCGCAAGAGTACCTCCGGGGGTTGCCACTTGCTTGGGCGTTCTCTAGTCTCTTGGTCGAGTAAGAAGCAAAATTCTGTGGCTTTGTCCACCGCGGAAGCGGAATATATAGCGGCCGGTGCATGTTGTGCCCAAATTCTATATATGAAGCAAACCCTTTTGGACTTTGGTGTGAAACTAGATAGGATACCACTCCTTTGTGACAATGAAAGTGCCGTAAAAATTGCCAAAAATCCGGTTCAACACTCTCGCACAAAGCACATTGATATTCGACATCACTTCTTGCGTGATCACGAAGCTAAAGGAGACATATCTCTTCAAGGTGTGAGATCCGAGGAGCAATTGGCGGATATATTCACAAAACCATTAGACGAGAGTACTTTTGTTAGGCTAAGGAATGAGCTTAATGTATTAGATGTGGCAAACGTCATGTAAGTTGTCTTGTCATATAGAAAAATGCATACATATAGGACACTTGTCTAACCATGGTATGATAGTGATGAGCAAGGGTTTAGCTAGAGGTGGTGGTCCACTTGTTTTCCTCTAGGCTTGTAGAAAGGCTCATCATGAAGAAGCTTCCCGTGGGTTCAAACTTGACAAGTAGATTTTAAATTCTTGTTATGCATTTCTTGTCATATAGATGTGAACTTCATGTTTACTCTTCTTTCGCATGTGGTTGTAGCTTGCACCATCATTGCATGCGTAAGGGTCACAAAGGAGATCACTTGATGAAAATGAGACTTGTTTCATATGCAAGATCTTAATTCATGAAAAGTGAAAAGAGCAAAGTGTTAGGTGCGTTATAGCCTAGTGAGTCATGTCATAATGAGTTTGAAGCTCTCTATCTTTAATATTCCTATGACAATGCTCATACATTTTATTTGGCGCTTTGTCTCGCTTTGCGGCTTTTCCTTGTGTTTGAAAAGAAAACTATTTAAGCTAGTGTGCTATCCTATTTACTTTGAGGGGTAAAGTCGCCTATGCAAGTCCATTAACTTGAGTTTAGTTGAATTTTATAAGTTTATTGGACTTAGCATAGAAGAGTGAGCTGAGTGAAGGGTTTTCGGGTTCACCGGTTAAACCGACGTTTAATGGATCTATCCCCATCGGTTTAACCGGCGTTACTAAGTTTCTGTCTCAGCTCAGACAAACCAGGCATTCAACAGGCGTATGCAAAAGTCAGAACATCGGATCAACCGGTGAACGTAACACAGATCTGACCCTCAAATCAACCGGTGATAACCGCGTTCAACCGGCGAGTTCAAAATGCATAACATTGGTTCAACCGGCGTTCAGATGTTTTTCTGCTGGAGTCTCGGGTGAACTGCACCGATGTAATCAACCGGCATTCTAAACCTAAGCATCGGTTTAACCGGCGTTAAGGAAAAACATGGGGCCCACATGTCATACATCTCTCTCGCCCGTGTACTCTGTTTCTTTCTCTGTTCTCTCTTCACGCCGCCGCCGCTCCGCACCCAACTCGAGCCACCGCCATCACCGATCCACGCCGCGTCTCGCACCTCCACGCGCTGCCATGCGCCTCCGCACCGCTGCCACGTGCTCAGAACCGCCACTCCCGCACCGCGCGCCGCCCACGCAGCAGCACCCCACGCCGCAGCCGTAGCCGCAGCACTTTCTCGCCAAGTGCTCGCCAAGTGGTCGACAGATTGCCTGATCGAGATGGGTCGCGAGAAGAGGAAGGGAAAGGAAGTTGTGGTCGAGAAGCCCGTTCGCAAGCGGACTCACGCAGAGAGAGAGGCCGAGAGGGCCGAGATGGTGGCCAAGGCTGCCGAGGAGCAGGCATCAGGCCGTGCTCGTCCGTTCGCTATTCGAGAGCAGCCAGCCAGGGGCAGATGCAGAGGCCGAGGTATGGGCAGGGTACGAGGTGCCAGGGCCACCAGAGCCACAACTGAGGCAGCAGCAGAGTCAGATCGCTCAGATACAGCTGCAGATTCAGATGCAGATTCAGAGGCAGCACAGTCAGAGCAGTCTCAGGGGCAGAGTTCTCAGGGGTCACCGACTCTACGATGTTCTGGCCGCACTTGACAGACGTCCCCAGCTGGAGAGTCTTCACCAGCGACCGAGCGACGCACTGGACCGAGGACGCGAGGAGGTCACCAGCCACAGGAGCCTCGCAGGTCCACAGCTGCAGCAATAGCAGCTCACAGAGCCGAGGCCCTAGAGAC
The DNA here is from genome assembly GCF_016808335.1 of Panicum virgatum. NCBI lineage: Eukaryota > Viridiplantae > Streptophyta > Magnoliopsida > Poales > Poaceae > Panicum > Panicum virgatum. The sequence goes on along the minus strand of NC_053148.1, from coordinate 26,398,929 downwards.
CGAGTGCACAGTGTTCTGTATGGACACTGTTGTGCGTCTGGAGCCAAGTGTGCTGCTCTAGAACTTGACCAAGGCCAATGCGGCAAAGGTCAAGAGGCTCAGGTGGAGTGTTGGAGAGGAGGACTGGTTCCCCATGTCCCGTGACAGCAGGGTCGACCGTAGATTCTGGACACTTCTTCAGGCCAGCTTCTACGAGACCTACCAGAGGCGGGGCCACAGGATCTTCCCACACAGGGTGCTCGACTGGGTCTCACTGAGGACAGCCGCAGGGGGAGCAGATGTTAGAGAGCAATTTGCACACTTTAGAGGTCTGCCCAGGCTACTTCAGATGGAGCAGAACAGGTATATCGAGGACTGGGTCAGAGTGTTCTATGCCACAGCCTGGATCGCTCCCGAGCGCAGAGCCGTACACTTCGTGTTTGGAGGCCAGGTCTTTGGTGTATCGAGGGCGACCATTGCAGGGATCCTTGGAGTCGACTTGGTCGATGTCTCCCTGCACGAGAGGGTATACGGAGATGCAGATCCACCGCGCAGAGCGATGATTGGCGGGATTGCACCTTCTCACGAGGCGATCTCTTAGTGCTTCCGCCAGCCATTTCCAGCGTCATATGCCAGAGTTCCCAGCTTGCTGACCCCAGAGGCGTACACAGTTCACATGGCCCTCTAGAGGACTTTGTTACCGAGGAGTGGCTACCCAGAGGGGTTCACTGGCCTGCAGCAGCTGCTACTACTTCACATCCTCACTCATGAGCCGTTTGATATAGTGGACTTTATTCTAGCTGAGATCGAGGATGTGATCACTGATGGGATGGGTGTTGTACGTCAGTTTCCTTATGCTCACTGGATCAGTTATATCTGCTCTATGATCGTGCCAGCTGAGTCACCCGTCAATGCAGTATACCGTCAGGATGAGGCTCCCCGGTTCCCAGTTTACCGTCCGACAGCTCCCCAGGACCGGAGGAGGGGCAGACAGGCCGAGAGAGCTGCCATGGCACAGCTATCACCTGAAACACAGGCCCGAGTGTCATAGGAGAACGAGGCACTGCTAGCTGCCGAAGCACAGCTTCCCGGAGGAGATGATGAGATACACTGGTCTGAGCTTGAGTCAGACTCCTCCGAGGATGTCGAGTACTTTCCTGCAGCACCAGCCAGTCACGATCACAAGGCAGGAGGGTCCAGAGAGCCAGCTCCAGAGTCACCAGCAGCTGCTACTGTTACAGAGTCCCAGGTGACTCAGCCGTCCGAGCTCACCTCTCTCCTTCAGCAGCTTGTCACTCAGCAGAGAAAGGATCGGATAGCACAGGAGGAGGCCAGGAGAGCCCATGAGGCTCAGCTTGCAACGATTCAGAGGGAGGCCGCCCGAGAGCGTGCTGCAGCCGAGGAGCGTTTTGTCGGGCTTATTGATCGAGTTTCTCAGAGGACAGACTCTCAGTTCCAGCAGATGCAGCAGGGCATGATGGCGATGTTCGGGATGATTACACAGCTTTACACTCACACCGGACTCGCACCACAGCAGCCAGGACAGCCAGGACTTCAGGGTATTGGAGCACCTCAGCTTGCAATCACTCTAGCTCCAGCTACTTTGACGACACCGGAGACCACGTTCTCGATGTCCGCACTCCTTGGGACTGCCGGTCGTCCGCTCTTCTCGCCACTGCCAGCGACTTCACTCTTTCAGGACTCACCGTCAGCAGTTCAGTCAGTCGCCCTCCCCATCATACCACAGACACTACCTTCAGGGGGAGGAGGAGAGGAGTCCATAGTTCCGTAGTCGACACAGCCGGCAGGTTCAGCAGTCACGACTTCAGATATTGACACTTCTTCTGCTGACCCGGTTACCACTTCTACGGACCCTCTTCTAGGCAGTGCCAGCACGAGAGCCTCCATGAAAGCTACACCCCTAGTCAGCTCAGACCAGCAGCTCCCGTCCGTCACCGAGGGTTCTCCGTCCGACGACGACGACGACGACGACCCGGACCGCTTCCTAGCCGTGCCACTACAGCAGGACCCGTAGCTCGCCTTTTTGGTGCTTTGATGCCAAAGGGGGAGAGAGTCAGGGGGAGTTGGAGTCAGGGGGAGGGTAGAGTTAGAGAGAGCTCGTAGTTACAGGACTTTGATGTTTTATATCTCATTTGATGTTAGTTCATGGATATGTACATTTGACTCTTGAGTATGCTATGTGTTGAGACATATCTATGGATTCCGCTGGAGGCACGCTGGGTGGGACGTCATTTCTTCCCCCACTCTCCGCCGGCCACCACTCCTTGCCATGGCGGAGCGGCGGAGGATGTCAATGCAGTGCTGCGAGGAAGATAAGAGACCACGGCTGCCTGAGCCTCGTCGTCAGCCTTGCCCTGCTCGGCACGACATTGCACCTGCCGTCATCTTGGCCATGTACGCCCTTGCGTGGCTGCACTACCCGTGCGTGCCTCTCCACCGCACATGTGTGGCCAGCCACCGAGGCCCCTTCGTGCGCACTGCTCAATGCCCCTCTCCCCACGCTCGGCCTTGTTGCCGGTCAGCTCCTCGTCCATGGCCTCATCAGTGGCCAACTATGCGATCAACGCCTCTACCCCGCCCTGCTATAGGAGTTCAATGTCCTTTCAAGTTGTTCCACCTCGTTCCCTTTCCATCCTTGGACGACGTGTCATGTGTGCTTCGCGAATTGACTTGGTCAATTTCCTTCCAATTTTTGCCACACTATGTAAGGAAGGCTCATAAGAGACGCGGGTAAACACACATAGGAGACGCATTTTTTTTGCATCTTAGAATTTGCGTCTCCGATGTGAAGTCATAGGAGACGCGTCTGAAATGCGTCTCCTATAATACACAAGATAAGAGATGCGTGTAGACCGCGTCTCCAAAATGGGTTAACAAGAGTCTCTCATACACTACATTAAAGACGTGTTTAACCGCGTCTCCTATGTTGTCTAGAATACGTCTCCAGTGATTGGTACCAGAGACGCTGAAAATGACCCGCGTCTCGTATTATGCAAGTCATAGGAGACGCGTTTTATAAACACGCGTCTCCCATATTGATTGTTATAGGAGACGCATTTTTTAAACACGTGTCTCCCATGTTGATTGTTATAGGAGACGTGTTTTTTAAACATGCGTCTCCCATATTGGTTGTTATAGGAGACGCTTTTTTTAAACACACGTGTCCCATATTGGTTGTTATAGGAGACTCATTTGTGGGCACGCGTCTCCTTTGATTGTTGCCACAGGAGGCGCTGCTTTTGTCAACGCATCTACCTCTCTGGATGTTAAGGAGACGCTGATTCCTATCCTTCCGCGTCTCCTATGACCTTTGTCACACAAGCATAGAAATTCAAGCTGACACATCACACGACACTGGCAGAAGATCTTCAACATTCAATATATACATCACAGATAACTGATATAACTTCTAGTTCACACTTGCATCGAGTTCAACATTCAACGTCACATAACATCCATCCAGTTCACAATTTCAGTTTAACATTGTTCCTCAAAAATAGAAATGACAGCAAGAACATCTAAATTAGATTACACCCTGGGTTCCTGCAGTGGAACTCTCCCTTTGGCGAGATCACCTGATCCAAGATGAAGGAGCAGAGCTTCTCTCGAATGGCTTGCAGATCATCGATGCTGAGGGTGTTGGTCATCACTTCGAACTCCTAATTTGGAAGAACAAAAAATTTCAGCAAGGAGAAATCCTAAAACTAAAATTCTGTTGTAAGGCATGCAAGAAAGAGCCATCACATGTGTCTTAAATTGGGAGTTATACCTCTGGATCACCTTGCTGTAACACCCGGTTTATAAAAGAACATAAACCGAGCAATCATATACGTGCCAGGATCAAGTCACACGTATATACAACAGAATGAACAGTAATCATAGCACATATCACGTAAAAAGATATAATAAAGCGAATACGAATGTTATTTATTACAATAATGACAAAATGTCTGATACAGCGGAAGCGAAGTACAAAATACGATAAAAGCTCTCCGAAGCTGAAGCAGGGCGCCACAGGGACGTCGACTGGGAGACGAAGCACCTAGAAGTCCTCGTAGTCCTGGTAGCGCTGGACGAACTCCCTCGTGTCGGCAGGAACTGAGCAGCAGTAGGTAGCCAAGAGGAAAAAGTAGAGAAGAGGCAAGAGTGAGTACACAACTTGTACTCAACAAGTATAACACAAACTATGAGGCTCTAGGCTGGCTGACTCAACTGCATTAGCTTTTAAGTGTTGGCAAAATTTTATTAAAGCTATTTACTACGAGTTGATGAATTACCATTGACCCAGTTACATAGTAATTAATCAGAATTAATTATACTACTATGAGAACCATACCAAAACCAAGCCACCAAGGTAACCCCGAGAAGCACCTCCCTCGTCGGAAGGAGATAACCTCACTAATCAAAAGGAGGATCTGGGCCGCTCATAACCGTGAGCACGGCTAGTATACCAGTTTTTACACTCTGCAGAGGTTGCACATCTTTACCCACAAGTCGTGAGCTACGCCAGTTGTTCATCACACTTCCTTAGGTGAGATGGCCAGCGACTCACTACGAGGCCTTTAAAAAGAATCTCGTTGGTAAGGCGTAACCGCGAGAGTTAGGTCGGCGACGATGGGGCCCACCTCCGGGGGTACAAGCACAGGAGCGCAATCCAAGCACAGACCAAGCCGGAGGAGCAGGGACCATTGAAGCTTACTACTCTTGCCCCGCAGGTAAGTACTACATCCAGAGCATCGAGATTGAAGAGGTCATATAAGTCACTAAAACACAAAAGGAAACATTCCCCTTCAGCTTCTTGCAGAAAATGGCCATGCTTGTATGAGGCCACTATATATTTCATTTTTTCTGCACAACATTGCATGTAGTAATTATGGAGTGAAGTGGTTGCAGGTCCGGCATTCTCAAGTTCAGCAGTTGTTGTAAGCATCTAGGCCCTCTAGGTATGTTTCTGTGATTAATGACAACCATTATTATGACTAATGAGTTTGTGCAGCTTAATGAAACATTATCGCTCATTTGGTCATATGTCAAAGAGGCCCCTCAATTTCGTTATTCAAAAAGGCGATCTCGGTATTCAACTCAAATATATAACAAGACTAAGGATCTTTCTAGTCCTAAGTGTCGCAAGGTTGAGAAGGACACTTAGATTAGTATAGGTTTTATAGTTTTGTAGAGGTCGCACTATTAAGAGGTGTTAAGGCTAAGTAACTTGAGCTTGGACATGGTCAATCAAAAATGGATGCACACTATGGTCACTCAGGTTCCTAGAAGTTCAAATAAGTGGTTTTCAACTTATACCTCAAGAATATTTGGATTTCATTCAAGACTCAAATCAGAAAAGGAAAAATCAGAAAAAGTCCATACACCGGTTTAACCGACGACTCAACTTTTCTATACGTCGGTTAAACACAGTTATCAGAGTCTGGACAGGTTCTATACACCGGTTAAACCGACGATGTTTGAATTAACATCGTTGCATTAGTCCAGAATTGGCTTTTCTAGGGTGTTTCAAGTTCTATACACCGTTTAAATCGACGATATTTGAAATTAAACCTCGGTGCAATTGACCAGTGAGATGGTTTTTCCAGGGATTTCAGAAGTTGTACTCACCGGTTAAACCGACGATATTTGAAATTAAATGTCGGTGCAATTGACCAGTGAGATGGTTTTTCCAGGGATTTCAGAAGTTGTACTCACCGGTTAAACCGACGATGGATTTGAGTTAACGTCATTGCAGTTGTCCAGAGAGTTGGTTTTTCAGTTGATCAGTGGACAACTACACTCACCGGTTAAACCGATGATACGTCGGTCAATCTGCTCCAGTTGTAACGGCTAGTTTTCCAAATGGGCAGATTACATGCATCGGTTAAACCGACACTGGCTATTGGAGGTTCGTCGGATTAACCGGCGCTAAGCAGTTTTCTGGCAGCTTTTCTCCAACAGCTCTATTCGTGTGAGCTGCCTATATATACCCCTCCAATGGGTCATTTTGAGGTCTCTTGACACCAGGCAACATTCATACACTCATATATTGTTGAGAGCCACCTTGAGCTTCATCTTCCACACATTTGTTCATTCAATCATTCAAGAAGCAAGACTAAGGACTTGAGTAGAGAGAAGCTTGTGTGCATCCGTTCTTGGTGATCGGTTCTTGCTCAAGTGAATGCCCTAGCTTGTTACTCTTGGTGATTGGCAGCACCTAGGCGATCTTGGTGATTGAAGGTATTTCTTCCGGAGCTTGCCAAGGATTGTGGGAGCCCGAAGAAGTTTGTACGTGGTTTGAGCTCCACCACGCGGGGATGGTAAACGGAGACTCTTAGTGAGCGCCCACGTCTCGGTGACATGGGAGGTGACAACACTCTTAGTGAGTGTCACAACGTGGATTAGGGGTGTGTGCCAACACATCGACACCACGGGAAAAAATACGGTTGTCTCTTACCCACTCTTTCATTTCAAGCACTTACTTTCATGCAATTATTCATGTGCTTGACCTTAGAGATCATAACTTAGCTCTACCTTGCTTAGTTTCATTTCTTGTTGTATCTTTGATAGCTTGTGTAGTTTGCTTAGTTAGCCGGTTGGTGAATTGAACCTTACTAGCATTGCATAGGTTAAGGTTGCTTTAATTGTTTTAGAAATTTGAAAAAGGCCCAATTCACCCCCCATCTTGGTCCATCGATCCTTACAGCTATCAACAATGGTCGTCCATATCTGTATTTTGGGTTCTCCTGAGTCCATGGTGAAGCAACACCTTTCTTCTTAGGCTGCTTCTCACTGGCAGCCTCCTTAGACCTTTTGATGGGCTCCTGCTTGTTTGAACCCTTCTGTGTCCCACTGTTGGCAGCAACAATAACTTTTTCAACACTCTTGGGTGCAGCAGTGATGGGAGCATCATTGGGTGCAGCAGCGGTGATGCTAACACTCTTGGCTGCAGTGGTGATTGGAGCACTCTTGGCTGCAGCGGTGATTGGAGCACTCTTGGTAGCACTCTTGGGAGCACCAGAAGATTTAGATTCCTTTGTAGGGAGCTTGGATGCATCGGATGCACTCTTTGTGATTGCCTTGCCCATAGTTTGTGAAGAAACTTGCTTTGACCTAACAACAATATCAATCCTCGACCACTGTATCCTTTGCAAGAGAGCCTCTCCAAGCTTTGAGATCGCATCATTCGGAGGGAATGTAAGCACAAGTTCAGGCCACTCAGCTACAAGCTCCACTTTTACCACTGCATATTCTTCTTGAATGGGAACTGTATGTAGCTCAAATTTCCTTGGATAAACTATACCCCATGCAACCTCAGTTCGGTGACCACCGACACTGTGAATGAGGGCACATGGTGTGGGCTCACTCAAGCCACTTATAGTATCATGATCCTCATCCAGACCCATCTGCTTTGGATCTTCATCTTCATCTTCACTATATAATAAGGGACAATCATTGTGCCCTTTAGCTTCCTAAAAGGCAGACGCACAACTGCTCCTCCGTCTAGGTGCAGGGCTTGTGTTCCTAGAAAGTGGCACAATCTGCAATCCCTGTGATGCAAGCATTGATAGGATGTCCTGGGTCACCTCAGCTCTTAGTTCGTCCTTTATTGTCTGCAAGTCTGTTGAGCTAATTTTTCTCCTCTTCCTGTACATACCCAAGTGCCCAGACCATGCTTCCTTCCAGCCATTGTAGCTAGAGACACCCCGAATGTGGCCGGGTTGCTCGGGGCCCAAGCATTGAGTTAGCACATCATTCTCCCTGGTCCAAGTGATACCGGAAGATTTTGTTGTGCTTGCTTTTCTTTTATTTCTTTTGAAAGCCTCTCAGTGGCCTCTATCTTCTACTTAATATAAGTAGCACCAGATATCACCAGCTTACTCCTTGCTCGCAGCAACTCCTAGTCCGGCCCTTAGAGAATTCTTCATATGGATTGGCAATCCCTATAGAAGCCAACTTCCTGTCCTCTTCATCCCATTGTGCTTGAATCCCTTCATAACCGGTTGGACCCATGCAGTGCTCATGCTTGTACTATTCTCTAATACGGCTTCTTCAGATTCACACATCTGTACAAGCTCTTTCCAATCTTCCGGTTCGATACCCAAATGGAGTCAGTCCTTTCTTGATATAATTTGCCTTAAGCTTGCTTTTGTGGATTCTCCGGGCCTTGACTGTTCTCCTCATGACCTGCCTAAACCCAAATGGCTTCATCTCTGGCGGGAACTCCAAAAAAGGCTACACATATGTATCAAACAATGACTACTTTTGTTGGACACTTAGGGATTTGAATCCTGCCATAACTAGAGATAGCTTCTATCTTGCAATGAGACCAGCTAGTGCCCGTAACCTCCTCAACTTCTGCCTCCTTTCTATTGGCAGCCCCCCTCGATCAATCTCAGTTACCATAATCATTGCCTTTGTCCATTTTGTTGATGTCCTAGGTGTCTTCTATCGACCCTCAGTCCCATCCTGCAGGAACACTTCTTGATTGGAGTAGTCATCACCAGCTTCCTCCTCTGATTCAGAACCGTCTTCACTAGAATGTGTCCATTCATCAGATGAGGCCTGTTAATTAACATTATGGAAATGAGTAGACCAGCAACATAAGAAACTCCAGTAATATTGCTATGTGATCTTACCATTTTGACGGGTTGAGGTTTGCAGGTTTGGCCATCAATGCAAAAGCTGTTCAATTTCAACAACACCGAAGTACATATAATCTGTACGTGCAATAAGAGGAAAAAATTAGTGTATGAATAAACTAAAATATGAATGTATACAACAATAGTAGAGTACATAATTTAGAGTAGCTCAATTGTTAATGCAGTCAGCCATTCAGAGTAGGTACCAGGCAACCAAAATTCAGAGTAGCTACCGGGCAACATTGAAATAAATATAGAAATGACATACTATCTTTTTTCAATATTAATTTAGTTAAGTTACTTGAATACTAAAATTATATATATGTGCCAACAAATTACAATAAGTTACTTGAAATATAGAAATTAAATAGAGCATGGTCCCTTGAATGACATCATTGAAATTGAAGTTGAAATACTTGAATGACATCATTGAAATTTCAATTGAAATTTTAGCTAGCAACTACAACTATAGCAACAAGCATTATACAAATTAAGGATAAGCAATAGAAACTGAAATTAAGCATAAGCTTAAGAAGAGAGAAAAGGGACGGTGGCACTGACCTAGGGCGAAGCAATGCTCGAATTTTTGAAGCTCTAGCACTAGAGATGAGTAGATAAGTACAAATTACCTAGAAATGGTACTATCAATCACAAATACTAAACCCTCGAAAAGGTAAAAACAATGGTAGTTGCTAAGCTTGCATGCATCGAGGGGCCACCACACCGGGAATTACAGGGTATACACCACAATACCACAAGCCGCACCGTTGGTTTTTTGTCGGCCCCAAATAAAGACCTATGCAGCCTAGCACCTACCACATAACTAAAGAAGAACAACTATGCTTAGCTAACCAAAGTAGGTTCAATAGTGTTTGTTGACATACCTGGCCAATCAGTGAGTAGACCAAATGTTGCTTACCCAAATAGTATAAAATTGATATCATGCTAACTGAATAATAGTAGGCCAACTATACTCTAGTTTTACTTTGACAATCATGCAAACTGATATCAGAATAAAGATTATGATAGCAAAAAATATACAATGTAAAGAAGGTACAAACAATGGTAGGTGCTAAACTTGCGTGCATCGAGGGGGCCACCACACTGGGTCTTACAGGGTATACACCACAATACCACAAGCCGCTCCGTTGTTTTTTTTCGCCCCAAATAAAGACTTACGCAGCCTAGCACCCACCACATAACTAAAGAAGAATAGCATGTCTAGCTAACTTGGGTTCAATATTGCTCTACTCAATCATCAACTAAAGAGATAAGTAACATATAAGCACAAATGAAATTCAGATTTCTAGAGAGAGTGATAAAATTGTCCAGAGTGCATATCACTAATTAATAAATTACTATTTTCTTAAGCCACAAGACATCTATGCAGAAAGTGTAGTGTGTAAATAGCAAAAAGGTTACTGATCAAGAACATGAAGAAATACAACTTTCTTATGCCAATTAAATACTACAAGCATCTAAACACAACTGGAAGTTACTGCATCTAAAGGGAAGGTATCTAGATCCAGATACAAATACACTACAAGCATCTAAACCATGACCACTATATGAATTGTACCAATAAATGCAAATCAGTAAATATAAATTGTATCTGAGAGTTTTACTGATCAAGACAAAACTAAGAACAGAGCATCACTAGAACTACTAGTTTTTCCTGACCCCAGCAACTAATCAAAGCATCACTAGTTTTTTCCTGACCCCAGCAACTAATCAGTAGAACTACTAGAACTACTATCTATCAATAAAAGTAATTAATCAAGGCTCTTCCAATTAATCAAAGCACTACGAGACAGGGGGATGAACGTAACTCACTCGTATGGCGTGCGGACGAGCAAGGATGGCGGGGTCACCGGGTCCTGGCCACGGGGCGGCAAGGAGCGAGGGAGGCCGGGTCACCGTCTTCGGGGTCGCCGAGTCGCCGTCGTCATGCCAGGGGTCACCGGGTCACCGTCGTCACGCCAGGAGCCGCTTGGGGGCTCCTACTTGCCATTCCTGAGGAGACTTGGTGTCGGCGGGAGTAAGCCCTTCAGAGGCCGGGTCCTTGTCGTAGGGTCATCGCCTTCGCTGGAGGAGGAGCGGACGAGCGAGGGTGGCGCTAGCTGGCCGCGGGGTCGCCGTCGGTGAGCGGCGGGGAAGGAGCGCCATGAACCCTAAGGGTCGGTGAACAGCGGTGGGAGGAGCGCTGCGAACCCTAAGGGTCGAAGAGAATGGGAAGAGTAGGGGAGTGGTTGTTCTTTTGGGCCTGATCTATCACCAGCAAAAAAAAACACCCACCCAAGGAAAACGGCCTCGCTCTAGCCAACAAGCACCCATACCATTGCACTATTCTAGAATTTCAGCACTGAAGCCATATGTTTTTGTACCTATATTCACACCATATGTTTTTGGGTGGTGCAAAAAAAAAGCTTGCGCGAGCCGGAGTCGAACTCGCGACCTCGCTCTGGCCAACAAGCGCCTATATCATTGCACTACTCCAAAATTTTAGTACTAAAGCCATATGCTTTTTTACCTATTTTCACACCATATGTTTTTCACACCAAAAAAAACAAAAATGGGGCGACTCCACAAGCCCCCAAGACTCCAACTGTGGCCGCTATCTCCAAAGCGCAGAGCTTGTACCACTGCACCACTGAAGGAAATTCGATTTGTATCGATCTATCTATTTACTTATCAAAGAAACTATCTCCATCTCCTTCGCCAGGTCCACCCTTCCCCTTCCCACCCCTTGCTCTTCTCCATATACATAAAGAAACTATCTTCCTTGCCCTTTCCCCTTCACCGGCGACAGACCCACCCCTTCCCCTTCACTGGCGATAGACCCACCCCTTCCCCTTTGCCGGCGACAAATCCACCCCTTCCCTTGCACACTTTGGCCCAACATAAAATCACAGAAATTATCAGAGCACCGATTCAGGCTCAAATGGACCAAGTGTAGCCCAAGAACCCAGCTCAGACCACTCAAGACAGCCCAAGACCAACTGAGTTAGGACAAGGAGGCCCAGGACAGCCTGCTGGACGAAGCTGGGGGTGGTTGGCCCACCTGGCAGGTCGGCCGACCTGGCCCATGGGCCCCACCGCCTCATCCTCGACACAAGGCGCCTCCTCACTGGTGGCTTAGGTCGGTTCTAGGAGTTTCAGCCCGTGGCTCCCTCCTATAAATACAAGGGGAGGGGGTGAGAATAGGAACACACACCACACACCACACCACCTCTTCTCTTGAGTTCTCACTTGAGTGAGAGTAGTCTTTGGGAGTTTAGGAGTAGAGGAACTCAGGAGGGGCGCCAGCAATGGCGCTCTTCTCCAAATTATACCTCTACGAGAGTGAGGGAGATAGTCGGGGGAAGTGCCGGGCTGTCGGCGTTCTTCTCCTCGACGGATGCTTGTTCGGTTGTAAGTGTTCGAGACTTTCTCTGTTTATTTAGAATTAGAGTCTAGATCGTAAGTTATCATCTCTGCCTTATATTAGTTGATGTGTATGCTAGCGAGTAGCATTTGACTCTAGAGTGGGCTCCGGATAGAAAAGGATAACCCAGTACGCCTCTAGAGTTAGTAGGCAAAGGCGTAGACGTGGTGTCAAGGCTAGACTATACCACTCAGTTGTCTGATAGTCCCACAGTTTGTAGAGGTGGCCGGCAAGTGGTGACAGCCCTGTTCGAGCCCTAGTAATCCTCCACGTTCGGATATTGGATAGAGCATCATATTGGAGCTATCGGCTTGTATAAGCCGGTGGATACCTTTAGCTCGAAGTATAACGGCGACGTGATCTCTTCTTCTAAACATAGATTCTAGATCTTAGAAAGTCCTCTCTTTCCTATCCTCCTACACCAGTGTGTGTGTGTCCTTGGACAGCCTGAACCCGTAGGTAGTGTACTCACGTTCTCTAGTGGATACGATACCCTGGAATACTCTTGGGTGAAAGCTACAGCGGTATCCGTGCGCTTGCGGATTTTATTTATGACATTACAAAATACCAACAACTACTGCTTTGAAAACAAACGAACGTGGTGGACTACAAAGGACGGATAGGACTGTCACCACCTACCGACTACCACAACAGTTCTATGGGGTGGAACACACTTTCTAGCTAACACTAAGATCAGACACCACGTCTACACTCGGTGTTAGGATTTCTCTCGAGGCCTTCGAGAGAAATCCCCCTCAACCTAGAGCACTAACTTGAGATACTCTAGTCCGGGCGAGAAAACCCGTAAGATAAGTTCCCGATTACTAAGAGAGATAACTTGGCCTAAGCTAAAAGACAACTTCTGTGCTCAAGCTGAACCTCAGACTTGAGTAAATAAAAGACTACGGAAAGTAAAGCTGAACTCGGAAAAGTAAAGAAGATAACTTACATTGATAATGTCAAAAGAAAGATACAAGAGCTATACCAGACTTCCGACGACTCCGGAGTCCCGAGCAAGCTCGACTCGACTCTAACTCCCAAGCTACTAACCTACTCTAGAAAGTACAAGTGGAAGAGAAGAGCTCCAATGGTGTGTGTCTTGAGTGATGGATGGTGCCTCCTTTTATAGCCTCCCAAGGTCGGTAACTGGCCGGTATTGCATGTAGCATCGGTTGAAAGCAGGTATGACGGTTGTGCTTAGCTTCCACGCCAAGTCCTAGCCTGAGAGGCTTCCAAGTGGGGCCGGCCGGCCTCCACTAGGCCGGCCGGCCTGGGGATCCAGCCACGTGGCCACCGACCTTCAGACAGTGGCTTTGATCACTTCCTGGAGGCGGTTGGCAGTTGGTCTCGCGTCGGTTTTGCAGTTGCTAGGCCGGCCGGCCTGGGGGAGGCCGGCCGGCCTCCCTCTGGCCCATCTCGGCCTCTAACTTGGCCGAGGCCTTGCTCTGCTCTTGAACATTCTCCAGAGAATTGGGTTCCTGCAATCTTTGTGATTTGGGCTGCCTTGTGGATCTTTGGATGAGTGTTGAGGCCTTTCGGTGTTTCCAGTTGAACCAAGGCCTAACCCTCAACCTAGAGCCTCTTGATTGTGTCACATTGTCATTGGTTCGAAGCCGGGGCCTTGCCTGTGGAAGTGCCAGGCCGGCCGGCCTGGGATTTTGCCCAATTCTGCTCAATTTTGGTACACTTATTCCTGAAATCAAAACTCATCCAAAACTCATGGAACTCGTTAGAATTAAACAAAATATGAATGGAACATAGTGCAAAGCTCATGTTATTTCCGAGTATTCGTTTTTCATTCCTTGGTCTTGAGCGGTTGTTGGACTGAACAACCTTCACCGGAATGTTCCCTGCTACTTGTTCAGGTTCCCAACTCGGATTTTTGCAAGAATTTTTCAAAAGAGGTTCAGGTTCCCCAATGGTACTCTCAAGTCACTCAAAGTGTATGATCCTCACCTATGGTCGAGAAATATGACCATCTTCTTCCTATTTATAAGGCTGATATGTGGAGTTTATGGGTAGGAAGATGTATGCATATCTTGGTTACCTATATTGCTTAGCCGAAGGGTGATCCAAGCCGGGGTCGGTACTTAGCCAAATCCAGGTCTTATGGAACATGGGGTTTTTGGATGGTATGGAGTGGATGGAGTGGATGGCTTCCCATTTGAATTTATTTGAACTCCATAATTTGCAACTTGAAATGGAGAGTGGACTTCTCTTTTTCTTTCTCCTTTTTTTTAGAGAAGATGACTCCACTCTCCTTTGCAATAATATCTTGAATTTCTTTGGAGTTTTGAACGGGGAAGCTTTTGTGGGATGAGCTTGTGGTATATGAGATGGTGATTGTGGGGATACATAACTGGCGAGAGTGGATGTCAATACTCGGAGTGAGTGACTGACAGGCCAGCTAAGTTTGGGCTAGCAAATGGTGGATGTCTGTGAGATAAAGACCTGTAGGTGGCAAGTACCATTCCCAAAGTGGATGCACCATTCGACAAAGCTCAAAGTAACTTCAGATAGCTCAAAACGGTTTATGCAGTATAAGGCTCTGGATGGGTCATTTTTACCATGGGAAACCTTCACCAAAATTTCAGTTTTAAAAGAATTCTGAGGGGTTCCCTACTAGAGCAGCAATTTAAATTCTGGTTTGGGCTATCTTGAGTCCCGTAACAACTTAGACTTTCAAAAATTAAACTCATGCCTCCACACAACCAAATTTTCAGTGGAACTACTATGTGTCAACTAGTTTAGGTACTAGGAGAGTAAAAAGCTGTAAACGAGGAACATACAGAGTTTAAACAGAGCAACTATTCATCATTTCCAAAGTGAGAGCTTACACGGATTTCCACTCATATATATTTTATTCGAAGAAGATAAATATTTTTTTGGGGTTTTCGTTAAGAGATTATTTATATATTACTACTACTATTATTTTTGTTGTTTTTTTGGCATGGCTACTGAATGGAAGGAATGGGTGCGATGACTTACCTGGCGGTGTAACTTCCCCCCAAGCTTCGATGAAGCTCAGTCCTCCTCATCGGAGTCCTGCTCTCCCTCGTCGGGGTCCTCATCATCGTCATCCTTGTCCTCATTGTCGTTGTCGTTGTTCTCCTCCTCGTTGTCGTTGTTCTCCTGCTAGTATGGCTGGTATGGCTGGGACTGCTGATAGTCCAGCCCAAGGTGGATGAAGATATTCGAGACATCGTACTGCAGAGCGGAGGTCAACCCCCAGCTCTCCTGGGTGAGCTAGGTGTTGTGTGCCATCATGTCCAGCATCTCCTGCTGCTAGGTACCAAGTGTGCTGATGCGGTTCGAAAGGTCCACGATGCTCCGAAGAATCGGATACTCATAGTTGAAGCGTGCAGATGATGAGGGACCCACCTGTGGACCATAGGACAAATGCATACCTGCGGGGTAGTACGGTCCTTGTCCACCGGCGAATCCGCTGCTGCCGGCTTGGTGCGTGTCGAAGTTGTAGTGCCTGTACGCCTCCTCGAAGCTCATGTTCTCCGTGGACGGCCCCGGCTATGTTGAGGTGTGTCGTAAAGGACCTACTTTGGCTTGTCCGTACCGAGTCCTGCTCCTCGTCTATGGACCTGCAACACTCCATCGTGCGGGTTCCCTTTTCTCCATCTGCAATGTTAGGCTCTTCACTGAGTAGAGAGAGAGTCTCGGGCATGGAAGCTCGATCTCCCTATCGTACCCGGGGTAACACATGAAGATAGAATTTCCTGGCCCTTCTCGCATCATGTGCCCTTGCACAAAATGCTCAAGACCGACCTCGTATCTGTACGTCTCCGTCTCGGACAAGAAGGTGACTTCGGCGCCCTCCATCGCTTTGACATACCTTGCCACACGGGTGACCAGTGGGGTTATGTCGATGGTACTTTTGGACGTAATCATCTTCTGCCAATGAGCAAGCATGCTCCGGACGGGCGAGAAGCGAATCTTGTTCGCCATAGCGTACAAACACTGTAGCTCAGGCAAGCTACAGAGGCGAAGGTCTGTGTGAGAATGCACAACCATGGCGAGCCACTTGGCAAGTAACCTCAGAGTAGGATTATGAATTGAAACTATGCTGTTCTTGCTACTCACTGGTTCATTAGAAATTTCACTCCATCAAGAGCTACGGTCATACTGATAGCGCTCAACAAGTGTGTTGGGGTCTAAGATGCATCATTTATTAAAGCCCAAAGCAACACTAAATTGTGGGAGAGTCATTTCAAATTGCTCGTTAAAGAACCGAACGTAAACTTTAGTTTCAGTGCTGGTTTCTTCAATGGTAAGAGACATAAGAAACTGCATGGTCAAGAGATGCGAACCTGGCTCGACGATGTCGGCGAAGTTCTCCCATCCGACGGCGGTGAAGGCTTGGTTCATGTCTTGCAGAAGTCCCGTCATGATGAGGAAGCGGGTTTCAAACCTCTTGGCATGGGCATAAGTTTGCCTCTTCAGTAGCTCGAGTGCTTGCCGCTCATAGTCGTTCTTGTAGACGATCTGCTCGACCATCGTCAGAATCCGGATGCGGAAGCGGCTGCGTTGGACTGCAGGAATCTCTTCTTCTTCTCAGGATGCATGTGAGCAGTGACCGGAGTCAACCGACATGTTATCCCGAGAGGAAGACGAACTCCGCGAGCTTTTCGATCTTCTCGAGAACGCCTTCTTGACCTTCTCTTTTGCTCGAGTTATCATGATGCCTGCAAAAGGTTAGCACGAGCAATACCCGAAGGAAACAAGAAGTTAAGAGGAGGGTTAGCATTAGTCGTTAGACGTTAGTTGTTAGTCGTTCTTGCGGGGCGTTAAACCACCACAAACGTTCAACGTTCAGTGGGCCATGAGTTTATTTAGAAAGGGAAATATTTTTGTGTTTTCTGGTTTATGAACTTCACTAATTACTACTCAAATTTTGTTTTTAGTTGAGCTAGCACTTGAGTTCTTCTCCTAATCAACTCAAAAGAGCTCAATTAGGCAAGAAACTCAAGGAAGAGAGAAGGGATTAAAGAGCTCGGGCTGGGACATGAGTACCTGAGCTTCTGGTGCACCGAGAGACGTCGGGCTTGTTGGCTTTTAAAGCCAGGAGCTAGGGCCAGGCCGGCCGGCCTGGGGCAGGCCGGGCGGCTCCTGCGCGGCGGCTGTTGAGCCACGTCTTCGGTCTATGCCCCTAGATGTAGGTGATGATGTCTCCCGTCGGTGGTGATGGGACTCGGGTGGACGGCAGAGGCCGGCCGGCCCTGATGAGGCTGCTCCCCCTTTGACCCTTGCTTATTCTTTACTCCATGATCCCACTCCCGGTTGTCCCCTGCAAGAGGAAAACAAAGTGGGGCCGGCCGGCCAAGGTGGGGCCGGCCGGCCTAGAGCTCGGCCAAAATTTTCGAAAATTTTTGTGAAGTTCTACTGATGCAAAAGTTTCACATTTTAAACGTGGGTTGTTAAAATTCAAAACATGATTATGCAAGTTGGAAAGAAAATTATGCAAGGAAGAATTTAAACTATCCTATATGCAATGTAAGTGATGGATAAATGCCACGTACCTCATGGCGAGGGCTCGGGTTTTGAGTCCGGAGCCGGACTCTCCATTCCTTCAGTTCGATTGTCGTCGCCAGATGGAGTATTGGGCGATGACACCTTCTTTGGCCACACCTTCTTAGGTGCGGGTTGCGTTTCGACCTTCACTTCTTGTGATGCCAGAACTTTCTTACGCTGGATTCGACGTTTGGCATTCTTCTGATTGTGAAGCTTGATTTGCTTCGCTTCTTCTTGAAGTCGTAGCTCCTCCTGAATCCGTAGATTCTCCACGAATGCGATGAGGGCTTCAATGTTTGGAAGCGATGGTTTCTTTGTCTCTTTCTCGGGTTTCTTCTTCCTTCGGATCTCTTGGACTTGGTTGCATTGTTCGACCTTCGGCTTGAAGGCGAACTTCTCCTGCTGACCATTGATGTTGAGCTGGATTTCTCTGGCCCCGACATCAATGTGGACGTTTGCTGTACTCAAGAACGGCCTGCCTAAGATGAGCGACGTCTTGGCGTCAACTTCCATGTCGAGAACGACAAAATCGACGGGAATAAAGAAATCCGGATTTTCACCGGGATATTCTCTGCTATTCCCGCGGGATAGCGGACCATTAGATCCGCTAGCTGCAAACACATGGCAGTAGGGGCAAGTGCATGATGGTTTAGTTTGTCATAAACTACCTTGGGCATGACACTGACGCTTGCTCCCAAGTCACAGAGGGCGTTGGAGAAATGTTGAGCCCCGATCGAGCAAGTGATGGTGGGGCAGCCTGGGTCTTTCTTCTTCACCAGGAGAGGATCGAGTATAGCAACGCTACACTCTTCCGTTAACTGCACGACCTCAGTGGTGGGCAGCGTCCACTTGTTTCCAAGAATATCCTTGATATACTTGGCATACCGTTGACGCTGACTAACGACCATTTCCAGGCGTCAACTTGATCAGAAAATCATGAGAGTTTGCATTTCTTACACACATCGTTATCCAATAAAGTTCCTAAATCACACTTTACCTTTTAGAATATGCAAGTTGTGTTTTCAAGCTAATATGCAGGTTACAAGCACACTTTGGCCCGACACAAAATCATAGAAAATATCAGAGTACAGATTCAGGCTCAAATGGACCAAGTGAAGCTCAAGAACTGAAGCAAACCCAGCTGGGGCAGGCCGTGCCTCAACTTTAGGACAAGGGGAGATCAAGACAAGCCCACTCCTAGAAGTTGGGGGCGGTTGGCGGCCCGGACAGGCCGACCGACCTACCTGGTCAGCCGGCCAGGCCCGTGGGCCCCACCGCCTCAACCAAGGCACGTGGCGCTTCCCTGTTGGCTCACAACGACGGTTTGGGGTGTTGCGGCTGGTGGCTCCTTGCTATAAATAGAAGGGGGTAGAGAATAGAACACACACACCACGCACCTCTTCCTCTCTTGCATTCCTTGCATAGTCTTTAGGCTTAGTGGAGTTTAAAAGAAGTCTAGGAGTCATCGAGTCACCGGAGTTGCTCGAGAGTCTGTTATGGGTTCATCTCTAGCTCTCTCTTGTAATATTCGGTAGTTTGTAATAGAATTAAACTATGGTTACCGATATCTGCTTGAAGTATATTTTGAGTTATCGAGTATATGGTTCTTATCATGGTTGCGTTATTATTCAATGCTTTCATTGCATGATCGCCCTGTGCTGGAGATGGTTAGTCTTTTGTTTTTAGAACTCTATCAACTGCTCCAATATTCGTATGATTGCTCTAGTGTGATGTCTGTCCATCCGGAGGGTGGGGGCTCCGCGCAAGACACTAGAGTATCCCTTACTAGTGTCTAGATTAGCTAAGAGTTGCTGGATGTCAACTATACCCATGGTTTGTAGAGGTAGCCGACAGGTGGTGACAGCCCTGTTCGTGCCTTTTAGTCACCGGGGTGTACGAGCTCCTCCCGTTACTTCGATAGCGATCTCCCTGTTGTGTAGTTTAATCTCTGACGAGCTAACTAATGAGAAAGTGTAGATATAGCTAGCCTAGCACAGCTAACTCGAGCTCTGACTTTTACCTTGCTCCCGGCCTAAAGTAACCTTTATTCTGTTATCCAAGAGAGTAGTTTGTGTGTGTGTCACACTACCTCCTACCATGTTATTATCTTACCCCTGTTTATGCAAGAGAATATCCAATCCAGATAGAGCTCACCAACTGATCTATATATTCTCTCACTCATCGCCTTCCCTGCGAAAATATAAATGACACCCCGATATACTCCCGGGTAAAATGCTACAGCGGTATTCCATGCGCTTGCGGATCTATTCGTGGTTCATGAAATACTGCCGTCCCAAATTGGCGTCTGCAGGCGTCATCGCTAGGTGACGTTGGTAGGCGCCAACAAGCATTTTTGGCGCCGTTGCCGGGGAAGGCACATTGTGAAATATATAGACAGAGTTGTGAACAAAATCGAAATTGGTATTCGCTTGCTAAACATGTTAACTTGGCTTTGTTTTCTTGTCTTCGTTGATATGAAAACAGGGTAGTGTATGACCGATTTCAACTTGCCACAGAACTTTCATTCTGATCCAGAGTCACTTTTGAGGAGGACGCGAGCTCGTCTCGTATCACCTCGGAGATCACTCTCGGTAGTTGATCCAGTCATCGCATCATCGTCAGCTCCTAGAGCTATGGCCCAGAAGACACTCCGTGATTACTCTGCTCCGTCTGCTAGCCAGGTCCCGACCGGACCCGAGGTTAACACCGGAGGAGAAAATTTCGAGATCAAGACGGGTCTCATTACGATGGTGCAGGCCAGCCCATTTTGTGGCAGGGCCAATGTGGATGCCAGCGCTCATCTCCAGCAGTTCCTGGAGCTCTACAGTACTTTTGTTATCAAGGGTGTATCGCAAGATGCAATCCGGCTTCATCTATTTCCGTTTTCTCTCTTGGGGAGAGCGAAGTAATGGTTTTATGCTAACAAAGCTGTTGTGGATACTTGGGACAAATGTGCCAAGGCATTCCTCTCGAAGTTCTTCCCGACAGGCAAAACCAATGCTCTTCATGGTCGGATTTCGAACTTCCAGCAGGCATCAAATGAGTCAATTCTGGAAGCTTGGGAGAGGCTTCAGGAGTATATTCTGGCGTGTCCGCACCATGGAATGGATAATTGGCTCATTCTACAAAACTTCTACAACGGGTTGACACAGTCATCCTGTGATCATGTCGATGCCGCTGCGGGTGGAGCTTTCTTCTCACTGACCATTGAAAGAGCTACATCATTGATCGAGAAGATGGTTTCCAACCAAGGTTGGAGCGATGATCGCCTCCAACCGCGCCAGCGAGGTATGCACTCCATCAAGGAGGCCGACATGCTCGCTATGAAGATTGATCTCCTCCTCAAGAAATTTGAGGATTATTCCCAAGATAAGGCTCAGATGCAAACACTTCAAGCCTTAGAAACTTGCATGACGTGCGAGGTCTGCGGGAATGTTGGACATTCGGACGACAATTGCCCAGAAACCCAAGAAGAAGCTCTATTCCTCAATGGCAGCAATGGGTTTCGTCCACAAGGAGGTCTGGGGTGGAATCAACCACGCCCATATTACCAAGGAGGTAATGGGAATTCGAATTCTTTCGGTCCTAACCAGCCTACCTTGAGAGATCTTGTCTACGGCCAAGCGAAGATCAATGAGTCCCTTCAGAAGAAGATGGCCGCTACAGACAAATCTATGGAGACCATCCATGCCAAGATGGACAGATTCTCCACTGCTATGAAGAACCAGCTGAGTTTCAATAAGGTGCTAGAAACTCAATTGGCTCAACTAGCTGCTGCTATACTGCTGCTGAACTAGGGAAGATTCCGGGGCAACCCGAATCAACTCTAGAAAGCGTGAATGTCATCAATGCTATGTGGAAAGAGCCCCTTAGCAGGACATCCCTCAGCTATGCAGAGAAGCTCACACGCCCAAGAAGAGGTACGTGGGGCGAGTTGGCAGCCACAATAAGAGAAGATCCCGGAACCCCAGTGATCAGCTGCTCAATCTTTGATTATGAATTTGATCACGCCCTTTGTGACCTTGGAGCCAGCGTTAACATCATGCCCAAGGTGACTTTCGAGAAGCTTGGCTATCCATCAATTTCCCCCACCACTATGTGTGTTCAGCTGGTAGATTCCACAATAACATATCCAGAAGGAGTTGTGGAAAGGTTAATGGTAAAAGTCAAGAATACCTACATATTGGTGGACTTCGTAGTCCTTGATATGGAAGGAGATCTTGGAATTCCACTCATACTTGGGCGACCATTCCTCAAGGATGCACATGCCAGAATTGATGTGGGAAGAGGAAGAATCAGCCTCTATATCAGGGGAAGGACCATGAAATTTAAATTCCAAAACAAGAAAGAGGTATTCCTGATTCATGAGGATAGTGAGAAACAAGGGCTATGGGCAGAGCCCGGTTGGGATGATCAAGACTATCACCCCTCTTCCAAGCCAGCTTGGGAGGATTGGGAAATTCATACTCCACCAACCGAGCCAGTGGAAGATGATCAGAAGATCCCTGATTTCATCACCAATACAGTATGGGCAGATCTGGAAATCATCTATCCAACATCCGAGGATCCTGTTCCTGCATCGTCTACGCCACCAAAGAAGACCAAGAAGGTGTGGCGCAAGAAGAACAAGACGTCATCGACCGCTACTACTTCTCCAGGTACGGACGAAACGACCTCAACCTGATCAGGTATGGAGAAAGGTCCTGCTTTTTGACCCTACACTAAGAGTTAGCTTGGCGGAGGTTCCCTCCCATAAGTCAACTGTATCCCTTTATTTGATTTCAATAAAAATTAATAAAAACTTCCAAAAACAAAATAAAAATTTACTGCTTTATTTCCCTTTTCCATGATGCGCGGTAAGAATGTTTTAACTCCCTTTTGATAAGTTGAAAGGATGAGTTTTGCTTTGCTCTATCATGTCTGTTGTGCCTAGTTTGAAAATAAGAGTTCTCTTGAGTTTATATTCGTTGGTTATACAAATATGTTGCCAATAAACCTGAAAGTTCCGTGGGTTGCATATGCTTGATCCGAGTCTAAGTTGTTGTGAGTTTAGATATGGTAAATAAGGTTATGCAAGCTTGTTCTAGTGATGCTTGAAGTTTGGAGTTGTTTTCGAAAAAAGAAAATTTAAAAAAAAATTAAAAGGCAAGTTTCCCAGCGATATGCAATGTCCTACCAAAGCCATATGTCATATTCCATGAAAAACCCTTATACATATGCTGCTTGATATTCTGTTGAGTTTTGTCAAATTGGATGACCCTAGTAAGATGCTCTTCATGCTTTCTCGATCATAAGCATGTACACGTCCCATCCATTTGTTATATTCCTACACTGGGAATTAGCACCACCATCCACTTCACATCTATAAATGCTCCATGTCTTGGTGATCTCTCTCGTAGAACATTCCTGAAATAAAATAAAGTCAGATTATGGTTGCTGAAAGTGATCGGGTGCTCTAACCTAAGAGGGGGAGGGGGTGAATTAGGCACTAATAAAAACTTAGACCTATGGTTCCAACTAGTTTGCACAAAACTTAAACTAAAACATGCTATCTAGATGTGCAACTAGGTTATTCTAGTGTAAAACCCCTATCCCAAAAGAGTTTAGCAACCTATAGCCTTTCCTATCAAGAAACTATTCTATGAAAGTAAAGGCACACAAATTGCTAGAATGAAATGCAGAAGCTTAATGAGCGGGATAGGAGATAGCAAACTCTTGACGCGGGTGTTTATCTCGTGGTTCGGTTAGCCACAAAGGCACACCTACATCCACGTTGTTGTAGCACTCACTAAAGAGTATTGCTACTCGGCCACCAAGTCTCTTCCGTGAACACAATCACGATCACCTTGGCCCCGGTTTCCACTAAGGAGCTTCTCCACAAAGGATGGGGGTCTCCACGTCCCCCGCACAAAGTGTCGTCGCCGCTCCACACCAAGTCGGAGGGTCGATGACGTTGCCGGCGAGCTTCAAAGCTCCAAGGTGCCGGCGCACCAAGCTCTTGTTTTGGTTCACTAGAGAACCACAGCACAAAGGCTCAAGGCCTTGCAATCACACTCACTAAGAGCTAATCCTTTACACAACACTCTCAAAGTGTGCTAAGGGCTAAGGATATGATCTTGATGCTCTTGTATGGCTTGGAGATGTTCTTGGATGTGTGTGGGATGTCCAGCAACTCCAGCAAACTTCAAATGGCCGGGGTAAGGCGTATATATAGGCCACCAAGTCTTGTAGCCGTTGCTTCAACGGTTAGCAGAAAATCTGTGTATTATCGGATGAACTGATGCCTCTGCCTGGGGTAGAGTCGGTTCATCCGGTCACTCTAAGACCCGAAATAGCCGTTGAACACCTGACAGTTGACACAGTGACCACCGGTTCAACCGATGCTTAGCTGTCGGTTAATCCGGTCACTCACAGCTCTCAACTCTTCTACTGACGTCATTACACCGATGGTACGCACTGATGCTTCACCGGTTCAACCGGTGCTGAAGACTTGACTCTTGTGCGACTTGCATCGTCTCTGGAACACAGTACGCCCAATGCACCGATGCCCTTTTTGAACCATCGGTTCATCCGGTGCCTATAAGCTGACTTGGCTTCGATTCCCTTCTGCACCAAAATACCATGGCGTCGGTTCTTCCGACAACCATCGGATGCACCGATGCTCATGCGTCGGTTCTTCGGGCCTAGCTACGCCAATCTTCTCTTCTCTTTGTCATCACTTGAACCTAAAAGCCTGAGAATGGTCATCTTAACAATCATATTAGTCCCATTGATTGCGTTGTCATTCGATCACCAAAATCACTCGAAATGGCATAAATGGTGCCATGTTTATTTCAGTTGCCCTAAAAAGAAGAGAAAAGATGGCATGCCAAAGAAGCATGACCCAAAAAAAAGGGAGAGAAAAAGGGGGTAACCATGTCTCAAAAAAAAAAGAAAAGAGAGAGAGACAGGGATGATTCGAGAGAGAAAAGCCATTACCTCAAGGAGTAAGCCATATTCATCCATCTATCCATCCATTCATACACTTGCACCTTTTGATTGAGATTGCATGACTTGTTTCTCTATGGATCCTCTCTTTGACTTTACAATAAATAGAATACAAGTGTGCTCTGTTCTTATCCTACCTTGAGCTCCACAAAGGCTTGTAGTAGTTGGGAAGATCAAAGGCAAACACTGCCCTGGTAAGGAAATACAAGATGAGTGCCTCGAGAGAGTCATCCTGGAGCTTTGCCATGTTTTCAAAAAATCTTTCAAAAAAAAAGTGGCTCTAGATGGATTGAGGATCTATGAACAAGTAAATACTGCTTTATGCACCATTCTAACTCTCAACAGCCCAAGACAAGGAGACAGCTAAAAAGCCCCATGAGGGAGTAAGGTAATTGAGCAAAGGTATGCTAACCAACTTATTTAAGCTTATAAAAGAATCTCTTTGCTTCAGACTATGACATGACAGGTAAGGTACGAGTTAAAGTGATTTTCTGATCAACAACCTGATTTGTCCTACTTTGCTCGGGACGAGCAAAGGACAGCTTGGGGGTTCTTGTTGACACTCACTAACAACCATTTCCAGGCGTCAACTTGATCAAAAAATCATGAGAGTTTGCATTTCTTACATGCATCCTTATCCAATAAAGTTTCTAAATCCCACTTTACCTTTTAGAATATGCAAGTTGTGTTTTCAAGCTAATATGCAGGTTACAAGCACACTTTGGCCCAACACAAAATCATAGAAAATATCAGAGTACCGATTCAGGCTCAAATGGACCAAGTGAAGACCAAGAACTGAAGCAAACCCAGCTGGGGCAGGCCGTGCCTCAACTTTAGGACAAGAGGAGACCAAGACAAGCCTACTCCAGGAAGATGGGGGCGGTTGGCGGCCCGGGCAGGCCGATCGACCTACCTGGTCGGCCGGCCAGGCCCGTGGGCCCCACCGCCTCAACCAAGTCACGTGGCGCTTCCCTGTTGGCTCACAACGTCGGTTTGGGGTGCTGCAGCTGGTGGCTCCCTGCTATAAATAGAAGGGGGGTAGAGAATAGAACACACACACACACCACACACCTCTTCCTCTATTGCATTCCTTGCATAGTCTTTAGGCTTAGTGGAGTTTAGGAGAAGCCTAGGAGTCATTGAGTCGCCGGAGTTGCTCGAGAGTCTGGTATGGGTTCATCTCTAGCTCTCTCTTGTAATATTCGGTCATTTGTAATAGAATTAGGCTATGGTTACCGATATCTACTTCAAGTATATTCTGAGTTATCGAGTATATGCTTTTTGTCATGGTTGTGTTATTATTCAATGCTTGCATTGCATGATCGTCCTGTGCTGGAGATGGTTAGTCATTTGTTCTTAGAACTCTATCAACTGCTCCAGTATTCGTATGATTGCTCTAGTGTGATGTCTGTCCATCCAGAGGGTGGGGGCTCCGCGCGGGACACTAGAGTATCCCTTACTAGTGTAGACATGGTGTCTAGATTAGCTAAGAGTTGCTGGATGTCAACTATACCCACGGTTTGTAGAGGTAGGCGGTAGGTGGTGACAGCCTTGTCCGTGCCTTTTAGTAATCCTCCACATTTGGTATGGGGGGTAGGAGGTACATAAAGTCGTCGGGGTGTACGGGCTCCTCTCGTTACTTTGATAGCGATCTCCCTGTTGTGTAGTTTAATCTCTGACGAGCTAACTAATGAGAAAGTGTAGATATAGCTAGCCTAGCACAGCTGACTCGAGCTTTGACTTTTACCTTGCTCCCGGCCTAAAGTAACCTTTATTCTTTTATCCAAGAGAGTAGTTTGTGTGTGTGTGTCACACTACCTCCTACCATGTTATTATCTTATCCCTGTTTATGCATTAGAATATCCAGTCTAGATAGAGCTCACTGTTGACGGTCATTAACGACCAATTTTGACCGTCAACTCCTGCACAAAAGGGAACCACAAAGTTCGCAAATTCCACATATGGTGCTTGAGAATGTGTGCAGGTGGTTTTGAACTAATTTCGCAAGTTTCAAGTATACTTTGGCCCGACATAAATCGCAGAAATTATCAGAGCACCGATTCAGGCTCAAATGGACCAATTGTAGCCCAAGAACCCAATTTAGACCACTCAAGACAGGCCAAGCGCAACTGGGTTAAGACAAGGAGGCCCAGGACAGCCTGCTGGATGAAGCTGGGGGCGGTTGGCCCACCTGGCAGACCGACCGACCTACTGGTCGGCCGACCAGGACCATGGGCCCCACCGCCTCAGCTTCGACACATGGCGCCTCCCTGCTGGTTGCTTAAGTCGGTTCCAGGTGCTTCAGCCCGTGGCTCCCTCCTATAAATACAAGGGGAGGGGGTAGAGGAATGGACACACACACACACATCACACCCTCTCAACTCACCTTTCTCCCTTGGAGCTTGAGGCCTTCATCCTAGATGCTTAGGTAGACTAGGAGGTGTAGAAGAAGAGGAGGAGAGTGAGGAGGAGTCAGGGGAAGTGCCGGGTCTGTCGGCACTCTTCTCCGCTTGTACCTCGACGGATGCTTATTCGGTTGTAAGTGTTCGAGACTTTCTTTGTTTGTTTATTTGGAATTAGAGTTTAGATCACAAGTTATCATCTCTGCCTTATATTAGTTGATGTGTATGCTAGCGAGTAGCATTTGATCTTAGCTTAAGATCCCGGATAGAAAAGGGTAGTCTTGGCCAGGGCTAAGGTTAGTAGGGAAAGGCGTAGACGTGGTGTCTAGGCTGGACTATACCACTCAGTTGTCTGATAGTCCCACGGTTTGTAGAGGTAGCCGGCAGGTGGTGACAGCCATGTTTGAGCCTTTTAGTAATCTTCCACATTCGGATATCAGATAGAGCACATATTGGAACTACCGGTTTGCATAAGTCGGTCGATACCTTTAGCTCGAAGTATAACGGCGACGTGATCTCTTCTTCTAGGCATAGATTCTAGATATAGAAAGTCCTCTCTTCTATCTTCTCCACACCGGCGCGTGTGTCCTTGGATGAGCCTGAACCTGTAGATAGCGTACTCACATTCCTCAGTGGATACGATACCCTGGAATACTCTTGGGTGAAAGCTACAGTGGTATCCGTGCACTTGCGGATTTTATTCGTGATGTTGCAAAATACCAACAAGCTTTCTGGCGCCGTTGCCGGGGAACGGTAGCTACATTATCTACGGACTCAGTCATCCTCGTATCTTGTTTTTTCTTTTTCTTTGATTCTACCTCAACCCCCGCTACCCATGGAGCAGCTATCCCTTTTACAGCTCTCTTCACCCAAGAGCGAGTTCTATGAGCCAGC
Source organism: Panicum virgatum (assembly GCF_016808335.1). Lineage (NCBI taxonomy): Eukaryota > Viridiplantae > Streptophyta > Magnoliopsida > Poales > Poaceae > Panicum > Panicum virgatum. The sequence goes on along the minus strand of NC_053148.1, from coordinate 26,371,072 downwards.
ACCCTCTGCTGACCCAATTCTTTCTACTAGCTATGAACTCGAGTTCGAGCAAATATGTTCATGCAAGAACATTTCGGGCATGACACACGAAACTCTTAAATGGAAATTATTTCCTTTTTCCCTTTCGGGAGAAGCGAAGATATGGTACATTCGTGTCGTAGGCGGTGTGAAAGGAAGTTGGAATGAACTTCGGGACAGATTATGTTCTGCATTCTTTACACTTTCACGAATATGCGCCTTACGAACGGAAATTTTAACTTTCCGTCAGAATGATAAGGAATCAATCGGTGTAGCTTGGGCTAGATTTACCTTATTGGTAAAGTCAGGCCCAGACTTGTCATTACCCGAGCATTTATTGCTCCAGCATTTTTATGCTGGTCTTGACAAGGAGTCTGCACATCATCTCGATCTTACCTCTGGAGGATCTTTCGCTCATCTTACCCCAACCGAATGTAGGGAAGTCCTCGACAAAATCTTGGACAGAACCTCTTTCATTTGTATCCATGAGCCAGTCCCCACAGAGCCCGAGATGCGTCAAGCGGAGCCTTCAGAAATCGAATCGGAAACCCCTGAAAGCCAATCAGTAGATTCGATCTATGAGACCGCCCCTGAACATAAATCTGAAACATTGGAGGAAGAAGACCCTCTACCTCCAAAATTTCTCCGAAGTATCGAGCCAGATGTCTTTGAAGATTTCGGCAACACCTCAAGATACTTCTGCCAGAACCGACCACCAAGCCATGTCACTCCTACTGATCCCTTAGAGGAGAATTTTCTTCGGGAGACAGTTCAAGAGTTGACAATATTGATCAGCAACGAATGGCTACAGGAAGGAGAGTCATCCGTATCTCCAATTTATCTAAACTCTCCCTCCACATCATTCTATTGCCGTCTCCAAAATCAAAATGTGGACGCTCTCTATAGTCCCGTTGTCGGAGCTAATCTCATGTCAGATGAGTTTGCCTTAGCTTTTCTAGGCAATTACAAACTCACTCCGACAGACAGACAGCTCAAGAGACCTTCAGGTTCTCTTACAAGCAGCTACGGGATAATCACCGATGTGCCATTATGGCACAATGATGTTAAAATCTGTCTGAACTTCCATATCTTCGAAGATCTCAACTTCGACTTCTTGATAGGACATCCCGTTAAAGCTCTCTTTTTGGATGTTCCTAAGGACGGATGTTTAAACATCAAGTTAGGGAAGGACATGTTCCACATCCCCGTGAATCGAGCATTGACATGCTCAGTGGAGGATCTCCCTATTCCAGAGCCGAACGAGGAAATAATGGCCACTTCCATCTCTGAGTTTTTTGAGTTGGGCCTCGAGGAGGATATCGAGGAAATGCCAAAAGAAGTCAGAGATGCAAAAGAAGAATCTGGTGAAACTTCTGAACTGCTCGCGACTGAGAAGCCATCACGACCTCCGATTGAGCTAAAGCCTTTACCTTCAGGGCTTAGATACACCTTTCTGAATAGCGATGTAGAGTCTCCCGTGATCATCAGCGACAAACTCTCAGAAGAGGAGACGAATAAGTTCATCGCTGTTTTAGAAAAGCATCAATCGGTCTTAGGCTATACCCTACAAGACCTCAAGGGCATCAATCCTGCCCTCTGCACCCACCGAATCCCATTGGATCCCGCAATAGCACCTTCTAGGAAACCCCAAAGAAGGTTGAACAATGCCATGAGGGAGGTGGTAAAGAAAGAGGTTCTTAAACTCCTAGATGCCAGAATTATCTATCCTGTTCCGCATAGTGAGTGGGTAAGCCTAGTCCAAGTTGTGCCCAAGAAAGGAGGCATGACGGTGGTGGAAAATAGCAAGAACGAGCTAATTTCCCAACGAACCATCACGGGATGGAGGATGTGTATAGATTACAGGAAACTCAACAAGGCCACTAAGAAGGATCACTTCCCACTACCTTCATCGATGAGATGTTAGAGCAGTTGGTGAAGCACTCCTACTTCTGTTTCCATGATGGTTATTCTGGTTACCATCAAATACCCATCCACCCCGAAGATCAGAGCAAGACCACGTTCACATGCCCCTATGGAACATATGCCTACCGACGAATGTCGTTTGGGTTATGTAATGCACCCGCGTCATTCCAAAGATGCATGATGTCCATTTTCTCCGACACGATCGAAGAAACTATGGAAGTTTTCATGGATGACTTCTCTGTCTATGGGAGGACCTTCGATCATTGTCTAGGAAATTTGGACAGAGTCTTGCAGAGATGCCAAGAAAAGGACCTGATCCTCAACTGGGAGAAATGTCAGTTCATGGTCCGTGAAGGCATCATTTTAGGACACTTAGTGTCCGAAAGAAGGATAGAGGTGGATAAGGCGAAGATTGAAGTCATTGAACAACTTCCACCTCCCATCAATGTGAAAGGAATCAGAAGCTTCCTTGGCCATGCCGGATTCTATCGAAGGTTCATCGCAAACTTCTCCCAGATTGCTAGACCCCTCACAAGTCTCCTAGCCAAGGATGCTCCTTTCCAATTCACAGATGAGTGCCATAAAGCCTTTGACACGCTCAAAAAGGCACTCATCTCGGCTCCAATCATTCAACCCCCAGATTGGAAGCTCCCGTTTGAGATCATGTGTGATGCTAGTGATTACGCGGTGGGGGCCGTACTTGGTCAAACCAAGGATAAGAAGCATCACACGATCGCGTACGCAAGAAAGACACTTACTGGAGCTCAGCTCAATTATGCCACAATAGAAAAAGAGCTCCTAGCAGTTATCTTTGCTATCGACAGGTTTAGATCCTATTTAGTGGGTACCAAGGTCATCGTCTATACAGACCATGCCGCACTCAAGTACCACTTCACTAAAAAGGATGCTAAACCAAGGTTGATCAGATGGATTCTTCTACTCCAAGAGTTTGATTTGGAAATTAATGATAAGAAAGGAGTAGAGAATTCAGTGGCGGATCATTTATCGCGTATGACCAATACAAATACCCAAGACCTGCCGATAAATGACTTCCTACGGGATGATATACTTCTCAAGGTAACAGCTTTGCACCCCTGGTATGCGAATATCGTAAACTTCATGGTTTCGGGGTATATACCCCCAGGGGAAAGCAAAAAGAAGTTGGTGCATGAGAGCAGACGCCACCTATGGGATGCACCATATCTGTACCGAGTCTGTGCAAATGGGTTACTCAGACGTTGTGTACCTACGGCAGAAGGACAAAAGATCATAGAGAAATGCCATGCAGCACCATATGGAGGTCACTATGGTGTATTTCGCACTCAAGCGAAAATCTGGCAGAGCGGTTTCTATTGGCCATCTATGTATGAAGATACAAAGAACTTCATCCGCAGATGTCCAAACTGCCAGAGGCATGGAGGGATCACAGCTCGCAATTCAATGCCCCTAAACTACAATCTTCAGGTCGAACTTTTTGATGTCTGGGGTATTGATTACATGGGACCTTTTGTAAGATCCCAAGGATGTGAGTATATTCTGGTCGCCGTAGATTATGTCTCCAAATGGGTCGAAGCCATGCCATGCAGAGCCGCTGATGCAAAGCATGCCCGTAAGATGTTCCATGAGATTATCTTTCCAAGGTTTGGCACACCACGGATGGTAATCAGTGACAGAGGGTCACACTTCATTGACTCAGCCTTCCGAAACTTTCTCAAGGAACTAGGGACAAGGCACAACATCGCGACTCCGTAGCACCCTCAGACCAGCGGTCAAGCAGAAACATCTAACAGATCAAGAATATTCTACAGAAGACCGTGAATGAGATGGGGAGGGGATGGAAGCTGAAATTACTGGATGCACTGTGGGCATACCGTACAGCATACAAGACACCCATTGGAATGTCACCCTATTAGCTTGTCTACGGGAAAACTTGCCACTTACCCGTAGAGCTGGAGCACAGAGCGCATTGGGCTATCCGGAAGTGGAACATGGATCTTAAAATAGCCGGAGAATACCGAAAGCGTCAAATCTCGGAATTGGAAGAATGGCGAGACAAAGCTTATCATAGTGCCTCGATTTACAAAGAAAGAACCAAGAGATGGCACGATAAGCGATTGAAGCCTAAGAACTTCAATCCCGGAGACAAGGTATTACTCTTTAATTCTAGGGTCAAGTTATTTGGTCATGGGAAACTACAAAGCAAATGGCAAGGACCGTATCACGTCATTGACACATCACCACATGGAGCCATCACGATACAAGATGACGATGGTAACGCATATAAGGTAAACGGTCAATGACTCAAGCTTTTCCTAGACCATAATAAAGCTCTTGATGAGGAGATAGACGTGATTGACTTAGTTGATCCCGTACTTACATTCAAAACGAGCCATATAGGCCAAAAGGGCAGGTGGGCCCATCCGACCTCTCAAACTTATAACCCCACCAGTTGACCCACGCAAGCTGGGGCCCACTGGGGCCCAGCCTGGGCCGACCGACCTATAGGTCGACCGAATCTGGGCCAGCCCCAATGAGGCCCAGCTTTAGCGCACAGCCTCCTTTACCCACCTAGAGTCCAACTCCGTGAGGCGTGACGGCATTTCGCGACGAGAAAAGGAGTCTCGTACCCTTCTTATTCCCCTCAGAAACCCTAAACTCCATACCTTGTTTCCATCTATTCCCCAAAATCTTCATCGGTTCCACCAGCATCTCATCACTATCAACCCATGGCCGGCAAGGGAGAATCCAAAACTGTAGCCACCACACCGGCCATGACTCCTCCAGCGACTCTTCCAGCAATCAACACCCCAACTCCTGCAACTAAAGCATCGATAGAAGACATGGCGACCTTTGTGCAGCCCCTGGCCATGATCCCGGCCGAGGGGAACAGCGGAGGATCGGTGGGCTCCACCCTCCGGTCGGCCGACCTGCCTAGTCGGCCGACCAAGGGGAGTGACATCTAGCGCCCCCGCTCCGCTGCACGTTCCCCTTCGCCTCTCAAGATTGCAAAATTCAGGGAACGAGCGCACAGTCCCTATGGAAGGCCGTCCAGAGAAGCTCCAGCCTCATCAAGGCCAATAGTACAGCAACTCTTCAAGGATGGAGCGGCAACAGAATCACCAGTACTACCTGAGACTGCACGGGTTGCTCCTGTGCCATAGAAGAGCGCTCCAAAGGCTGTACAGGGGCAACCTCAACACGGACTTCAGACGCTCAGAGGAAGAGCGTTGCTACCAGTCCTTCGCCAAAGAAGGCCAAATCTCTGTCGTCGCCTGCAAAGCCCAAGGACGACGTGACTTCAGAGGGACCCACCATCGCCGACCTCACCGTGATGGTCCAGCAGCTACACCTGGAGAATAGGTGTCTCGAGGACCAGCTTGCGGAGAGGAAGATCGAGGTGGAAGAGCTTCGGGATGACTTATGTCTTCTGCGGAGGGGGTTGAGCGCTAAGATGAAATGGCTGCAGGTCACAAGGACCTCTATTAGGAGTCACTTCTTAAGAAAGGTCATTATCATAGGTTTAGTTAGGGCGCTAGTCTTAATCGAGTCATTTAGGTTTAGGTCAATCTAGTCGCGCCCAGGTCTTTATTTCATCTAGATTTGTGAACTTTGGCTCCCCGGTATTAATGCCGGCAGAGCCCTATTATCTTTCATATTTGGTTTGTTTTGTCTATGATCGAAGAGTAGGTCGAAAACAAGTGTGGGGGGGAGATCCCATGACGCTACACATCTACGATCACATTCACACGTCACGTGCACCTCCCTCTCCGACTCATAAGTTTGCACTACCTCACTTGTTTCCTCCCTTTAGCGTTTCTAAACATGAGCATATCTTTTCAAATCCTTGAACCTGTTTAAGAAATTTGCTTATAAGAGCTCTTGATAGATGCCTTGCATAAATGTTTTTTATACTGCGCTTAAGTTTGTGAACCATATTTTATAGGACCCATGATACTTAGTTGTTGACTAACGTGACATGTTTGGTTAAAGTTGTTCATCTCTTTCATGTTGACCAGTCTGGGATTTTTAGTTAAAAAAACGAATACTAAGTTCTTGGTCTTATGTCTTTATCCACCATGCTACCAGAGCCATATAAAAATCCCATGCTATGTCTCTCGGCTACATGATTGAGCTTGATCAAATTTTGTGACCCATCATGGTTCTGCTCTGTTTACGCACTTGATTTAAGGTTTTATGTTCAGATGAATCTTATGCTCCTTAAACACTATCTGACAATGTTATCGAAAAAAAAAGAGAGAGAGAGATGAAAAGAAGGCATGCCAAAGAAGCATGACCCAAAAAGAGAGAGAGAGAGAGAGAGAGAGAGAGAGAGAGAGAGAGAGAGAAAAGATGACATGCCAAAGAAGCATGACCCAGCAAATAAAATCAGACATCAAAAGGAGCACATATTTATCTGTGCACTAACCTGATCAGTCGTAAATATGAGTATACACCTGTGGATCCAATCTTTGATCTTGCAACAGATTTGGGCCAAGCAGATGACATTCTACCTCATCCATCGAAACTCCATCTATACCATCAGAGCCGGTGAGGTAAAATAAGGATAAATGCTGGTAAGAGGCTACGAGCTCTCTGAGAGACCCATGGAGGAGAGTAAGACCATGAACAATTTTATAATAATATTTTTCAAAATCTCCAAGTCTGGCAACATGACAGGATGACACTTGAAGCCAAGATCATTCTGTTCTTCAACAACTCAAGATATCATGATAGACACATTCAAGTTCACAAGCAAGAGCAAGGTATGAAATAACTTTTGTGCAAGATATTCTATCAGGAAGCTATTGGCTCACCTTAGTCCTGACCTTTACTCGGGACGAGAAAGGGCCAAGTGTGGGGGATCTTGTTGACGGTCATTAACGACCAATTTTGACCGTCAACTCCTGCACAAAAGGGAACCACAAAGTGGAATAAATGCTAGCATAGGGTTTATTTATTAACAAATTCCACATATGGTGCTTGAGAATGTGTGCAGGTGGTTTTGAACTAATTTCACGGGTTTCAAGTACACTTTGGCCTGACATAAATCGCAGAAATTATCAGAGCACCAATTCAGGCTCAAATGGACGAAGTGTAGCCCAAGAACCCAGTTCAAACCACTCAAGACAGGCCAAGCCCAACTCGGTTAAGACAAGGAGGCCCAGGACAGCCTGCTGGACGAAGCTGGGGTCGGTTGGCCCACCTGGCAGGCCGACCGACCTACTGGTCGGCCGACTAGGCCGATGGGCCCCACCGCCTCAGCTTCGACATGTGGCACCTCCCTGCTGGTTGCTTAAGTCGGTTCCAGGTGCTTCAGCCCGTGGCTCCCTCCTATAAATACAAGGGGAGGGGGTAGAGGAATGGACACACACACATCACACCCTCTCAACTCACCTTTCTCCCTTGGAGCTTGAGGCCTTCATCCTAGATGCTTAGGTAGACTAGGAGGTGTAGAAGAAGAGGAGGAGAGTGAGGAGGAGTCGGGGGAAGTGACGGGTCTGTCGGCACTCTTCTCCGCTTGTATCTCGATGGATGCTTAATCGGTTGTAAGTGTTCGAGACTTTCTTTGTTTGTTTATTTGGAATTAGAGTTTAGATCGCAAGTTATCATCTCTGCCTTATATTAGTTGATGTGTATGCTGGCGAGTAGCATTTTATCTTAGCTTAAGACCCCGGATAGAAAAGGGTAGTCTTGGCCAGGGCTAAGGTTAGTAGGGAAAGGCGTAGACGTGGTGTCTAGGCTGGACTATACCACTCAGTTGTCTGATAGTCCCACGGTTTGTAGAGGTAGCCGGCAGGTGGTGACAGCCCTGTTCGAGCCTTTTAGTAATCTTCCACGTTCGGATATTAGATAGAGCACATATTGGAACTACCGGTTTGCATAAGTCGGTCGATACCTTTAGCTCGAAGTATAACGGCGACATGATCTTTTCTTCTAGGCATAGATTCTAGATGTAGAAAATCCTCTCTTCTGACTTCTCCACACCGGCACGTGTGTGCTTGGATGAGCCTGAACCTGTAGATAGCATACTCACGTTCCTCAGTGGATACAATACCCTGGAATACTCTTGGGTGAAAGCTACAGCGGTATCCAATTTCTTCCCCGGCAACGGTGCCAGAAATGCTTGTTGGCGTTTCACCGCTGTAGCACTTCACCTTGGAGTATTCTAGGGTATTGTATTTTTCCTCAGGGAAGCACTATGGTAAAGAGTATCATAAATCGATTGATAACCGTACTAGTTTAATCGACCGACTGACTAGACGGGGGTAAGCCAGATAGGTAATGAGATAAATGGTCAGGTAATGACCGAGTGACACACGGAGATTCTAAACCTTAGAGAGGTAGAGCTGAGAGGACAATGAGCGAGATAAGACACCTGATACACTTCTGAACTATCGAGCTAGTCTCTCTAGATCAGACTAAGCACCTAACTAGTTCTCGGAAAAGTAGAGCTTATTTCGGCGGCTGGAAGAGGAAGGACTTAAGAAATTGATGAGAGGGGAGTCCAACGGCAACATGCACTACTGCTATGAAAACACCCGAACGTGGTGGACTACAAAGGACGGATAGGGCTGTCACCACCTACTGACTACCACAACGGTTTCGTGGGGTGGAACACACTTTCTAGCTAACACTAAGGTCAGACACCACATTAGCACTTGGTGTTAGGATTTCTCTCGAGGCCTTCGAGAGAAATCCCCCTCAACCTAGAGCACTAACTTGAGATACTCTAGTCCGGGCGAGAAAACCCGCAAGATAAGTTTCCGATTACTAAGAGAGATAACTTGGCCTAAGCTAAAGGACAACTTCCGTGCTCAAGCTGAACCTCAGACTTGAGTAAATAAAAGACTACGGAAAGTAAAGCTAAACTAGGAAAATTAAGAAGATAACTTATATTAATAATGTCAAAAGAAAGATACAAGAGCTATACCAGACTTCCGACGACTCCGGAGTCCCGAGCAAGCTCGACTCGACTCTAGCTCCCAAGCTACTAACTTACTCTAGAAAGTACAAGTGGAAGAGAAGAGCTCCAATGGTGTGTGTCTTGAGTGATGGATGGTGCCTCCTTTTATAGCCTCCCAAGGTCGGTAACTGGCCGGTATTGCAGGTAGTGTCGGTTGAAAGCAGGTATGACGGTTGTGCTTAGCTTCCATGCCAAGTCCCAGCATGAGAGGCTTCCAAGTGGGGCCGGCCGGCCTCCCCTAGGCCGGCCAGCCTGGGGATCCTGCCATGTGGCCACCGACCTTCAGACAGTGGCTCTGATCACTTCCTGGAGGCGGTTGGCAGTTGGTCTCGCGTCGGTTTTGCAGTTGCTAGGCCAGCTGGCCTGGGGGAGGCCGGCCGGCCTCCCTCTGGCCCATCTCGGCCTCTAACTTGGCCGAGGCCTTGCTCTGCTCTTGAACATTCTCCAGGGAAGTGGGTTTCTGCAATTTTTGTGATCTTGGGCTGCCTTGTGGATCTTTGGATGAGTGTTGAGGCCTTTCGGTGTTTCCAGTTGAACCAAGGCCTAACCCTCGACTTAGAGCCTCTTGATTGTGTCACATTATCACTCGTTCGAAGATGGGGCCTTGCCTGTGGAAGTGCCAGGCCGGCCGGCCTAGGAGAGGCCGGTCGGCCTGGTTTTTGCCCAATTCTGCTCAATTTTGGTACACTTATCCCTGAAATCCAAACCCATCCAAAATCGTGGAACTCGTTAGAATTAAACAAAATATGAATGGAACATAGTGCAAAGCTTATGTTATTTCCGAGAAGTTGACGGCTTAGAATATGAAATTATGGCCGTCAACAATTGCCACAAAAGTGTTTTGGGTGCAATATGTGGTTCCCTCTATTACCACGAAGTTGATTTTCAGTGCTATAGGTGGTGTGATCTATTGCCACGAAAGTTGTTTGGTTGCTATATGTGGTTCCCTTTATTACCATGAAGTTGATTATGGTGCTATAGGTGGTGTCCTCTATTGCCACGCAGCAGGGATGGTTGTTATAGGAGGAACATTCTATTACCACCAATATATATAGGTTGGAGGAAATAGGTGGAGCATGCTAATGCCACCTAGTTTGATTGGTTGTAAGATGTTTCCTACGTTGTTGCTTTTAAAATGTTTTGGTTGCCAAAAGTTCATGTCTCTATTACCACCATAATGCAGGGTTGCTACAAGTAGAACTTACTATTGCCACGAGCCTTTGTGACACCAAAAAATATGGGTTGCGATAGGATGAATTCTCTTTTGCAACAAAAGGTGTTGCTGCCATAGATTTGTAGGTCGCCATATGTCTATTCTGCCATGCTCATTTTTGTAGCAGTAATAATTTAAAATATTAAAATACAGAATTAATAATAATTATGCATTTATAATTCATGAAACAACATTCAACCATTCACTGATAAATTCCGTTCAACAACAGCATGTAGCAACACATAGCAACATTCAACAACTATTCAACCATTCACTGATAATACTAATAAGTTTTCAACAGGACATTGTTTCAACACATTATTGGCATGACTTCAAGACGATCCCATCACTTGATCAGCAAAGAGTGACTTAAAGAAGGTCCCATCACCTGTTTGCTCCATTCAAAATGGCTTAGTTTCCTGAAAAGAATTAATAGCATTTGTAAGCATCAAATAATCTGTAATAATGGAAAGCGTGCAACAACAGCATGTATCAAACCAAAGTTTCATTGCAAATCATAAAATTATTAGAATGACAGGAAATAATTAACACAACTATAAACACTTTGACAGCTGAAACAGAAACATTCACAGCAGGTAGAGTACAAAAATTTCACCTCCTGTCTTCTTGGCGTTTTGTCGTCTCCTATGTGCAGCTTTTTCCTGTAGCTGTTGTGATGAAACGTATGCCACGGGCGGGATGGAATGTGTTTCACTGGCTTTACTACTTCTTGTAGTGCGAATGCTAGTTGCCCTTGCTTTAGCACCGACTTCAGATTGCTCTGGGTGGCTTTGAGGCTTCTCCGGGAACAAAAAAATTGGAAGGAAAAAATTAGGTTCAAAAAATTCAAGAAGTAAAAAGTTGTCAATTCACGAAGAACTTGACTAGAAGAGAGCACATTTGGTGAGTTTGTCTGTACTTCTTCAGTACTCATGTTTGATGCAGCCGCCGCCACCATTGTAGATGCAGCGACATTGTTGTTTGGCTGGACAATCTATGAAAGGATACAGACATTTAGATATAGAACCTATGGAAAGAAAGTCATTCAATAACTAGCTTGACTAGTATCTGCTGAGGTGGTGCCTGTCCATTTGCTGCTTGCATCATTGATAGGAACTCTCGCCTAAGCTCTTCTTTATCAGCCTCCCTTGCCTTGTTAATTTCTTCAATTTGTCGTGCATGTTCTCTCCTTTCTGCTTCTCTGTCAGCTTCCCATGTTGACATTTGTTGTTGTAGCTGCCCAAATGATTCCATGAGCTCAACGTGTTCCTGATGTTGTTGCTCCTCCCTACGAATTTGTTCCTGGCGATCCGCATTCAGTAGCTGCCTTCTAGTTGGGTTTTTTGCCAGGTACCCATTACCATGCAACTTGGTTGATTTGCACTCTGTGACTGCCTTGTATGCCTTCTGGAAAATCTCGTTCTTTTCCTTTTGGGGAACGAAGTTTTCCTCTGCATTTGATTCTGCCTCAGTAATAAGGCTGCTTGCTTTGTCCTAACATTTACAAGGCACAGATGGAGGAGTTAGTTGAACAAGAAATTGGATGCATTCTATATTTGTATGGACTATATATAGTAATGTATGTACAAATTCAGTGAGAACTCACGTAGACATCCCTAGATTGTTGGTCTTTCCAGTGCCCATCCTTTGTGTGAGTTATAAACCAAAGTTCCATATCATTGGGCTCATCACCAGTTTCTGGGTCTCTCTGATATGCCAAGAACATAATAAATTAGTAATTCATCCTGCAAGAAAGCTTGTAGATGTGCTTCTCCAGTTATTACCTTCTCATAGTTGTGCTGAGCATAAGGCTTAGAGCCTGACAAATGTCTGGTCCTTTGTTGGGCTCGAATCCTAGAATTTTGTATGCTCTTTGCCTATAGAATGTCAAGATTTCAACAATAATCTTAATGACTCAGACATAGCCATTTGTATGAAATTGGTATTGTTCAGTAATAGTAACAATGTGGAACAAACCTGGAATTTTGCAGTCCTAAAATACTTCAACAGACAGTGCCATTCAACAATATCTAATTCTCTAGGCTTATGTAGCATTCTCTGGTGGTAGCTGTTGTATGCCTTCGCCGTAGCACTGAAAGTTGAACGCCATCCTTTGTAACGCTCCTTAGCAATGTCCCATATGATTCTCCTTGAATGATCATTATCCTCAATGTCCCACCTAGCCTGTTATATAATTACAAGAACATGCAAATAGTAGGTGAGTTGTTACGTTAGTTTAAAATTGAAATGTATACAGAAGCAAAGATTTTGATTACCAATATATCAGATGCTATTGACTCTTTTACATCTTCATGGACATGTTTCCACGATTTCACTCCAATGAGTAGTGCCCTCTTCCTTGTAAACATTACTACTTCATCAACGAATGAGCGGTAGTTATCACCTACCGGTCCTCCAAGTCTGGAGAAGTCAACTTTCATCTTCTGATTGCCCGCCTTGATTCTCTTGGAGATTTCCTTCAAGCCTTTTTGGGGACCACGTCCCCTTTTCTGCCCATTTTCTATGCCTATTCCATGGGATCAAAATGTAATAATAGACACTAAACGACATAATATGCATACACAATTAATTCCTAATAAACACAAGTTACCATTTCCTTGCCCCTGTGTCCAACGCCGAGCATGAGATGGTGGCTGCACTGGAGGTGTTGGGTTGTTGTCTTGACTGGAATGTATATGAATGGTAGGATTCAAATACGCATCTGCAGACAATTTTGTCACATGATGAGCTAGCATAATTTGAAGTCTGACAAAGAATTGTAATTTGTTTGACAATTAGGAGAGGGATATTACTGATGTCATCAAGTTTTCCTTCAACCCCCAACCATTCTTGGTATGTGTCGGTGTTTACCGCCAAGCCTGCTCAGGGATACCCTTAGCAGTAGGGTTTGTAGGTACGGATCAACTGCTCTGGAACTTGATGGTACAAGGAACACAAAGATTTAGACAGGTTCGGACCGCGAGTTTGCGTAATACCCTGCGTCCTATGTGGTTTGTATTGCCTTAGGTGTTGATGATTATTTGGAGGGGGTCCCTGCCAGCCCTTATATATCCGGGGGGACAGGGTTACATGGAAAGTCCTAGCCGAGTACAGTTGGAATCCTACTTACAACATAATCGGGTAGTTTCCTTTGTAGTGTAGCTAGTTCTCCGCCTATTCGAGTAGTTACAAAAGAGGTAAGGTACACCCATGATCTATCCCTTATTCTAGAACATTCCATGCCTATAAGCAGTCCCGCTACCCCGGGTCTGACAAGCCCCCGAGCTCTTCGTAGCCGAGTCCTGCAGGCATCGAGTATTTGGCTGGGCGTCTTCGAGCACTTCCAGTAGTCAGAACATCCTTCTGGTTGCTTCTGGTCCTTCCTTCAGATATGTCGAGTAGTCCTCCAAGTACTTCTGTTTGCTTCGAGGCTGTGAGGTGCTCAAGCCCCTAAATATTGATCATATATGGTGTACGAAGTACTCGCGCTCTATATGGAGTAGCCCCCGAGCCTTAGGTTGAATCGCAGAATCAAAATGAGGGTCACTTCATTCTTTTTTCTTCTTTATTTTCAAAAAAAGTTGAAAAATAAATCTCTGATGCACATATCCCGCAGCCTCCGAGCATTAAATCAAAATCCCTTTTGCTGCGAGTAGCCCCCGAGCATAGATTTTAGAATTAAGGATTTAAGACGTGGCATCAGATTTTATCCTTCAGATTATTTGCAGGATTCATCAAATCCGGTATCCGAAAAGACCTCTTTTTCGGGCAAAATCCCAGAAAAATGATGCAGTTGGATATGCCACACTGATTGAACCCAAAATAACTTCAGGAATAAAACCCGGGATGTACGGCTCTTTATTCAGTGCCCACATGGGACGTTACTGTTTGGAGTATCTGCATTATTGCGTCTTTGACTGCGTCCGTGAATGCCACCATGAACATTGCCATGAATGCGTCCGTGAGACGTGCACTGTTGAGTCACGGGTTCTCCTTCAGTAAGCTCCCTTGTAGCTATAAAAGGTAGGGGAGAGGCCTTTGCCAGAAGCACCAAAGTGTAGCAGCCATGGCTTATCCTTGGTGTTCTTGCTCTCGCCCTCCTGAGTTTTGTGTAGTTCATCCCAGTAAAAGATGCTAGAAGAGAACTTGCGAGTGACAAGAAAAGTCTCTGCTACCTCATCCTGCCACTCCCTTGCTCTCATTGGATCCATTTTGGACATCATGTCCTTGCGTCTTCCAATGAGGCAAGTTCTCTGTGGACTGGTTGGGTCTTGTTGTGTCAGATCCTTGGGGTTGCCTGTTTCTGGGTGCCCAAGAACTGACATCTCTGGCAGGAAGGCTTAATCTTGTCACAACGTATTCTGGGAGAAGGAGAAATTTCTCCAAAAGATGCTACAAGAGGACTTGCGAGGTGATTACTGTAATCTGCCTCCATACTCTTGAATCTTTTCTCCTAGAGTACATATATCATTATTCCCTTGATGGGAATAACAAGTTTGTACCTTGTCACGGCCTCGGGCCGATCTAGCTGCAGCAGGCTTCCCAGGAAGCCAAGAAGTGTGCGTGCAGACCCGAGTCGTTTGTAAAGTTATGTAAGAAAAAGTACTCAAGTTGTAATATCGAGTAGTTGTACTGTGTCGAGTACTTTTTCTTGTTCTGGAATGTAATCCTAGTTAAGGAAAGAAGTGTCGAGTAGTTGATTAAAAATGTGAGTGTTTTTCTTTTTCCAGAATTTAATCGTAGAAACAGAAATGTCTCTTTAAAATCCCGTTTTTTCAGCGATTTGCAATGGACTGTTGGCCTATTGGGTGTTTTTACCATGTTGACACCGCCATTATAAAATGAAATGGTAACTTAGGTTTTACCCCACCGGCCGCCATTTGCTTTTACTGCTTTAGATCTGTCTTTGCCCTCAAACCTCCAGATCTAAAGTTCTTGCTCCCCACTCTCGCCCTAGGGTTTCTGCCAGTTTATGCGCGTGAAACGATCCGTAGATTTTCGAATGGCACCCAAGAAGGCGACCAAGGGGAAAGGTGCGGCTGCGGAGCCAACCCGTGATGAAGGCTGGAACACAAGTAAGTGTTCCCAATCTGACTTGGAATCTTTGGTGAAGCAGGGCTTTTTGGCTCCCAGATCTGTTATCCAATGGCGTCCTGCCTTGGGGAGAGATCGTCCGTATGAAAATATGGGGGAAATCGTTGCTTTCACCTCTTTCTTGGAACGAGGATTGGGGTTTCCTTGCTCTTCTTTCTTTTCTGGGCTCCTGCGCTACTACAGGATCCAGCTGCATTATCTGACCCCCAATTCATTTGTTCATATTTCTATCTTCTTGCATTTGTGCGAAGCTTTTCTGGGCATCGAGCCCCATTTTGAGCTCTTCCGATTTCTTTTCCATTTCAAGCCGCAACCCGACGGGTTTGTTTTAGATGTAGTAGGAGGTGCGGGTCTCCAACTTAGGCAAAGAAAGGATAGAGAATACATCTCTTATAGTCTTAGTAATAAAGTAATTGAATGGAAGCCCAAGTGGTTTTATGTTGAAAACCAGTCAGGAAGCTTTCCACCCAATACTCCAGGCCCTCCAATCCAATGGCCTGAGTGGAATAAAAAGCCAGTCGATGAGAGTCAGATCTCTGAACTACTCGAGTGGATTGCTGTTTTAAGGCAAAATATGTTGACTGGAGAAGCAGTCGTATTCGACTGGATGAGGAGAAGGATCCAGCCATTGCAGGCTCGGGTGATGCTTGGATTCCAGTATCAAGGAACAGCTGATCCATCAAGATACTCGAAGGAAGAGATCTCAGATGATGTAGCATTTAGTCGAGTACAACGACTGCTGAGGAACGTAAAGAAAGTTCCAATTGTTCCTGATACTTTTTCTGCTGCGAATCCACCGAAGCAGGTACTTGATAAGAGTAGTCGATGCGTAAAAATTGAGTACTATACCATAGTATAAATCTGATAGGATTTTGCTTTCTATAGGAGGACGTTGAGCACTTTAAAAGTAGTCCTTCACTGCTAGGCATTTATTCGCCCTTTTGTTCTTCCAAACTTTTTGATCTGCTAACCAAGTCTAAGTGTGCTCATATGAAATGTCATACAAACAATACTTACGTATGTTCTTGTTTGCGCAGATGAGGAAGAAGCTGGGGAGAGGAGCGATAGGGATTTCAGCCCTACTCCGAGTACCGATACTCAAACTGGGCATCCCAAGGGTACTCGATACGTGGCGAGGAAGCGTCGCGGCTACTCCTAAACTGCTAGCAACAAGTAAGTAGCTAGTTATTTTTAGAATCGAGTACTTTTGGTTTTCGGTTTGCTGATTTGTGTTTTATTTTTTCAAGTCCGGTGGCTAAAATGCCACGGATATCCTCATCTAGGGACGATACTACGGTGGGACAGACTGTCCCCTCCACCACAGTGGACCCATCAAGTGGGATCGGGGCTACTCCTTCGGCGAGTAGTTCCGATGTAAATATTACCGTTGATGCGGGTAAGCGGGCCATGATTGTGAAGCCTGCCCGCAAATTTGGCATCAAGGGTCTTGCTCTAAGAAGAGCTCCTACGTAAGTTCCTTAGAACTTGTAGCCATAGGATCTGACTTTAAGTCTAGTAGTTTTTAACTACTTTGTCTTTGCAGAGATGCAGTCCTGGAGGGAAGTGTGGGGGCGGAGGATAGCTCGGCCTCAAAATCGGAGCTGGAGAAGCCCCCGAACACTTCTGATATGAGTGCTCAAGATGCGGAGGCCATGGTCGATTCCATGCTTCGGGATTCTCCTTTGCCAAACTCATGGGGCAATGAGGAAATCCCGGAAGATGACCGAAGCGGCAAGCTTCCAGAAGAGGGAGAGGGCGAGAAGCTTCATGAGGGAGGCAGTGATAAGCAGCCCAAGGAGACCCCTGCAGGTAAGCTTGTAGCACCTTGTAAGAAAGGTATCTTTTTGTTGCTCTTAATATGATTAAGTAGCGTTTTTCCTCTAGATTCCCAAAATGCAGGGAATACAGTAGGGAGGGGTGAAGATGTGCCCAAAAGGGCTGTTTCTGAGGTGCTGGCGAGTACTTCCCAGGTCATATCGGGAAGTAACTTGCCACATGAGAAGGTGGAGCTTGCTGTCAAGCTGTTGGATGTAAGTAGTCGAATACTTTGAGTACTTTTGAAGTAGATCGGGTGATGTACTGATCTTGTTATTTTGCAGGAGGCACTGGGACGGAAAGGTGGCCAGTCCTAGGATGAAACAGACCTAAATGCCCTGAAAGAGAGGATTAAGACACTCTCATCTGAGAAGGCAGCTCTCGAGGGGAAGCTGAAGAAGCTCTCCTAGTTGAAGAAAGATTAGTTTTTAGCATTTGCTACGCATTCGACTAGTAGATCTGTTTGGTGTTTATAAGATTTTCTTTCAATTGAGTACACAGCTTGTGCGGAATTCTTAAAGATTCAGGAAAGCTTGGTGCTGGATCTAAAGATTCTTATGTACCAAAACACAGATGAAATAGAGAAGCTCAAGAAGATCAAGGAGGACTCTGATCGGGAGGCAGCGTCAACTCTACAACAGCTCAAGACCTTGTCGGAGTCACGAGATACGATGCACCGAGAACTCGTGGAGCTGAGAGAAGTCAAGGATGCCGCCCTGGAGGTAGCCGAGGCCATGGAAATCCCAGAAAGGGATGAAGATGAACCGCTCACGCTGGCAGGTAGGCTTCGTAAAGTGCCCAGAGCCTTCGAGAGGTTTGTCTCCACCATCACACGCCAGTACGTAGGTCACGTTCTTGGGCTGGTGAAATCTTATTGGCCAACCATTCGTCTGGATGCTCTTGGACAAGTAGCCAAAGCTGATTGTACAGATGATCAATTTCGTCAGTATTTGGCAGAGATTTCTAGGGTGGTCGATCGAATCGTAGAGTCCTTGAGCAAGGCTGAGTCTCCTTGAACTTTTTATTGTAATTGAGTTGGCGTAAGTGCCAAAAGTACTTTGGGACAAATGTTGAATATTTGTGTAATGTAAAGTACTTGTTTGTGTTTAGGATTATGGACTCCTTTGGTTTGTCAAGTAGTTGTACTCAACGGTCTTGAGTGTAGGCGGCATCGCGCCCACTCAGTTATAATAGTAGATACAAGGAATTGTATCCGTATGTGCCTTAGAAGGCAGAGTATTCTCGGATAGGATCGAGTTTGCGTGGTTTTGGATCAAAACCGTGGTGCTGACCGGTTAGGATTGAATCCTGCAGAATTAACCAAGTGGGAAAAGCACTATAAAGATCCTTAGCTCAAAGCAGGTTTCCTTTTTGAAGGGAATTCTTAGTTAGTGCAAAGCTAATATGGACTTTGTTGTCCAATCAGGGGGAGAACTCTTATTGAGTACTTTAGGAGCTTTAAGATGTTCCTTGATAGATAGGAGGACAAGAAAGCTCTCGACAACTACTCAGAATGCTAAGGGAAAACAGGATTTCTTTTTGTATCTCGAGCAAGCGAGTAGCACCCGTCAAGTACTCGAGACAAAAAGATTCTGTAACGAAGATTCCCACAGTATGCTGAGCAAGCGGGAAACTTGTGTCAACCTATTTTAGAGTATCAAGAACTTATCTATACTCCTTGAGGGATTTTCATATTTGACTAGTTAGGATAGACCTTGTTTGGTCACCCAGATAGCATACAACTGTTTACGAAAATATCCCAAACTATTCGATCATATCGAGTAGTATGTCCTATACATGGACTGGATCGATTTCTAGAATAGGACTGTTAGGATTGAACTCCGTCGAGTTAACCAAGATGTGAATATTCTAAAAATATCCCAAACTTACTCGAGCAGGACGAGTAAGGTGTCCTACTTGAGGACTGGAGTAACTCTAGGGCAAGTCTGTTAGGTACTAACCCCGTCGAGTTGCCCAAGACGAAGGTGCCGAAAGAGTATCCAAAACCTACTCGAGCTGGCAGGTAGGGTGTCCTTTAACAAGGACTGGAGTCATCTTTAAGACAGAACTGTTAGGTACGAACCCCGTCGGGTTGCCCAAGATGTAAATGTCGAAAAGATATCCAAAACTTACTCGAGCAAGGCGAGTAAGGTGTCCATTTAACCAAGGACTGGAGTAATCCATAAGACAGAACTGTTAGGTACGAACCCCGTCGGGTTGCCCAAGACGTAAATGTCGAAGGGATATCCAAGACCTACTCGAGCGAGGAGAGTAAGGTGTCCTTTTAACCAAGGACTGGAGTAATCCGTAAGACAGAACTGTTAGGTACGAACCCCGTCGGGTTACCCAAGATGTAAATGTCGAAGGGATATCCAAGACCTACTCGAGCGAGGTGAGTAGGGTGCCCATAACATGGACTGGAGTAACTTTTAAGACAAAACCGTTAGGTATGAACCCCGTCGGGTTGCCCAAGATGTAAATGTCAAAGAAGCACTCGAGTGTAAACCATGAAAACTACTCGATAGTTGCTCCAATGCTGAGCATGACTTTCGAGATGGGGTATTGGTCGTATGAGCGAAAACCAAGTAGTCGATTTATGGGAGGAATCAACTTTTATTTGGATATGTCGAAATTACAATAGTTGTAAAGTGACAGACTCTGACTCTTAAGACCTACCCCTTGCCCATTAGACGTTGGCAATAGTTTACATGACTGAATAATACTTATTCGAAGATAAAACTAGTCGATATGATGGTCGACTAGATTTGAGGTAGAGTCTCCTTTAGGAGAGGTGCCCCAAGGGCCTTGCGAAGTGAGTCACACTGAAAGATCGTGTGGGAGCTCTTTGGGTGGATGAAGCACTTGCGTAGCGGTACTTTGTTGATCCTGTTTCCGCTCTGAGACGATTCTCCTTGGTGCGGGGTGCGGGGTGCGGGGTTTACCCTGAGGACGGGCACTGATGGTTGCCGGCTTGTGCTTCTTGAAGGATGTGGAAGCCTTTGGTGGGATGCGGTAGTTGGTAGAAGGGTTGTAAGCCTCGACTTCCTCGCGTTCCTTTCTCCTTGAGATGATGACATTGCGCGCGTCGCGCCCAACATTGATCACGCTGCTGAGGTCGTAGTTGGAGTGGTCATAGTTGTCGCCCTGCTATTCCTGTAGGTTGTTAGCGAGGCGCTGGCGCCAGAATGCCCTCTTTTGGTTGAGCAGGCGACGTCGCTCGTAGAGATTTTCTGCTAGATGCTGCTCTTCCAGTTGGACAGTGACTGTCACTGCTGGAGGAGGGGTAGACGGGTCTTCCTTGTTAGTAGCCTAGCGTTCTGTGATTGTGGGAGGAGTAGTTTCCATGTTATCGGAAAGGTAGTCATCAAAATCATCAGAATTGTAGTCGTCGAGGTTGAGACGCTCCGTGGGATCACCCTCGGGTTATTCAGAGATATGAACCATGAGGATTTCATGGCAAAGATCATGAACTTCTTGGTCTTGTTTGCTTGAGGACGGGTCTGGAGGGGTACTCTGTTGGTAAGGTGGATCCGCTAGCTTTGAGCCGGAGGCGTGGGGACCTTGTGTCTTTTTAAGATGCACTGTCTGTCCTTGCGGCATTGCATATATGACCAAGTTAGGGAAAGAGTCCTGATCGGACTTGGGGTTTTTAGCCGAGTTGGACTCAACTTGCTTGCTGTACTGGATTAGGTTATCCAGCTCGTCCTCCGAGTTGGAAGAGTACTCGGATTCGGAGTCGGTTAACCCATCGATTTTAGAGTATGAATGCTTTGGGTGAGCGAGAAGCAAGATGCCCATCTCTACACGGAGGGCGTTCTCGTTTATCCAGTGTAGCCATGAATGAGTGGGAGTCAACCCTTCAGTCTCCTTACTCCAGGGTTTGTCAAAAATTGACTCACTGGGTAGTTCTGGAGCTTTGGCTTTTCCCTGTCTAAGCTTGGCCAGTTCCCAAAGCGCGTCAGGGTGTACGGGTGGATTGGCCATAGCGTCCATGAACAGCTCAATGTTGTCAGACCAATCTTCGAGATCATCGAATGGTTCAAAGTTTTCGAGACCGTTCGTGAAGTGATCAAAGTCCTGATCGAAAGAGGACTCGACTAGTTTCGGAGTCCGAATGTGAGCAGGTTTCGATGAAGGGCTTTGAGGTATCCTGGAGATAGATGGTACCATCCGAGCAAGCCGGGGATTTGTCTCACCATATCCCCCGCAGATTCCTCCTCCCATTTTCTGCCCCTTGTCTTGCAGGGTGCTTTCAGCTAACTTGATGCAGTCGGCAAGCTTTGAATTCACCTGATCGATCCCTGAGAGCATGTCACCCGACCTTTTCTGTGGTGGGTTTAACGATTTAGGGTTCTGCTATGACATAGATGGGCCGAGAGTAGTTTCTGTAAGTTTGATGCAGCCCTCAATTGACCGTTAAACTTGATCTACTCCGGCGAGTAGTTCTGAGTTTATGATCTTGGGGCGTTTGATCGTCTTGAGATGGGTCAAGTATTTTCCAAGAGTTTTGGAAAAGTGACGTTTTTCGGAGTCAGAGTTTGTGTCGAACTCAACCGAACCGAGAGTTCGGTTTGGGTTTGACACGTTTTCTCCGAATCGAGTTCGGTTAGAACTCTTTTTTCGTCGAGATCCGCAGACGCGGATCTCGGCGACTTGGGAGCTGATTTTCGGCTTTGGCGAATTAGGCGTGACAGGGTGGCTGGAGAAGCCTCCCGTTCCGTCAGCCGTGCATGCCCAGGAACTGAAAATGAGAGTTGTGCCTTCCGGCACATTGTTGGCGTCACTTGATCCGGCCATCGAATTCACTGATGAACTCGCCGAATCCCCTACCTGGCGCGCCAGCTATCAGTGTTTACCGCCAAGCCTGCTCAGGGATACCCTTAGCAGTAGGGTTTGTAGGTAGGGATCGACTGCTCTGGAACTCGATGGTACAAGGAACACAGATTTAGACAGGTTCGGGCTACGAGTTTGCGTAATACCCTACGTCCTATGTGGTTTGTATTGTCTTAGGTGTTGATGATTGTTTGGAGGGGGTCCCTGCCCGCCCTTATATATCCGGGGGGACAGGGTTACATAGAAAGTCCTAGCCGAGTACAGTTGGAATCCTACTTACAACATAATCGGGTAGTTTCCTTTGTACTGCAGCTAGTTCTACGCCTATTCGAGTAGTTACAAAAGGGGTAAGGTACACCCATGATCTATCTCTTATTTTAGAACATTCTATGCCTACAAGCAGTCCCGCTGCCCCGGGTTTGACAGTATGTCTTGATTGTGTCCTCCCTGTATATGCCTTGAAACTCTGAAAAAGGATCCATAATATCAGTCATGAGTGAATTGCAAAATCCATGTGTAAATATATATATATTGGGCTTTACCATAACTCACCCATGGCTTGGTTCCTTGTTTGCATATAAGCTAGCCAATCTTTGTATGCATCTAATTCAGATTCTTGCACTTCTTCTTCTTCATCATGATCTGAGGAAACTCTATTGGATTTTATTGGTGTTATGGCCACAGACGGGTCTGCTATTGGATTCTTCGACAAAACTATTCTGACCTTCCTCTCTTCCTCGTTACTCTTTATCATTATTTCTACATCATAATCGAACTCGATCTCATTAAGTGTTGCTTGCGCAGGAGCTTCAGCACTTCTCCTCTTGTAGTACATGTACTCCCTGGACCGATACCCCAATTTTGATTTCATTGTCGTTAAGTTACCAATCGTGATTTGACCCAAGTCAGCTCTATAGGTCTTAACACATTCTTCTCCCTCCTCACTCCCCTTGCAAACGACATGCATGAGCCATCTATCATCTGTTCTGCGTATTCATCGGTGGCATTTCAATTATTTGCAGCAATTTGCAGTAAATCGCGTGCACAAATAATGCATGAAATCTATGGTAGCAGTGCCTGCACAAATGCATGAAACCTAGGGTGGTAGTAGCAGGGTATCACTACAACAAATATGACCTTTTGTGACGAATACCTCGTGACATCAGGGCTATTCGTCGTTACGGCAGTTTGCTTTGTGACATTTTCTATTGAGCAGTATAGTTTAGTGACGAAAATGAGTTGTTCGTCACTAAGATCAACTCGAAATCGTCACAAATAATTATTGTTCTAAATTATGACAAACTTTATATTGTCATGAAAGATAATCGGCCAGACGTCACAGATTTACAACAAATCAACAATATTGATTCATCATAAAATTTGTTTCCAAAGAATTGAAAAGTGGGTGCACAAGTCATTTTTATTAGTCAATTTGTAATAAAATACTTGAACTATTTTTAGAACTAACCTTGTGTCGGTACCCCAGGACTGGGGTACCCCTTCTTGCTGTGTCTAGGCAAGGGCCTTGAAGTTATCCTTGACTATGTCCAAACAACCGGACCCCTGTGGTCCGGAGTCCTGATCACTCGGCAACGGTTCCGGACCTGCCTCACGACTGGGAAAGATCCGGAAACGACGCGTGTCCCGGAAGAGGCGGGCAGCCCGAACAGCCGGGGGTCCGGACCTCTCGAGGGATCCGGACCCCCGCGGAAGTCCCGGACCCCTCATGGGGTCCCGGACCCCCTGTATGGTAACCGGACCCCTCGCTGAGGGAAGAAGTCGACGCCCTGCCGGTGGTCCGGAGCCGACACGTGTCTGCAAGCACGGACACGTGTACAAGGCCGCTTGGCCTCCAGACTAAGCCTCACCCACCGCTGCATTCATTATGTTAGGTGGACGCCCGCATTGATGCAGTGGAAGCCGAGGCGATTCTTTGACTAGGGGGCACTATTGATCGCATATTACCAAGGTGCATAGTGGAACCGCTGGCGCCGCCCACGCCGTGCCTGTCAGTCTGCCATAACAGATGGATACGACGGCTCGGCTCCACCCATTATGGCGCCTACATAATAGCCTCAGCAGGTCACGCCGCAAGCTACGTTCCCCCAACGGTCACCTTGGGGACGAGACAAGAGAAGACCTCCTTTCGTCAGAGAATCAGCAGGGCATGGGAGCATATCGGAGGAAAGATTCGTAACCACTGTAGTCATTTGAGTACTCTGCGCAGTATGCTGCACAGCACGTTGGGCCCACTTGTCGGGGCCCCAACGTCCAATGTATCCGCTCCCCCTTGGTCTATAAAAGGAGGGGGCGCCGCTAGAAGAACACCTCAAGCGGGGACAAAGCCAAGACCCGGCTGAGGATAGGTTCATACACAACCAAGATCAATACCTCTCCCAGTGGATGTAGGGTATTACGCTCCGGCGGCCCGAACCACTCTAGATCGTGTGTTCTTGTGTGCCTGACTCAGAGCTAGATTAGCCCAATCGCCTAGTACCTTCCCGAGTACTCCCTCTCTGGGAATAGGCGGGTGCGTTCCGCCACCCGGCTGTGGGTACCCCAGAAATCCCACGACACCTTGCATCAAGATTAATGCACCATATGTTGCATTTGTTTGTTCCTAAACCGTGGACTAATCTGAATATGAAAACTAACTATTGTACTTATTTGGTGGGTCTCATATATTATGTTTTTTCCTTTTAAATTACTATTTAAAATCTTGTATTTTTATTATACTACTCATATTTTAATTCAGAGAAAAACAATGGCTACAATGGGAGTACAACTACAATATCCCGGATTTTTCCGGAATGTTAAAATGTCAAAAAAGATTAATTTAAGAATTTATATTGCAGTGTAGTAAAAAATTCATTTAAGTAGGATTTCTACCCATCTAAAACTCCTAGTAATTGAAAAAGTGTGAATTTTAATTAAGAAAATAAATTGTTAGTGTGACTATATTTGGAGTTTTTTTGGATTTTATTGAATCTACTTTGTTTATTTGATTTTGAATTGGATTTAATTCTTCTGCTTGATAGGAATTGTGTGGAAACTAATTCGAAGTGTGCCCTTCAAATTTAATTTCAATTACTAACTCTCTAACCTTGACCCAGTCTAACCCGTTGACTGAACCAAGACTGATCATGATCCAAACCTACTCCAATCATTAGCCCGACCCACGGTCCAATTTGCTTATCTCTAACCCAACTCAACACGCGACCCAAACACGCGCACACAACCCACCTAGCCCACCAAGCACCCACATCCCTCACGCCCTTCTTCCTCACCTCACAGTCCCAACCCTAGCCGCGCCTACCCCTGCGCGCCGCCCTTCCCGGTGGCCGCTTCTCCCGCGCGCCTCCACATCTCGCGCGTGCAGCCGCCTTGGCGCGCGCCACCGTTCGCACTGCGCCGCCCTCGCGCGCAGCGCCGCCGCCAGGGCCTCGCCGCGGCCGCCGCCTTCGCAAGCCGCTGCCGCCGGCGTGAGCCCGCGCGGCCACTGCCGCGCCAAGCCCCCCACGCCGTGGCCACCAGGGGGTCCAGCGCCGCCGCCGGGATCTATGCCGCGCTTGCCCGCACGCGTCCGAGCAACCTCGTGTGCTTGCTGATGCGGAACTTGCTCCACTGTAGGCCATCCTCGTCGCTCAGGTCAGGCATGTCTGTCTCCCTCCCTTTCCCTCTCTCTGATTTCCTCAAATTGAGGTCATGATCTAGGGTTTGGGCCATGGAAGCTGCTGCTGGACTACGGGGATCGCCAACGACTGCTCAAGCAGTGAAGGTTAGTTTTGATTCCCTTACTCCCATTCCCTTATGCTCAATTTTTGAATTGAACTAGTACCAATTGAACTCCATCCGACATGCCATAAATGAAGTGCCGAACATTGCAAAGAGGGTATTTTAATATTAACCTGAAATTATGTTCTTGCTTTACAAATATATTGTCTCCTACTTGCAACTGCACCTAACGACAACGTCAATCATATGGCCTTATGTTCATAGTTGCTATGTCCCTGAACTAAAACCGGTCCAATAGCAAGTTGTAAGTAACTTGGTGGAATGGTAATAGCTAGAGATTGAACTTATTTTCATCCATCAATTTATGCCTGCTTATTTCTATTTTTCATTTTCCTATCACGATTGCGAGAGCTTTGTGGAGCTGTGTCCTTAAACATTCTATTGGCAGAAGGCTGATATGTTCAAGTGGTCACAGTCAAGAACTTGAGTTGCCAAGCTATAAATTCTAGATGCTTTAAATGCTTTTTTTTATTCTTGTATGTCCGTTCTGAATATGAAATTATGTTTTTCTGTAGCTATCATCCTTGACTTCACATTTCATAAAATTAAGCAAGGGTAGAAATAACATTTTACATGGTTGCCTTGCATGCAGCTGCTAGATACTTTCCTGAAGACCTGCAAACTTGTTTCAGATTTGAGAAGTAAACAGAACGAAACATAAATGAGGGCAGCTTGGTGAGATGTCCCTTGGTGGCTATCGTTTTTTTGTGGCATCAGGAACATATTGTTTTATGGGGCGCCCCCTCCCTCCCTAGGTTTCGATCCCCATGTCATACCCTCCGGATCCAATCCGGGGCGCGGCTGGCGGTGCACGAAGGCGAGGACGACAGCGTGCGAAGGCGGTGCTGCTGCCGGCTCCGTGGGCGATGTCGACAACCGCGAGATCGGCTTGCTCTGCCTCTTCTTGGCGTCGGCAGCCTGCTCCACCTCTTAAGGTTTTCTTTTCAGTTTCTGTTGCTTATGATATATAACTATTCTAATGTAGGTCCTTTTGCTTGTGATATATAACTATTGTAATGTAGGTCCTTTTGCTTGTTATCTGCTACTTGCTGTCTTGCCTCCAAGATATATAAGAGAGCTGTAGGTTATTTTTCACTTCTGTTTTCTATAGGCCATCTGCTTTTAATTATGTGCTTCCTTGACACATGAATATTTTTGCTCTAGTACCATGTGCTGTCATTTTATGAGCTTCAGTTATGCATTAACTTGCAAGAATGTGTTATCAGGCAAGCATAAATGCTGCACTTGGAATCATGACTGAGGATGACTGGGGTTGCATGTGTATGATGATTGGCTTGGTAAGCTAATTTATCATAGTTGTCACCATGTATTTGTGTTGGAAAGATAGCGACATATTTATCTTAAAATAGTTTCTAAATGATAGCTTCAAGCAACTACAGTTGTGCATGTGATGCCGACGGAACTGGACATGCTATGCTGCACGTACTATATGGTCAAGCAATGAAGCACGATGAAGGTAAGAAAACTTTTTTTAATTAATGCTATCAGTTTTCTTTTTACCTAGTACTTTACACTGCAAGACTGGGAGAGAAATCAGTGCTTCATCTATATATACTTTTAGTGTGATTCAGAAGACAAAACAATCACTTATTCTTGCATATTCATGATTAATCTCTTTGGTTAGTGTGATTTGGAGGCTACTTTTTTTTTCTTGGCTACGTACCATGTAGTGTCCTGTACCGTATGGATGTGCTATTGTGTTTTTGTTATCTGGAGGTGATACGACTTTGCTTCCTAGAATGGACAGTTGTGATGGCTATACAGAGCATTTTAGTATTTTTCATGTCAATGTTGTCAGCTATAATTATTTGGTGATGTGCTCTTTTTAGGGAAAGGACCAGATGTACCAAGGAACCAACAGTCAGAACAGATCAGTTGAGGATCCGATGCATCCAGTAACAAGCAGTTAGAAGAGATAGGAAATTTGAAGAAGGCAACAGAGGAGATTGATGGTTTTGGTCTATCTATAACTCCTGTTCTTTACCATGATTAAATGGCTGTAATCTCTTATTTGGGTGTAATTTGTACCTTACATGTTCAGGATGATGTGTAAATGTTTTGATGGTGATTAAAAATGGTTTGTGCCAATGAAAATAGGCCTGCAAAAAGTTAAGTTTTATTGATGTGTTGGGTTATTCATTGTTTTGTACGAATCAAATCGTTACAAAGGGTCTGCCACGTCATATCCTAATCATCGCCACATCAGTAGAAGACAATTTTTTGTGACGTTTTTTATCCTATTGGCACTTGCATAGTCAGCCATGGTATAGATTTTGTGATGTTTTCGGGTTTGGTAGTGACAAAAAGTGTGTGTCACAAATTAGTGACATCGT
Organism: Panicum virgatum; assembly: GCF_016808335.1. Taxonomy (NCBI): domain Eukaryota; kingdom Viridiplantae; phylum Streptophyta; class Magnoliopsida; order Poales; family Poaceae; genus Panicum; species Panicum virgatum. The sequence goes on along the minus strand of NC_053148.1, from coordinate 26,343,063 downwards.
AAGGATCGTCAAAAATTTGTGACAAAGAAATACGTTTTCGTCACAGAATACATTTTATGACCCACATTAGACGACGATCGCATTTTCATCACCCGAACGTCACAAAATGCAAACCGTAACAAAAATAACCATTTTTGTGACATGAATAGAACGTCACCTAATGTCAAATCTCTTGTAGTGTATGATCAAAAGGGGAAACAGCGTACCTGGTCTCGGTCTCGTCCTAAGACGAAGGTCGCAAATCTTGTGGATCTTGGCCATCGTCGCGTGCATCTTCGTCGGCCGAACGTTGTGATGCTCTTTGGGACGAAGCTGACCCAAAGAGCGAAGTTGTCGCTGCCGGCCTGCTAGAGATGGGAGCTCCATCAGTCGCCGTGCAAGAGGTTGGTGTGAACATTGGAGGTAGCATCGCCGACGCCGACGCAGGTGTGTGCAGTGTTTCCGACGAGGAAGGGGTCCCCCTTGCCGCCTCGCTCGATGTCGACATCCTCTTCGCCTGCGTGGTGGAAGAAGAGAACCAACTTGGTGGCGCCTGTCGTCGACTAACCCTAACTGACCGATGTAGATTGGTTTAGCGAGGGGATTAGGGAGGGAAAGACGCACGAGTAGTAATCAAATAACGCGGTGTTTCACAACAACGTGGGCCCAGTGATGGTAGCGCGGTAGTTTGGCGCTTTCTTAAAAATTTCGGATGGAAAAACTGGCGCCACTTTCAAAATCGCTGGCTACAAAATTTTCGGAACGCTTGGCGTATTTGAGGAGTGCGTTTTCGTGTGTCTCGCTGACGTGCGGGTCCCACTCTGTTTAATTTATATTTGTAAAGACGATTGATTGAACTTTAGCGAGTTTTATTAATAACATTTCTATATAAATTAAACTAGTTAACTATTTAACTATTTAACTGAACCCAGATCACACAAGATCATCCAGAATAACAAGATCATCCAGAATAACATTCTTCTAGATCACACAAGATCATCCAGATAGACAGTACCACAATAACATGCATCACAAAAATTTAGTACCAGAGTAATAACATGCATCACACAAATTAAGTAACCAACTAAGGATTGACAACCAGTGCATACGATATATGATGACTGAGTTTACACATAGGCTTCCCGAGCCACAAGGACACCACACTAATTAAGGATCACAAACATGATCCACATCGACATAATTAAGTTCAGAGACACATGGACCAAAGACACAACTTCAGGGACATGCTTTGAGTTTATTTGCTGAACTTCTTCAAGTTCCGCCTGAGAGCACGCCGAACCGCTTCAAGTGAAGGACCATCACCTGATAGGATCTAACAACCTCTTGTCTTCGTTATCCCTCTCCTCACTGAATTCCTGATATTATCTGAAATCCTGTTAACTGAAAGAAAGAAAGCAGTAAACTGAACTGTCAGAACAATTGAATTCCTGATGTTAACTGAATTACTGAATGCCTTTTCTGGTTCATCTAGTCTGCAAGATCTTCAGCAAAATATATCACCACACACAGATAACCAACCTACATTGCTACCTTACCTACAATAATCAAGGCCACACTGAATTGAAGTAAGATGCGCTCTCTGATCTAATCCTACACTCCTCGCTGCAAAAGAGTTGGCGTCCTTCCCAGGCGGCGTCCCAACCACACATGGGCCGGCTGGCGCACCGATGAACACGAGACACCGGCTTCTGCACGGTAACCCTATGAGTTAGGGGCACGACGTTCGCCGACACCAACAGGGCCTGCTGGCGTAACCTCGCACAAGCCGTGTTCGCCCATGTCGCTGGTGCTCCCGCCCCTGCGTCGTCGCCCTTGATCTTCCTGAACACCTCCATGGCACTGGCATCTTCTTCGGCGCCGCTGTTGGGCCTGTACTTGTACACGGCGAGGACGTACATGGCGACTTGATGCCCGACCTTGGTGGAGCACTCGAGCATGTCGAGGCTAGGCCGGAGATCGCCGCACACCTCCACCAAGACCACGCGCATCCCCGCAAAGAAGCACGCCACCGGGTCGCCGACCTTGGACAGATTGATGATGAGGTTTTGGCGGAAGCCGTTGTCGTAGTACAAATCCCACGACCCAATCGGCAGCAGGGGATGCACTGCAAGGCGCTGCCCGACCTCCGGCATGCGGCAAACCTGCCGCATTCTTGCAGGTCGCCCTCAAGGAGCCGACCTTGGCCACCGCGAAGTCTGAAGACTCGGCGAGGCGGGCGGCAATCTCAACTGCAATCTTAGTCGGGAGATTCTCCATCAGATGTGAGGAAGACGAGGGATGCAGAGGGCGTGCGCTGGGAAGTTGTGAGGAGGGGATGCTCATCGATTGGATGCGACGAACAGATGAGAAAACTCCAATTTGATGGTAGGGAAAGGGGAAGGGGAACGGTGTGTTCTTGATGGTTCCGCCGCATCTCCTCGGTTTCTGAGCGCGGGAACAGTAGCAGCGGCGCCGACTTGTGGGACCCGCCGCATTAACTTGTAGGACCGAGAAATACGACCAGAGGGGGGGTGAATGGGAGCCGATCAAAAAAATTTCGCAAACGAAAGTTTGGCCTTGATCCCAATTACGCACCCAACCCAAGAGTCCTAGGTGAAGTGCAGAATAGCTATAGGGGAGCTACACTAACACAAAACAACCCTAGGAACAAGAGTGAACAAGCGTGGAAGCAAACACGAGAAAACAGCACAAGAACCAGCAAGGTATATATCACCGGTTGATCCGACGCTCACAGAATTCAGTGCGTCGGTTAAACCGATGATACAGAGCCTACAACACGTGAAAAGCAGCACCGGTTGATCCGACGAGAAGGTTTGAATAGCGTCGGATCAATCGACGGTAGTGCACCGAATCAACCGACAAAATCAACTTCTGGCGTTGGTGCAATTGTCCAGAGGGGCAACAAAATGACAAGTGCAGAGCACCGGTTCAACCGACGACAAGGAATTTCTATACGCCGGTTGAACGGGCAAAATAGCTGCACAAACACAGTCACCGGTTGAACCGATGCTCTAGAGAGAAAAAGCACCGGTTCAATCCGACAACACGCAGAAAAACCCTAACGAGCGAGAAACCTACTCACCGGTTGAACCGACGACCTCGAACTCGAGCGTCGGTTTAACCGGTGTTAGGTAGAAATTCAGCCTGAGCCCAGAAACTCTGTTTTCCTCTCGGCTCGATCCACAACTCAATGTTCGAGGGATCAAATCAAGTCCAACCCTTACCAAATTTTGTAGGCATGATCACAAAGGACTTGTGAACACGTCCACGAAAGGAATTGACGAATCACTCCATGGTTTGGGAGGAATCGCAGGTTTATTGAGCAAGAATGGGGTTTTCTCAAAAACGTGAAAAGCTCAAGAACTTCTATTTGAAGGAGCCCGTGAATCCTGGATGATATGCACTAGGCAAGAGGGTTCTGATTCACTACAAAGAGCTCAAAGCACCATCACGATCTCGTGCATACAAAGACTCGAATCGGAATCAAAATTTAACCCAACAAGAGAGCACAAGGTATTGAATAAACACAAAATTGAAAAGCCCAAAGGGCACAAGGAGGATGGGGCCTCCTTTCCCAAACGAATTCAATACATGGTCTCAAGAATCCATCTCCAAAATCTCACCCTAGAGGAGGAAGGGAGAAGAACAGAGAGGGAAGGAGAGAGGTGACGGGAGCAGAGCAGAGAGGGCACCGTCCTGTGTCTTGTGCGCCCGCCAGGGAGAGCGAGCACGCGCTCCTGTCCTGCCTGTCTTTTATCCCCCCCGTGCTGCTTGCCTGCCTCCCTTTCTTCTTCTCCAAGTCTCCCTCTAAAGACTAGAATACCCCTAAGTGCTGAAATTAAACTAGAAGGCCCTTAGGGGCAAAACCGGAAAAGATACATTGAAGACCATCCGACGGCTGCGACGACTTGGAGATATTTGCTTCGACCCGACGCAATCGTCCCGATGTCGCCACGCGTCCTTCTGGAATCTTCACGGGGGAAGTTTTGGAAAAACTGCCGAAACCGAGTTCGGGGGCGGTTTTGGAGGAACCGCCAAACCTTCCCGCGCGATGTTTCCGGCACACCCGCCAAGCCCGATGTCGCCACGTGTCCGACCTCCCGCCGGAACCCTAGCACCTTCGTCATCCAGACGCCATTGCCATCTCTCTCTCCGTCTTGGCCGACGTTGACGCATCCCAGCTGTTGGTTTTTCCCGAGCTACCAACAAACTCCACGCCGTCCCGCCTTGGTGCCAGGAGTGGATCGCAACGCGGCCCAGTAGTGGCCCAAGCATATGGGCCGCTCTTCTCCACCGCACGGTCGTCCGGTCGGGCCTCCAACGCCACCGCAAGGTCTCCCGCCTCCGCATGGTCGTCGAGCTCCCTGCCACGGCAACGCCGCCGCATGGTGCATCGGTACGCGCCTCGCTCTTGTCCAAACCATCTCGCTGCCACCGCGCCATCCGTGTACCTGCACACCACAGACCAAGAATTGGCGCAATCTCCACAGAGTCGCGACTACACACAGTTAGTCCACTCCACGTGTTTACAATCACTCATCACACCAAGGAGCAGGCCTCCACTGCCTCTCAATCTCCCCCTTGATGAGTGCATTGTCAACACCACACCCCACACGGGCACTGGTGAAAGAAAAAGATAACCGAAAAAGAAGTGGAAAACAAAGAGAGCTAACTCAAGTGATCAAAAGCAAATGAAAGCCAGAAAGAATCACTTGAAGATATCAAAGCCAAAAGAGTCAGCCCCCAAGACAAGGGCAACGGCTCGACGCACTGACTCCAAAACATGCTTGACCCCTCAAGAAAGAGGCAAGGCTCAACACAGCCAAGCATGTGCAAAGCTGGTCCCTCCAGAAAGAGGCAAGGCTCAACACAACCAGCAAAGAGCATGAAAAGGCTCAAAAACTCCCCCTGAAAAGCAGCTCCCCCTCACTATGCAACTCTCCCCCGATGTGTGCACACTCAAGGACTGGAACTCTCCACAATCTCTCTGCCTAAGGTATCAGAGACACCAAACAACAAACTCTCCCCCTTAGACCAAACACCAATCTCTCCCCCTTGTTGACAAGGCATACACCAAGGTACCTCCCCCTGTCTAGATGCTCCCCCTGGAAATATGCCATGAAGTGCAATGCATGAGTGCCTAAAAAGCTTCCAGGTACAGAACAAGAGCATTTGCAAGGGTCGAAACAACACAGCATATGAGGGTGCATATACAAAGACAATGCATGGAGAAGCTCATAAGAATATATCTATACAGATCATGAGCAAGCATTTGTCATTTGTAAAAGAAAAAGCATCACCATAAAGGACCTAGCATACTAGAAGGTAAACAAGCATGCTAGTGCTAGCAAGAACATACAGGTGAGTTATCCAAAGCATATCACAGCAACTGCCACTCAACCAACTGAAAACTCTTAATTTCTCAACAAGAAGAAGTGGTGCCAGGGGTTGAAAACTTGTAAGTGCTTAACTTAGCGAATGTGCCAAGCCTAGGTCAAGGACCATCTGAAGCTTAAGACAACACTCTCAGTCATCCACAGCCTTGTCCAAGTTCTCCAGAGGAGCAGTCTCGGATCAAGATCAGTGGTGCAAGCAATCCCACCTGAATCTTTTCACTCAAAGCAAACCATGATATACCAAATGTTGGAATTTTGAAATTGAATACCAATTATAACACACCAACTGTTTGAGTTTGCAAAACAATCATGAAGCAAAAGAGGGCATCTTGTTGCATATGATAGCAAAGGACCTAGCAACTAAGCATGAAACAAGATAGCATAAGCATACAAGCCTACACATGCTAGTAGCAGATCCTGAAGGTGACCAAGTTTTATGATTTTCAAAGAATAAAATAGCTAAGCTCAGAGCCAATATACAACATATTCAAAGGAGCTAGCTACACATGGTCAAAGCATATATACAACTCATAGCATAGCACAAGGCACAAGCAAATGCAGATATCATACATGAGAAGCTTAGTGCAAGTGTAATGCATATGAACAAATGCTATGCAAAATGGTATGTACACAAAAATGCAAGAAAAAGCAAAAAGAAAGGAAAACCAATCCTAAACTATAGAAACAACTACCCAACTCAAAATGGGTAGCATACTCCAAGCTCTCCCCGCAAGCGAGCATAGGTGGCTTGTTCTAGGGGCTTGGTCAGGATGTCGGCTACTTGATTATCAGTGGATACATGGGTCAGCTCAACATCACCCTTCTCATAGTGATCTCTCAGGAAATGGAACCTCATGTCTATATGCTTGGAGCGAGAGTGTAGGACGGGGTTCTTGGCTAAGCTTATGGCTGAGGTGCTGTCAATGAAAATAGAAACTCTGCCATAGGTTAGGCCATAATCACTGAGAGTGTGTCTCATCCAAAGGATCTGGGAGCAGCAACTAGCAGCAGTGATGTATTCGGCTTCTGTGGTGGAAAGAGCTACGCTAGTTTGCTTGCGGGCAGACCAAGACACAAAGAGAAGTTCCAAGAAACTGGCAGGTGCCTGAAGTCGACTTGCGATCAATCCGACACCCACCATGATCAGCATCAGAAAAGCCAACCAACGCAAGAGAAGAGGAAGAAGAGTACCATAAGCCAAACTCAGGAGTGTATCGAAGGTACCTGAAAATCTTCTTCACAGCGTTCCTGTGAGAAGTGCGCGGAGAAGCCTGGAACCTCGTGCAGAGACAGACCGCGAACTAGATGTCGGGTCTGGTGGCCGTCAAGTACAGGAGCGAGCTGATCATTCTCCTGTACTCCTTCTGGTCCACAGCAACACCTTCAGTGTCCTCATCCAGCGCCGTAGAAGTGCCCATAGGAGTCGGCATGGGACTGAGGTCCCTGAAGTCGAACTTCTTGAGCATGTCCTTGGTGTACTTGGCCTGGTGGACGAAGGTGCCATCCCGGGTTTGCTTGATGTGCAACCCGAGGAAGAACTGAAGCTCACCCATCATAGACATCTCAAACTCCCTGCTCATGTCATCAGAAAAGCTAGAAACAAGAGAGTGAGAGGAGCCACCAAAGATAATATCATCCACGTAAATCTGAACCAACAGAAAATCAGCGCCATGCCTGAGGAGAAACAAAGTCTTATCTACCGATCCCATGACAAACACTTGCTTAAGCAAAAAGGCTCTCAACCTCGCATACCAGGCTCTAGGGGCTTGTTTCAGACCATACAAAGCCTTCTGAAGCTTGAAGACTCAGTCTGGAAACTTGGGATTCTCAAAGCCAGGAGGTTGCTTCACATAGACCTCCTCCTCTATGAACCCGTTAAAGAAGGCACTCTTCACATCCATCTGATACAGCTTGAACCCCTTCGAAGCTGCAAAGGCTAAAAAGATCCGGATGGCCTCTAAACGAGCTACAGGTGCAAAGGTCTTCTCGTAATCTATCCCCTCTTGCTAGCTGTAACCCTGAGCTACTAACCTAGCCTTGTTCCTCACAACCATCCCATCCTCACCCTGTTTGTTTTTGAAAACCCATTTGGTACCTATAGGGTGGCAATCTGGTGGAGGCTCTACAAGGACCCAGACTTGGTTTCGCTCAAAGTTTTCTAGCTCCTCATGCATGGCATTGACCCAGTTAGAATCAGATAAAGCGTGTCCAACATCTTTGGGCTCAAAGGTGGCTACGAAAGCAGAGTGAGCACATAAAGTGATAGAGGTAACCTTCGACCGCGTCTGAACACCTCGGTGAAGGTCCCCAAGTATCCTCTCTGGAGGATGATCCCGCAGGGCTCGGTGGTGTACTCGCTGAGGTGAAGTCACCTTGCCACCGCCCTCAGCATGTGTCCTGGAGGAAGAACCTTGAGCTGGATGTGGATCAGCCGTAGTCGAAGCTGTGGGGAGCGGGCCGCCATCGTCGTCTGAACTCGAATCCCCAGGAAGTGGGCCTGCAGCCGGCGCAGGAACACCACCATCACCCTCAAAGGCTTCAGGCTCATCCTCATCCTCGAAGATGTCCTGGCCAAACTCATCGTCACCTGCACACTCCACAGAAGCAGACAAGGAAGAAGTGGACTCGTCGAAGGTTACATTACAAGTTTTGACGATCCGGTTAGTCTCAAGAATAAGAACACGATAGCCTCTAGATTGAAGAGCATAGCCAAGAAGAATGCCATCAGAGCTCCTAGACTCGAACTTATCAAGATCTCCCTCATTCAGAACAAAGCATCTACAACCAAAAGCACACAGGTGGGACACTCTGGGCTGTCGACCAAACCGCAACTCATACGAAGTCTTTTTCATGAATGAGCGAAGGAAGATGCGGTTGGCAACATAGCATGCGGTGTTGATTGCCTCGGCCCAAAAACGTCTAGGAGTCCTATGCTCATCGAGCATCATCCTGGCCATCTCCACTAGAGTCCGATTTTTGCGTTCAACCACGCCATTCTGTGGAGGAACATATGGAGAGGAGTACTGGTGATCAAGACCGAGGCCACGACAGAAGTCATCAAAACGAGCATTCTTAAATTCAGAGCCATTGTCACTGTGAATAGCCCTCATGGCATGTGGAAGCTCGTTCTGTAACCTCAAGGCAAGGTCTCGAAAGTACTGAAAAGCCTCATCCTTAGTCTCCAAGAAGAAAACCCAAGAGTATCGAGAGAAGTCATCCACGATCACAAGAATGTACCACTTCCCACCAACAGAGCGCACACGAGCAGGACCGACGGTGTCCATATGAAGAAGCTCGCCTGGGTGCGACGTCATCACCTGATTCACAGGTGGGTGCGGAAGGGAAACCATCTTCCCGTGACGACATGGGTGACAGATAAGGTCCTTTTCCAACTTGAGCTTGGGCAATCCTCGGATCAGATCAAGTGAGCTGAGCCTAACTAGTAGATCAAAGCTCAGGTGACCAAGTCTCCTATGCCACTTCCAGAGCTCAGAGGACTGACCAGTCACCAGACAGTGAGAAGTGCTAGAAGAAGATCCAGAGAAGTCAATGCGAAACACACAACCAAGAGGAACAATGCTACAAACAAAATCCCCTCTGGAATCAAGAACACGCGAGCAACCTCTCTTGAAACTCACCTCATACCCATCATCAAGAAGTTACGAAACAGAAAGTAAATTAAAACCAAGTTTATCAACAAGAGCAACCTCTCTCAGGGTAAAGTCATCAGAAATCCGAATAGCGCCAACTCCACGTACCTTTCCTCTGCTGTTATCCCCGAAGACGATGTACTCCTTGTCCTTCGTCGGGGTGAGGTTGGAGAACCATCTGTGACTCCCGGTCATGTGGTGCGAACAACCGGAGTCCATGAGCCATATGTTCTCCAGGCCTCGAGTGTCCTGCTCAGTAAGAGGAAAAAGAGCGGGCAAATGGCCCGACACTGGGGTTAGCACAGAAGGAAGCAAACTAGTGTCGTGCCATCTGCTCAAAAGCAGGGTAAGTCTCCTCAAACGAAAACTCTGGCTAGCGACCACCACGCTGAGGAAAACGTGGTGCGCCTCTGCCACCAAAGCCTCGGCCACACTGACCACCACCGAAAGCACGGTGTGGAATGGGGCCAGTGAAACCACCACCAGGAGCGCGGTATCCACCACCGCCTCCCCCTCCTCCACCTACACGACGTGGCCTAGCATCCCGCCTCTGCCCACGTCGAGCTGAAGTGTGTCCTACTATAGGCTGGTGGAACACCTCCGGAGCGCGCCTCTCAGGCTGCCTACGCTCAAACCTCAACCTCCGAAAGTAGAACTCTGCCAAGTGACCATCCCTCCCACACCACTCACATTGGTAAGACTCTCTCTTGTGTGTAGGCTGTGGTGTAGGAGCTGGGGCTCTCTGAGGCACTCTGGGGGGCTGAGTCCTCACCTTGGGCTTAGGAATAGGCTTACCACTAGGAGGGAGTGTATCCAGTCGGTTCTTGAGGTGGTTAGGCTTGGGAACCCACACTAGATTCTTAGGTGGAGCTCTGGGTGGCTCAGAGAGAATTCCATCCTTAACTGGTGCTGGCTTTGGAACAGGTGGAGCTGTGAAAGAAGAAGGTGCACTCACACTCGGCTCAAGCATCTCACCAATCTTGCCATAGGGTTGGACAAAGTCAGTAGGAGTGAAAGCAAAACCAACCCCAACACCATCAGGACGCTTAAACTGCTAAACCATCATGCCCAACTGAGGCTCGCGGGCGGACACCCACCTAAGAATCTCCCGAAGGTGGGAGTTCTCCTCCTCCATCCGGGTCTTGTCCTTCCGTGCCTCCTCAAGTTCAGAGATCAGGCTTGGGCACACAGTACAATCAGCAGAGCAAGAGCTAGCGACTGCGGATTTCTCCAACTTCCTCAAAGCAGCATTCTTCTCCTTAAGCTCTTTTCTAAGCGATGGGCACTCCTTACAAGAACCCAAGAGGGTAGGCTGGGACTTGAGCTCATCCAAGGCCTTCTTGCCCTCCTCGAGCTTGAGCAAGTTCTCATCATACTTGCTCCTGAGCTCGGAAAGGTCAGACATCAAACCGATGCACTGACTGCACTCATCTTCCTCCTCACAATCCTCCACAATAGGAGCAGACTGTGCAATCTCTAGAGCTAGCTTAACTTCCTTCAACTCCTGTCTCAAAGCTCTAAACTACCTCTTAGCATCCTTAATGATCAAGTCCTAATTATCTAGAGCAGTGTAAAGATCCTCCAACTCTTCAGGAGTGAGGTGCTCAGGACGTACCTCAGAGCTTGGCTCTGGCTGAAGTACAGGCTCTGATGTGGTGGAAGGAGTCCCGTCGGCGTCGGAGTCGCTGGCCATGGTGCAGAAACCGGCCGCCTTCCCAGCATGGAGGCAAAGGCCAGTGAAGCCCTCCAAGGCCTTCTTCTTGGTGCTCCGCTTCTTCTCGCCGCGGTGGTGTGAGTCGAAGTCACTGGAGCTGGATGAGGACGATGACGTCGAACTCTGGCTAGTGGAGGAGTGATCCTCGCTCTGGGAGACGAACGCCTGCTTGCTCTTGTACTTGCCGACGTTCTTCTTCCGCTCATGGTGCCGCTTGGAGCGTCCGCCACTCTTCTTGTGTGAGTTCCCACTCTTGTGCTTGTGGCGGTGCTCGCGGTACTCTTCGTGCCTAGAGCGGTCGTCCTCTTCCCTAGAACTCTTCTTCTTGGGACACTCGGCGGCGAAGTGGCCGGTCTTGCCGCAGTTGAAGCAGGTCTTCGCTCGTGCTTGTCTGTTGTTGAAGGTGCGCTGGAACTTGTGGATGATCAGTGCAAGCTCCTCGTTTCCCAGCACCTCCAGCTGCTCATCTGTCACAGACACAAGAGAAGACAAGCAAAAACCTCCAAGAGAAAGGTCAGAGTTAGCTCCAGAGTTGCCTACCAGGGCCATCGACTTGGAGGCGGAGGCATTAGCATGATTTCCTTCAATCTTAGCTCGAGAGAGCTTCTCCACCTCCAAAGCCTTGAGCTTGCTGAACAGCTCATCCACGATGAGGGTCTCATAGCCAGCAGACTCTATGATAGTCTGGACCTTCACCTCCCAGACCTTGCGATCAAGAGCATAGAGAAGCTTCATAGCCTTCTCATGATCAGAGTAGGTCTGGGTGCCCTGTGGCTGGTTCACATGCACCTTGTTCACAATCGATTGGAAAAGACTGAACATGGTGTCGATGCTCTCATCCGGCAACTGAGTAAAGTTCTCATATTCCCGCCGGTGAGTCTCATACAGCCTAGACTTGACATGGTTGGTTCCCTCATGGAAATTGGCCAACCGTGCCCAAATCTCCCGGGCTGTGATTGAAGGGCACAAGGAGGATGGGGCCTCCTTTCCCAAACGAATTCAATACATGGTCTCAAGAATCCATCTCCAAAATCTCACCCTAGAGGAGGAAGGGAGAAGAACAGAGAGGGAAGGAGAGAGGCGACGGGAGCAGAGCAGAGAGGGCAACATCCTGTGTCTTGTGCGCCCGCCAGGGAGAGCGAGCACGCGCTCCTGTCCTGCCTGTCTTTTATCCCCCCCGTGCTGCTGCCCTGCCTCCCTTTCTTCTTCTCCAAGTCTCCCTCTAAAGACTAGAATACCCCTAAGTGCTGAAATTAAACTAGAAGGCCCTTAGGGGCAAAACCGGAAAAGATAAATTGAAGACCATCCGACGGCTGCGACGACTTGGAGATATTTGCTTCGACTCGATGCAATCGCCCTGATATCGCCACGCGTCCTTCTGGAATCTTTATGGGGGCAGTTTTGGGAAAACTGCCGAAACCGAGTTCGGGGGCGGTTTTGGAGGAACCGCCAAACCTTCCCGCGTGATGTTTCCGGCACACCCGCCAAGCCCGATGTCGCCACGTGTCCGACCTCCCACCGGAACCCTAGCGCCTTCGTCAACCAGACGCCATCGCCATCTCTCTCTCCGACTTGGCCGACGTCGATGCATCCCAGCCGTTGGTTTTTCCCGAGCTACCAACAAACTCCATGCCGTCCCGCCTTGGTGCCAGGAGTGGATCGCAACGCAGACAAGCAGTGGCCCAAGCATCTGGGCCGCCCTTCTCCACCACACGGTCGTCCGGTCAGGCCTCCAACGCCACCGCAAGGTCTCCCGCCTCCGCATGTCGTCGAGCTCCCTGCCACGGCAACGCCGCCGCATGGTGCATCGGCACGCGCCTCGCTCTTGTCCAAACCATCTCACTGCCACTGCGCCATCCGTGTACCTGCACACCACAGACCAAGAACTGGCGCAATCTCCACAGTGTCGCGACTACACACAGTTAGTCCACTCCACGTGTTGGCAATCACTCATCACACCAAGGAGCTGGCCTCTACTGCCTCTCATAACTAGATTGGAATATACGGAGGCGAAGATGGAAGTGGGGAATTCAGATTAGAGTCCAAAAAAAGCACTTCAAATTTAAGTATTCACCAAACAGCACTCGTTTAACACAATGGAAAAAACTAAAGAAATTAAACTTCATACGATTCTATCATCAACAAAAATAGTACAATTTTTTGTGCCTCATACCACACAAGTACACATAAAATTTGGTCTATTCAGCTGTAGCTTAAGATAGGAGAAGTTGCGACACTGGGAAGTTGGTCCTTTGCATTTGGTAGAGTCATGGGGATTTTTACCTGACTGTGTAGAAGAACCAATCCCACTCGTTGCAGATCCGACACTCCTCGTTATAGAACCTGCTCCACGAGTACCAAGCATACCATCCTGCTTGCTCACCACAGCCACCTCCCGCACACTGATGTTCGTCCTAGCAATGCACGGGCGTCGGCACACCAACCGCCGACGGCGCCAAGTCCCACAGCGCCGAAATGATCCGGGAGTGGCATTTCATACAAGTCTTGTTGTTCCAAGGAAGCGCCAGCGCACCCAATTCGGGTCCCTTGACCATGCGCAGGAGCCACCGGGCCTCGTCGTCGTCGCCATCACCGCTATTGGATCTGTAGAGCAAGAGGGCGAGGGCGTAAATCGCTACCTTGTGGCCCGCCTCCACGGCGCGCCTAAGCGGGTCGAGGCACGGCATGATTGCGTTGCACTGCTTCCCGAAGACGAGGCACATCCCGCTGTGGAAGCAGGCCTTTGGGTTGTCGACGGTGGCCAGTCCGGTGATGAGCGTCGCGCGATATTCCGGTCCCAGGTAGAATCGACGCCGCAACACACAACGCAGGGCTAGGCGTCGGCCGACCTTGGCGGTGCCGCACACCACGCACATTGCCTTGCAGGTTGCGTGCAGATTGCCGAGATCCGCCATGGCGTACTCTGACTGAGCAGCGACGCGTGAGGTGATCTCAACCGTCAGCTCCGTCGGCAGTTGCACCAGCCTCGACGCCTCGTAGCGTGTCACGGCGACCTTCTCCATGGAGCGATTGCAGTTGGTCATGCGCGCGGGGGGAGTGGATATGCGAGGCGTGCACTCCTACGAAGATCAGGTAGCAGATGAAGGCGAGAAGCCAGGGGAGAAGGAGAAGAACTGCCGCCGGGCCATGTGCGGGATCGGATGGCTAATATGCGTGGGATTAGGGGTGGGAATTTTAGACTTGAAATGAAATTATTGGAGGAAGATGGAGGGAAAATATTGGATCCACGGAAAATTAGATTTAGGGGGTCGCATGGTACTGGCTTTAAGAAGATTGTGCTTTTATAGGGCGGACACGTAATCACACTATCATGGGTCCTGCCTGTCGGTGACAAACAAAATTATGCTTCCATATTGAGAACACGTAAAGCAGCCATTATTATCAATTTCAAATGTTTACCACAGCTTTAATTTTGAACAAGTGTAGTTATAAAGTAATTATGTTGTTTGCATCATGCACCTTAACAAATCCAACCTTATACAACTTAAAACAATTGTTGAGTCCATATTTTCCATGAATGTGTTAGAAAGGATGAGTACATCCTTATGGCTCTTGTGTTGTTGTGGTACGATACTTGACCATGTATCCAAGTCTTGCTTCTTTGACAAGGTTAATGACAACTAAAATGAGTAGTGGGGTATAAGATGTCCATACTCCCAAAAGATACTTGTCAATTTTCATCTCTATTGGAGACTATGGTGAGTAAAGATCATGTTTGTCAAAGAATGTTAGAAATCAAACTCATATTCTACAATAAAAACTAGTGCACCTGGTGGATAATGTAATTCTATGAAGTTAGGAAAAAAACACATGATTTTGGCCTACGTATGGGAAATCTATACTTGTTTAAAGTTTTTGATTTGGATTCAATCCAAATATAATAAGCGCCGCTAAGAACCGATAAAGAATAGGTGGATAACCGGCGCTGACAGGTGGGACCCGCATTTCAGTCACAAACACGATATAGATTTGTGTCACCGATAGGTAGGACCCACATTTGTGTGCAGAATGTGTAATTTTAATAACACATTAAATTAAAATAAATTTAAAAACTTGGTGGAGACAGGGTTCAAACCTATATCTCAAAAATGAGAATGTATTGCGCAAACCATTGTGCCACTCGGTGTTTTGATAACAAGGTCCTATTTTTATCTTTTTATTTGTTGCTTTGCTGATTCGTATTAAAAAAATAATAGATTCAATTGAGTGAACAATGATATAGAACAAAAATAATTTTCGAACATATTATCTAGGAAACACGACCACGGTGGGACTAAAACGCTTGTTGTTCCTCGGCTGCCGCGCGCCTACCATACTGGGTCGAATCTCCGAAATGGCCCACTACGAAGCGGACGCCTGGTGTACATGAGGAGGCGTATTCCTCATGTGCGCTTTCTTCTATGCTTCTGACATGCAGGTCCCACATGTCAGCGCATGGATTTTTGGTCAATTGTTCATCGACTGTTCACTCGTCTTCATATTTTTTATTTTGATTTGTAATGAAATCTAGTAACATGTATATCTTTATCATTTCTTCCCAAAATCAGGTGGTTCTTTTTTCTACATTCTTGGAAAAAATTTAAGTATGTCATGGAGATCATTGCATAGTGTTCTCATGGAGTCTATAACGAAACATAATATAACATGATAAAAGGGCCTACTGATAACATAAATTGCAGGAGTACATAAACTACGTGCAGGGCTGACCAGTGCCTATCGGCTGTATGACTGACTCATGGATCCCACTTGTGCGTATGCGCGTGTTCATCTCCAATTCATGCCAATTCTTAGCGAAGTTGTCATTTTTGTAATTTGATTCTTAACAAAAAATCCTTTTGGCTCTTTGTGGTGTTGTGCTAGGATACTTGACCATGCATCCAAGTCTTGCTTCTTTGACAAGGTTAATGACAACTAAAATGTGTAGTGGGATATATAAGATGTCCATATTCCCAAAAGGTACTTGTCAATTAACATCTATATTGGAGACTGTGGTGAACAAAGATCATGTTTGTCATAGAATGTTAGAAATCAAACTCATATTCTACTATAAAATCTAGTGCACCTGGTGGATAATGTAATTCTACGAAGTTAGAAAAAAAAACACACATGATTTTGGCCTACTATAAAAGTGTTGGTTCTTTTTTAAAGGTGCATCGTAAATGCAACTTCCAGGGAGGTGTAAGTTATGCTTAAAAACAAAAGCACATTGCCAAAATACAAAGTCTTTAGGATAATCTATTTATAACAAACTAGTTAATGAAACTTTTTTTTGATTAAACTACTAAACGAAACTAGTGTAACATGATGCTATGGCCTCGAATTGATAGATGATCTTCTCCTAAGAATTTAGGAAAAAACACCTGATTTTAAATACAGATGACAAATCTTTAGATGTTTGTAGTTTTCATTAAGAATCTAGAAAAGAAACATGAACGTGAGTGAACAACTGAGTGCACAACTCATGGACAAGGTGGGACTCGCTTGACAATCCCACAGCCACATCCGCACATGCAGAAGGCGCCTCTCCTTGTCGGCGAATCGAGTGCCATGCGGTGTGACATCACTTGCTTGTGGGCCTTGGCTACTGGGGCCAATATGTCAGTGGCTTTGGGGTGGGCACAACTGCTGGGAATTCGGTGGGGACACCACTGATGTTTCCCTGGAAAAGCTAAAGCCCTTTTGCCTACGACATATGGGACCTAGCGGCATCACCGCGTGGGTCACGACGCACACTGACTAGCGGGCAGCGGTTCAGCTAATCCGTGTTGTACTTTGATTGATAATGAAAACTTTAAACTTGTATAGATTTCTCAATTCTTGTCTGAATCAGTTGTTTTTTTTGCGAATTTATTGGAAAATGTTCACATAGCAAATGGATTCAACTTCGTCGAGTGTATCCAGTTCGATTTTATACCTTAATAGAAATATGTCTTAGCATTGCGTACACTAAGTTACAACACGGCAATGAAGGTGAAGTTGCCAACGACATTTGGTGTCTAGGCAATCCTAACCTATATGCTATCTTTTGATACTATGAAGTGCATTTTTCTATGAATGTTAGAGGGATGATGAGTATCTCATCGTATGTGCATATGATCATTGTAGTGGAAATTGAAGGAGAAGATGAAAACTCCAAAGTGTTGTTTTTTTTTAAATGTGCATCGTAAATTCTATGTTGGCGCTCCTTAAGTATCCATTTTATCCCCTGTTTAACTTTGATAATAGCATGAATTTAATATCAAAATCACTAACCATCCTAACCTCGGCCCCATTATTGGTCGTTTTCGCGTTTGCACATATATTTTGGAGGTACTTCATTTTTGCAGGTTTTTGACCTAATTTTGGAGCATGAAATGGCGAGGCCCACGATCACGCGATGACACGAAGAAAGACGAAGGCCAAAGCCCGAACAAAGGATCGAAGGCCATGATGATTAGAGGCCCGTTCATGCACATCTACCCTCCAATGAAGCCCAAAAGACAAAGCCCACAAGATAAGATCAAGATACTTCGGGGCTAAGCAAAGCAAAGAGATATTTAAGGAAGGATTTTCCATCCTATCCTTCTCCTCGAAGAAATCTTGAAGATAACGACGTCTAAAGGGGTGCAATTGTAAAAGACATAAACTCTAGAAGATTCCAGGAGGCTTGGGGAGAAAGTTGAGCACGAGCCGGCGAAGGAAAGTGCCAGGCCGGCCGGCCTAGGCTCATTAGGCCGGCCGACCCAGGCCTTTTTTAGGTCGGTTCGACCTCCCCTTTGACCGAGGGTTCCCTGAGGCTATTTAAAGACCCCTCCCCAAGGTTCACGCAGAGATCAATTCGGGAGACGACGCCAAGGAGCAGAGAAGATAGAGGGACACCTCTCGGAGAGCCGAGGGTCGTGCTAGTTGTCTAGGGTTTGCCCTAGCCGACGTGGGAACCTTGCAAGGAAGACCACGTCAGAGTTCTGGAGCTAGGATCATCAAGTTCAAGGTATGGCCCCGGTTGTGATCTTGTGATGTACTATCATTCATGGTGAAGTTATTTGTGTTTCCGAATGTTTAGCGACCATGTTCTCCTCTTTCGATTTCGTTCTTTTCTTTGGGTTCGCTTCATCCTAGATCTATTATCGAGATAGATCACTTAGCATGATCTTGTAGTCATGGTGGCTAGAGGTTCATGGCGGAACTACCAAAGGGGGTTCGACTTGCTTCAGGGTATCTCGTTGAAAGGGGTGGCGTCGTGACAGGCCGTTGCCACTTAGTAGGTTGGGTATCGAGAGATCGAATTGGAGATTTTGGGTTTAAAGAGGCTTTTCATTGAGATTCACATCTATCTTACTTCAGTTTATCTAGCTGGAACTACAACATATGCATGATCTAGGTGATCTAGATTGGTTATCTCTAACTTTCTCTTGCTACCTTCGGTGTTTGTCGTGTTTTAAATAGATTAGATTCGTTTTACACCACATCAACACAAAGGAATCTCTATGCTAGTAGATTGTTTCTTGTCTCTTTGGTTCCGTGGATTGATAAACCTTGGGGAATACTCTGAGGGAAAAGTTACACGAAACCGTGCGCTTGCGGTATATAAATCGGGGGCGCTAAGGAGCGTCAACAAGCTTTTCTGGCGCCATTGCCGGGGAACCATCGATTTAAGATCCAATCTTACTTGCATTCGTAAATATTTCTTGATTTTTCTTTTTTACTTTTTTTGGATCTCTTATTTTTCTGAGTTAACTAAAAAAACTGATCTATTCCACGAAAATCAATCTAATCTAGAGTTTTCTTTATTTTGCTTTATTTTTCTTTTATGTTTTAGATCTTGTTTATTCATCTTTTAGATCTCGTATATATTTTTCTTTTTCACTAACCGCTAACAGGAGATGGACGGGAGCCTCTCCAACAAACCCGAAAATTTTGTGGATGATCCAGAAAAAATTTACAGGCAAAGGAGACGAGAAGCACGATCAAGGAAGCCGGAACTAGTAGATCCAGAAGTTGAAGCCGACGATTCATCGTCCTCACCCCAAGCAACTCCACCAACAAGTCCAAAGGAGGCGCCACTTCACCAAGGGATGGCGCTACCGGAGCCGGAGCGTACGATCGGAGAGCTATGCACTCCGGACGTTCGGGACTTGCCGATCCAAAATCTCGACAACATCGGAGTTCCGTTCGAGATCAAGACTTCAATCATATGGATGGTACAAAGCTCACCCTTCACTGGAAAAGAAGATGCTAATCTACATCTTCAAGCGTTCCTCCAACTATGCCGCACCTTCGACATGCAAGGGATGACTCAAGATCAAATAAGAGCGAGGCTCTTTCCGTTCTCTCTACTTGGGAGAGCGCTGCAATGGTTTCATTCTCTACCACCGCACACGGTGCAAAATTGGGAGTCCTTGATGAAAGAATTCATGACAGAGTTCTACTCGTCGGGCAAGATCCAGATTCTGCGCAACAAGATCGCAACATTCGTGCAAGCCCCGACGGAGACTATTGCGGAAGCCTATGAGCGCTTCAACGACTACATCCGCGCCGTACCTCATCACAAGTTTTCAAGGGAGGATGTGGTCCAGAAGTTCTATCAAGGCCTCACTACTTGCATCAAGGGGGATCATTGACGCATCGGCCGGAGGTTCTATCATTGAGCTCACGCCTACTCAAGTTTTCAAGCTATTCAAGAAGGTGGCGGACAATGACGCATGGGCATCATCGGGGCGCCTACAACCACTCCAAGCCGTGGGCACCACGAAGAGTGTATTACAAGTGGATCGCGAAGAAGTGCTAGAAGGGAAGATCGACTCGCTCATGAGAAGGTTGGAGAAGATGGAAGTGGAAAAGAGAGAAGCCCAAGCTATCGATTTGAAGGCGGCCGAAGCAAGGTCTACATGTGAAGAATGTGGAGAGTACGGCCATGTACAAAAGAATTGCCCGGAAGAAGCCAAGATGCTCGACTACATGAAGAAGGGAGAATGGATTCCGCCGACCAACTTCCGCTACGGGCAAGGTAGACCCCAATTTAATGCAAGCTCTTCCATTCAAAACTTGGTGCCTCTTCGTATACAATTGAAGGAGTTCATGGAGGAGCAAGGCAAGATCAACAAGGACACCGTCACCAAGTTCAAGGCTATGGACAAGATTTTGGAGAACATTGATGGCAAGGTGACGGAGGTCGGGAGCTCTAACCTTCAAGTACTCGACATGATGAAGATGCTAGAAACAAAAGTAGCCCAGCTCGCCGGACACCTATCTAGCAACGAAGGAAAATTGCCCGGGCAACCTCAAAGTCCGGAGACAGCTAAGGCAATTCAAACTCGCTCGGGAAAGGAGACCGAAGAACCCGAACATGCAGCGGGAGCAAGGAAGCCTAAGCCAAGAGTTGAAGTGGAGACCATCATCAAGGAGAAGGCACCTACTCCTATGCCAGAGATAGTCACCGAAGAGCCGGAGTTTGAGCTATATGATATAGACACCAAGATTCTACCGACAAGGCCACGATACCGCAAAGGTAAACACGAAGATGAGCAATTCAACAAATTTGTTGACATGGTACGCAGGTTGAGCATCAATATGCCGCTCTTGGACGCTCTACAAGTTCCGACGTATTCTCGCTACTTCAAAGACATCATGGGAAACAAGCGCGAGATACCGCCAAGCACTGTCAAGCTAACCGAGGAATGTAGCGCGGCAATCGCTAATGAAGCTCCTGAAAAGAAGAGGGACCTCGGATGTCCTACCATCCCGTGTTCCATTAGATCTCTTATGTTCGAAAGAGCACTTTGTGATCTCAGTGCAAGTGTGAGCGTCATGCCAAAGAATGTGTTCGAGAAGCTATGCTTACCGGAGCCGGAGCCCACCGCCATGTGCCTAGAGTTAGCGGACAATTCCGTTCGCTATCCTTTGGGAATCGCCGAAGACGTGCCCGTGAAGATTGGAGAACACTTAGTCCCCGTTGACTTTGTGATTCTCGATATGGGAGAAGGGATCAAGGCGCCTCTCATACTTGGGAGTCCTTTCCTCAAGACCGCAAGGGCGAACATCGACGTTGGCAAGGGGGAGATAAAGTTCGACATCAATGGCACCACAAGCGAATTCAAGTTTCGTCCACGCCTCGAGGTATGCAACATGATCAATGTCAAATATGTTCCGCCTCATCGCCGTGTCACAGAGGAGAAGCCAAAGGAAGAAGAGGAGCCGAACAAGAAGGAAGCGAAGAAGGAGATAGAAGTCGTCGCGTCCATCGCGACAAAGAAGATCGTTGCACCCGTCAAGAAGAAAGCTAAAAGCCTGCCTGTGAAAACCAAAAAGAAGACTAACGTAGAAGACAAACCCGCACCAAGGATTGTGCGGAAGTGGGTACCCAAGACTGCAGCGCCATCACCGAGCGTTGGTCCGAAGTGAAGAAGAAGAAAGTCTAGCTATAGACTATAAACGAAGCGCTTTGCGGGAGGCAACCCGTTCGTCGAGTCAAGAATAAAGCTGCCGGGAGTTCAACCCGTTTGTTGAGTCAAGAATAAGCTGCCTGGAGGACAACCCGCGAAAGGTTTAGGTAAGTGAGTCGAGAATTTTGCTACGCTAGAACATGATATACTTTTGAACAATTGGTAGTTTGGTCAAACAATTCGATTTGGATTTTATTCGCTCGGTCATTCCGATGTTATTTCTTATTTTAAACCAATGACATGAGCCATCCTATGATTTATTTGCCTCTTCTTGAGAAAGCCACATACAAAATTCCATACCTATTTTTGGCGACCGTCCTGTCCATGATGGCCGGACCAAGTTGAGATAAAACACACGAGTAGAGCTGCGCTATGTTTATATTACTTAAATTCTTGATGCATAGGTTCATGCAAACATAGAGAGAATTTTCAGTTTCATTACCATAGGACTAGAATTTTCCTAACCTTAATTATTCACTTTTTCAAAATCCTCTCTCTCATTTTGGCAAAAAATAGAACCTAAACCCAAGACCCACGGTTGAATTCGAGATTGTTCGCTATCAATTCATGAAAGTGAACGGTTCCGGTGCAATCAAAATTAATGTAGTCGGGACATATTTTTCGACTTACAAATGTAAAGATGTTTCAATTCCCCTCTAATTATTCATTTAAACTCATTGCATGCTTTGAGTCATTTCTGAAATTTCGAAGTTAGAGGAGGATTAAACATCTAGGCATGATTTGGAAAGGGTTTATGTGCTTGATTAACATCCATTGATCAAAGTCAGTTCACGGGAAAGAGTTGTGCTCTCTACCTACCACCACATGCAAATAATTCAAAGGAGGGAGCAGCCAAGCATGGGAAGGACAAGTCATTTTCAGCAAAGATGGCACCATGTGATGAATGATTAAGCATGGGACAAGGTGAATGACACAAAGTAGAGAAATAATGTTGCAAGTGGACATCAAAGGCAAAGAAGGAGTGGTTCACATGATTTGGGCGGTGCAAAGCATACAAAATGTACTGGACAGAAACAAATAATTGCACCAGGAAGCCACCAGAGAAAATTGAAGTGGAGAGGAGCCAGAAATGCCCTAGACTGGCCGGCCCCAAGGCCCTAGGCCGGCCGGCCTGGCCCCTATTTAAGCCCTATGGTGCTCCCCTTTGGCAGGAATACTCCTCACTCAGTTCCTTGCTTATGTTCTTCAAGTTCTTCGCCCAGAAACGTCAGTTAGAGCTCTGAAAAATTCGTCCACCAAAATCTACTCCAAAAATCTCAGAAAATTCACCACAATTCCTAGTTTGTTCCACTCTTCGATATATTGTTCTCCCGCTGGCAAGAAACCCCCGGTGTGTTTGTTTTTTAGTGTGTGCAGCAAGGAGTCACCATGAGTGGCCTCATGAAGTTCATTGCCGGGAGGAGAAGGACGCGTTCATCAACATCCGACGCATCGGCAAGTTCTTCGCGGAGGCACTCGGCCTCCGAGTCTCCGCGGAGCATGGAGGAAGACAACCCCACACCAAGGAATGACATGTTGCTCCTTGGTGGGATGAGAGACCCGAGAAGCGCCTCCATGAGATTCACCGAAGGGATGCCACCTCCTCCACGGCGTTCGACAAGGTCATCCGCACCACCACCATACAAGCCCAAGAATTCAGAATATGGGTTTATTATCTTGTCGAAGGAAGAAGAAGAAAGACTCAAGTTCATAAAGGGAAGACTACGACCAAATTATGATTTTGATGATGAAGCATTGGTGAAGCTGGGATTTCATCATGACATCTATGAGCTATTGGAGAACATCGGTTGGAAGTTATTTTCCGATGGTGTCACGGTTGATATGCAAGAAGAAGTGGCTCTTGAGATGTTCATGACATTAGAAAAATCGACGGAAGTGGTGGATGATGAAGAAGTTCCATGTCTGAAATTTAGGCTCAAGAATAAGAGAAAGTAATCACCTATGGAGAAATAGGAAGCTTGCTCGGATTCAAAAATAATGCATATGAAATGGTGCAAGTTGAAGATGGAGAGCTTGATGAATTTTGGACAAAAATAGCAAAAGATGTCAACCGCCAAAGAAAGAATATAAGTAATGTGACCCTCCAAATATTCCACTCTTGGTTGAGCAAAAGAATTCTCGGAGGATGAGAGAATCGAAGGTCACCGACCAAGAATTAAATTGGATGTATGCTGCATTGGTGAAGAAGCAAGTAATTGATCCCACCAACATCATGTTGAAAGGTGGCTTTGTGAAGCATCATCCGGCACGGGAGAAGTTGGTTCGGGATGTTATCTCACAATGATAGCCCGAGCCATGAATCCGAGGTTACGAGTGATCCAAAAATTTTATGTCCCGGGAAGAGATATTGGGATTGATCATTTGAGGCAAGGCCATTATATCGGAGGGGATGAAAAGAAGGGATTTACTATTTCTGAGATGGATATTTCCCTCCCCGATCAAATGCTGAAATTATTTGCAAGAGGGAGGACTGATTGGCGAGTTGAAAATATTGGAAAAAAGGTGAAGAAATCAAAAAGAGGAAGGTTAATTGAAGGGACATCGGCATCGGCACAACAAGAAGACTTGGAAGTAAACCTTCCACCGCCAAGTTCTGCTTATTGGAGGAATGAATTTCAAGGTGCATCAAGTGGACAGGGATACCCGCAAGGATGGACAAGTCAATGGGAAGGAAGCCAAGAACAAGCATGGGGGCACGCTGCGGCGGCACCCCCACCATTTAGCAACTACGGCTACCCACCCTCGTCATATCAAGGAGAGATGCCCGACCCGTCATTTGGAGCACAATATTTTGACCTCCCTCAACCAGAACAAGGAATGAGAATTATGGGTGCTTATGCGAGAAGAAACATGGAAGATATAGATGCCATCCGGAGGCATACAACCCAACTAGAAGATGGAACCGCGGGAATTGCATATCAATTTGGACTTCTAGGCCTGGCGCCATCGGAACAATTTAATAGAGGAGCATTTCAGCAGTATTATGATCAAGGATACAACGCAAGAGCCAATCAAGGAGATTGATCGACGGCATGACCATGAATAAAATGCTCGCACGTGTGGTTTGGATTTTCTATTTCTTTTCATTTATTTTCAGCATGTGTGCAAGCTTGTGTGTGCGTAGCAATTTTCTGTTTTATTTATTTCAGCATGTGTGCAATTTGTTTTCTTTTGTCTTCATCACCATGATAAATAAATGCATCACCTACGCTTTAATGTTATGGTTAGTAATGATGATAGAAAGTTTGTGCCATGTTAAAATATGATGATCGTTGCCGCTTTGTGTACTTTCTTGTGCTTGGTTTATGCATGATTAAACTAATGCTCTCTCTAACATGATCTGGAAATTAATTAAATGCTGGCTAATTCAATTGTGGAGGTTATGATAAATTAAGACCCATATCTTTTACTCTTGCTCTCTTACTTAAGCTTGTCAAAGAAAATTTAATTTGGATTTAATTTTGAGCTAACCTTGTCAATAATACCTTTTGCAATTGCTCTACCCTTCTACAAGCCTAAGTGATATATCATAACAAACCATAGAGCAAGAATTATTTTCAGGTGAATTAATTCAGGATTTATCTTCTTCGGTACGAGACTAAGAAGCTGACCATTCCATATTTTTGCGTACCTCTCTTTTGCTAGCCATTCTATCCATGCATTGTGAGTTTCTATACCGGGAACATCGCAAACCTCGCTGGATATCCACCCCTAACCAAAAACATCTTTTTGTGCAACACCTCCTTGACCACAACCTATATATTGAGTATATATTTATTTCGATGGCAAAACAGTGGAATCAAGAGTAAAATTCAGTAAAACATAAGCTTGGGAAACATCAAAGAGTTCGCAGAAGAAAAATCCGAAGAAGTGGAGGCCTACAGGCAGTAGGCCGGCCGGCTCAACACCCCTAGGCTGGCCGGCCTGCCCCTTTTCCTCCTCTGTCGGCTTCAATCTTTCACGAGGAGATGCTCCATTGAATTCCAAAGTTGAGTCCAGAGAATTGATAAAGGTTTTTGTGCACTCACTCCATCAAGTTATCATCACTTCATTGCTTGAGGACAAGCAAAAGTTCAAGCATGGGGGGGGAGGTGGAGTAAGTGCATTGTGTTGCCAACGATTCTGAGGAGCAAAAAGAAAGAAAGAAAAAAAAGAGGAAGAGAAAAAAGAAAAAAAAATGAATGATGATGAAAAGCTCCTCGGTTCCTTTAGCTTCATTAAACTCCAGATACTTTGAAGATTATTCTATACTCAATTATTCCAACCATGTGCAATCCGATAACAAGGACTTCAGTCGTGCCTTGGGATCAACCATTGCCATTTGCACATGTCCACCATCTAAAATGTGTGTTCCATTCTCTCCCTCTCCACAAAGAAATTATTTTCCAATGGTCTTTTTGACGAGTCTCGGTAAATCCATAAGAAGTATTTCTTGTTTTGATAATATCTTGATTATAATATCTTTTGTTAGGACTAACATTTCCAGAGCTCCAGATAAAGCCTCACACTTATATATGAGAGAAAGAGAGGAGAGAGTTCTATCAAGATTGAGAGACAAGATGAGCTGAGAGTTTCCATGAGCAAATTGCAATGAGGTTTGAATTATTGATCTTGGTTTAGCATTACTTATGGAACTTACTTTCTTAATTCTGAGACTTGTTTAATTTTGAGAGCATGTGCTTAATAATTGTGGGGAAGCATTTAACTTGTATCTACCTTCCACATTGAAAAAGCTGGTTACAACTTGAACTATTAACTGCAAAATATTTTTTGGGAGCATTGTGTTTTCTCGTGTATGATCAAGTGCAGGGATTGGACACTGAAAGGCAGCGCTGATTTTTTTATCAAAGACTTACACGAGGACGAGCAAGGTTTAAGCATGGGGGGAATGTTGGCGCTCCTTAAGTATCCATTTTATCCCCTATTTAACTTTGATAATGGCATGAATTTAATATCAAAATCACTAACCATCCTAACCTCGGCCCCATTATTGGTCGTTTTCGCGTTTGCACATATATTTTGGAGGTACTTTGTTTTTGCAGGTTTTTGACCAATTTTGGAGCATGAAATGGCGAGGCCCACGATCACGCGATGACACGAAGAAAGACGAAGGCCAAAGCGCGAACAAAGGATCGAAGGCCATGATGATTAGAGGCCCGTTCATGCACATCCACCCTCCAATGAAGCCCAAAAGACAAAGCCCACAAGATAAGATCAAGATACTTCGGGGCTAAGCAAAGCAAAGAGATATTTAAGGAAGGATTTTCCATCCTATCCTTCTCCTCGAAGAAATCTTGAAGATAACGACGTCTAAAGGGGTGCAATCGTGAAAGACATAAACTCTAGAAGATTCCAGGAGGCTTGGGGAGAAAGTTGAGCACGAGCCGGCGAAGGAAAGTGCCAGGCCGGCCGGCCTAGGCTCATTGGGCCGGCCGGCCCAGGCCTTTTTTAGGTCGGTTCGACCTCCCCTTTGACCGAGGGTTCCCTGAGGCTATTTAAAGACCCCTCCCTAAGGTTCACGCAGAGATCAATTCGGGAGACGATGCCAAGGAGCAGAGAAGATAGAGGGACACCTCTCGGAGAGCCGAGGGTCGTGCTAGTTGTCTAGGGTTTGCCCTAGCCGACGTGGGAACCTTGCAAGGAAGACCACGTCGGAGTTCTGGAGCTAGGATCATCAAGATCAAGGTAGGGCTCCGGTTGTGATCTTGTGATGTACTATCATTCATGGTGAAGTTATTTGTGTTTCCGAATGTTTAGCGACCATGTTCTCCTCTTTTGATTTCGTTCTTTTCTTTGGGTTCGCTTCATCCTAGATCTATTATCGAGATAGATCACTTAGCATGATCTTGTAGTCATGGTCGCTAGAGGTTCATGGCGGAACTACCAAAGGGGGTTCGACTTGCTTCAGGGTATCTCGTTGAAAGGGGTGGCGTCGTGACAGGCCGTTGCCACTTAGTAGGTTGGGTATCGAGGGATCGAATTGGAGATTTTGGGTTTAAAGAGGCTTTTCATTGAGATTCACATCTATCTTACTTCAGTTTATCTAGCTGGAACTACAACATATGCATGATCTAGGTGATCTAGATTGGTTATCTCTAACTTTCTCTTGCTACCTTCGGTGTTTGTCATGTTTTTAATAGATTAGATTCGTTTTACACCACATCAACACAAAGGAATCTCTATGCTAGTAGATTGTTTCTTGTCTCTTTGGTTCCGTGGATTGATAAACCTTGGGGGAATACTTTGAGGGAAAAGCTATACGAAACCGTGCGCTTGCGGTATATAAATCGGGGGCGCTAAGGAGCGTCAACATGCTACTTGCAGCGAGGTCTTCTTGCACTGTGACTGCAGATCGTCCTCATCCCCAATCCAATAATTTTATAGATTTTTTTGTAAGCCACGTCAATTGGTCAAGTTGCATCTATCAGTCACAAAGAGTGCTGACTAGGGGGATGGGACGATGACCTGTCGCGCAGACCATGATGGGACGATGACCCGTCGCGTTGACCAGAAGGCGCCTTTCTTGCGCGATTTTATTTTGGAGTAGTACTAAGAGACTGACATGCTAGTTCATGTATGGTTCTATAATGGAAATTAATGATTCCCTTCAAGTTTGAATATAAGACTGAAATTAGACTGAACTGAGTTTCAAATTTCTTGCCAGCACATTCGCATGCCCAAATTTTGGTAACCAAAATATATATAATTAAAGTTTGATAATGCCAGATAGATATATGACACATCACCACAATATCATAGACAAATAATATACAAAACAACAGAGCAAACCAGTTTCAAACAAGAGAAAACGAAACAAATTAAAGCAAACAAATTAAAACATCTCCACACGGCTCACATCCTGCTGACGGCGTACTCCACCTGTCTGTTCATGCACCGCGTCCAGAGGTCGTACTCATGACGGATGTAACACCCTGCGCTGCAGTATCGGATGATGAAGGTCCCATCTCCATAGTGCCTGTATTCCTCCCATGTGCAGACGTGGGTATCGTCAACGAGTAGGTCGACGTCGCGGTTCAGAAGCCAGAGCCGGGATGCAATGATCTTGAGGTCCCACTGGATCGAGTGGCGCAGCCCCGGCAGGCCGCGGTTCTCCCATCGGCCATCAACCTGCGACGGGCCGCCGCTGATTGTGTGGAGCACCACCAGCGCTTCGGGGTCCGCGGGGTTCCGACGGTACCGTAGCATCACCAAGAAGTACGCTGCGCAGGAGTCCCCAGCGACAGCGGCTTGGTTGACGAGCATCTGCCGTTGGCGAGATCCCGCCACTCCATCATCATCTGCATCCCAGCGATGCAGATGGCCGCGCGATTACCGGCGAGGCGCAAGCGATCCTCGAAGCGTGACCAACTGACGTCGGGCCACCGGCTCACGTACTAACGAGTGCCCCGGAGCTGCAGGCGGCGGAGCACCTCGGGGGAGTCGCAGGTCCGCCGGAACATGGTGCAGACGCGACGAAGCCCCGCGTACCGGGTCGAGGGCGTCATCCCATGCCGGTCCTCAAGGTGGAGAAGGAGGATCCGGATGATGAGATCCTCTGGCAGCCACATCAATGGCTGTGAACTCCTTCTCCTTGACGAGGAATCCATAGTCGCCGTTGCCCTCTTACACTCTTGCCCTCTTGCCCTCTATTTAGATTGTTCGGCGAGAAAGAAGCGATGCGGCGGCATCCGGCGAGAGGAAGAAGGCGAAAAACCCTAGTTTGTGTGAGGGGATGTATTAGGGGAAGGGGGAAGAAAGACGAAAGGATGGGACGATGAGGCAGTTTGGCTTCTAAAAGAAACTGGCAACACAGCAGTTGTTCCTATCCAAAGGCACTGACATGTGGGCTTGGCATGCTAGGGCCCGCAAGCGACCGAGAGGACGCATATAAATTGTTTTAGACATATTTTAGATTTCAGTTTATTGTATCAATATAAGAAACTAGACTAGAGTACCTATGGTTCTCTTCACCCAACGTGCAGTGATTACATTTTACCATTTTGGGTGTGTTTAGATCCCAAATTTTTACACCCAAAAACATTACATCAAATATTTTTGGATGAGGACCTATCAAGATCTTATGGAAAGATCTTCCAGCAAGCAGGGTGCCTCCTCCACTACACTACTATAGAGCCTAGTACATTGCTTCAGCCATTGGGCAAAAGGGTGCCGCTCAGAGGTCAGCACTGATCAGACAGGGTGCAGAAATGGTTCCTTCCCAAGATGCCGCCTGACCTTCCTGTCGACCGCGAGACAGTGAATGGTAGATGGTACTAGTTGTTTAGATCATTTGGCCACAAATTCTTGCTAATTTTGGAGTAATAATTAAAATATATTTACAAAAAAATTTACACGGATGAATTAAAAATATCGAGATGAATCTAATGAGCCTAATTAATCCATGATTAGCGGATGATTACTGTAGCATCTCTGTTGCAAATATTGGATTAAGTAGGCTCATTAGATTCATCTCGCGATTTACAATCCATCTGTGCAGAAAGTTTTATAAATAGATCTTATTTAATACTCTATGCATGTGCTCAAACATTCGATGTGACGTTTTTGGGTGTAAAATTTTAGAATGAAAATTGTAGTTGCTTTTGTGTCATGGTGCATTTATTAGAGCTGTCTCCAGAGAATACCTTTCCTAGCACAAGCTCTCTAAAAAATATTATTCTATTTGGAGCACCGGGTGCAAAAGCAAGCACCATGGTTATTTGGATCACCCAGCTCTCAAGTGGTACGGAGTACTTGTCAATGTATGCAATATATTTATTGTGTATGATTGAGAATGCTAATTATCCTTCAAACTCAAGAGTTGTCGTGGGCCATAGGTTCCCTTTCGTACAAGTTGTAATAATACATGGTATAAATTTTGGACATTATTTGACTTTGTTATGTAACAAATCTTTATGTTTGAAAATTACACAAAAGGACTTGACAGTAGCATCAAACGTACTTGGTCATTAGTTCATTACACAAAAGCCATGCTTCCTACTTGGACATTACACAAAAGCTAAAACATGGCTCCCTATCCTACAGCTTTAACTTGAATCCTATCCTATGGGAAGAAATAAACCCAACGCTTGATCGCCACGCGAAGGTCCTCCACCATAGCCTCGATCTGACATGTTAGAAGTATGCATTATCAGAGATAAGTACAACAATATTGGCATATGGAACTATTGGAACAGATGGAATGAAGCTATTACCTCGGCGTTAGGAGGGGCCCTACACGTACGGGGCCGGCAGTGCTCTTCATCGCTTTCTTCAGAGCATTCTGCGAAAATCCTCATTCGCGGAAAGTTGAGCTCATATGTCACCTTCGGCCCCAATCCCTAAATTAAGAAATCCAGACATGAATTAATACAAAATTATGTAATCACCCCCCCCCCCCCCCCGCACACTGTCACCATGGTATATTAGCCAATAAATCCAGAAATTGAAGTCATAAAATTTATTACAGCTCGGAAACAATTTCGCACACACAACAAGAATCACTTAAATACACTAAATAATCAGGAGACTTGTAGAATAAATACACTTAAATTATTAATAATGACTTAAATAATGAGTTCTCCAATTGTAAAGGGGGCGATTTGGTAGGGGGAACAATACTTACCGGATGTTCCCAGTCAAAATCCGGCCATCTGCGCGGGTACTCCTCCTCCTCCTGGTCCGACGAAGCCTCATTGTTCTTGGCCTTCTTGTTGTTGGGGTTTTGCAGGAAACCCTCATCGGCCTTGCGCTTCAAGGCCATCCGGGCGGGGTCGGCGTCCTCTTTCCTAAACCCTGGCGGAACATTGGGGATGGCCTCCCGTGACGCCCACTCCAAAGCCGCCGGACCCGCAATCTCTGCCGCTAAAATCTCTGCCCTCTTGAATGCTGTCGCTGCTGCCAATGCGGGCTTCGGTGCCCGACTCCTTGCACAAAGGAGCGCCAGAGCTCTGGACTCCGCCATCGACGAGGATGTGTCCATCTTCGCTCTGCAGGCCTCCGCTAGATGGGATTGCAATGGGGGCTCGACTGTGGGGTGGTTTGCGAACTGATCGAACTACTTTGCACTATACAGCGGCGAATGGGAGGCGAAGGGGCGGCGCCGGTTGTTATGTTTGGAGTGGGTGGGGACAGTCCTCCAGAATTTAATCCCTTATGTCCCTAACGCGTGGTCCCAGCCACGTCTTGGCTCACACATGGCCCACATATCAGTGACATATACAATCTGCTCTTCAGTATACATACATCGGGCAATGCTCAAGCCTTGCCAGATATGGGCACGTGATTGGCCCAGTTCTATGGGATGCAGATAGAGTTGGTATTTGTCCTTTTAATCTAGAATTAAAATTTGTAACTGGTATTTCTCCGTCATACTTATTTTTCCTGAATTTTTCTAAAATCACTCTCCTTTCGTCAATGATGTTTTTAATTACACATTCTATTTCGTAGATCCAATTTATATGCCTTATCTTCTTTCTTCTAAATGCCGTATAGAAAAAGCCTTTGTTTTCCACCGCCATTACTTTATACAACATTGTATTTTGTAATATTAAGGTGAGAACAAGGTTATGTTCAAATTTGACATGCATATGAGTTTGAACATGTTGATAAGTATGGAAAACTTCAGTGTTCAAGTAACATTGTATGGAACTATGTGAGAGATGTAGGCATTTGTACACAATGTAAATTCTTTCTTTATTGTAACCATTTGGAATTTTTATGTACTGTTTAGGGACCCAAATTAGGTCACCACATCAATTTATAGATTTTTTAGACCATATTAAGATGTTATTTAAATTACTATATCATAAATTTGAGATA
Organism: Panicum virgatum; assembly: GCF_016808335.1. Taxonomy (NCBI): domain Eukaryota; kingdom Viridiplantae; phylum Streptophyta; class Magnoliopsida; order Poales; family Poaceae; genus Panicum; species Panicum virgatum. The sequence continues at coordinate 26,311,022 of NC_053148.1, read as the reverse complement.
TAAGTTTGAATTATCCCTATCAAACTTGCACTTTTTTGAAGTATCTCCAAGATATGAGTTTGAATGGAACATTTGACCGTAAGCATCAGTTGGGCATAATTAGTGGAACGTTCATTTAAGAGTATCATATTTATTTATATAACATTCGTCATCATGTAAAGCAAGTTTCATTTTTATTACGCAACTATGCCTCATGTTATTTTATACAAATACTAGATGTAAAATGATGAATTTGTGATATTTTTAATGAATTTTTACATTTTTTTCTGGTCTCTAAAATTAGTGGAACATTCAGTTTGGGCTATTTTTATTTTTTAGTTGTGATCAAACCATAGCAGATCCAAGCATGATCCATGTCTTAGATTGTTACCTCTACTTTAATCTTTCCACAAACATTTTTTTTGAATTTTCGAACTCCAGTAGCTTAGGCATTTGAAGGCACCGAGTTTAATTTGTAAATAATTTAAAGTTTTCATTATGAATCAAAGTACAACAACGATTAGCCGAACCTCCTGTGTCATTGTGCGCCGCGACCCACGCGGTGATGCCGCTGGGTCCCACATGTCGTAGGCAAAAGGGCTTTAGCTTTTGGAGGGAAACATCAGCGGTGACCCCAAGCCGACAACCCCGCGCCGACAGGTGGGACCAACGTTTCAGTGGCACATATTAACGCGCACGCCACGATTACGCCTAGATTCCGGCGCCGACAGGTGGACCCCGCTTTGCAGTCGCACATAGGAAACCGCACGCCAGGATTACAGTGGGTGGGCGTTCCCACATGTCGGGGACACAACAGTTTACGTTTTCAAACAGAGAAAACATTTTCAATTGCAAAGTGAAATCTCCATTGTACGTACCTCACTGTGTATTTTGCAAACTTTAGGATTTTTCAATCTTATGGTTTGTCATGAAATGCTATTTTAAAAAATCGAACCTACATACGGCACATTTAAAATTGAACCTACATTCATGTAAGATGACTACGTGCATGTGACCTATGCTATATGGTCCTTATAGACCAAATCCAATGAGAGTAGAGCATGTAGTTTAAATAGTGCATTTAAACAGTCCATCATATAATTATATATGTACATGTGTGTCATATTGGCCTATACACCAAATTTCATTGACAAATACACCTACATTGGAGAGTTATTAGGACTTAGTGTCTGCAATGCTAGTAAGGTACAAAATCAAACTACAGTCCATGTGCACAGTGGAACCCATGACATAGATATTAATTATATACGAAGTTAGGAAAAAGAACAAACTGAATCGGACAAGAAATGAGAAATCTAACCACATTTTAAGTTTTTGTTATGAATCAAAACACAAAATGCGTAGATCCATGAAGAACTGATGAAGACTTGGCCATGAACCCAGCACCGACAGGTGGAGCCTGCGTTTCAGTCACACATACAAAAGCGCACAGGAGGATTATGCCATGAACCTGTTATCGCCATAAATTAATTAACAGGGTTAATTTATGGGCCGAAAGCAAGATGGGCTTAAAGCAGAAGATCAAGAAGACGTGTAAATCGGCTCCTGCGTGAGCATCTGGGCCACATAGGCCGTGTATCCTTAGATTTAGTTTAAGATTAGAGATAGAGTCCAATCGGGACAAGATTAGTTTAGATTGTTTCCCAAGTCTCCGGACTATAAATATGTACCCTTTGTTATTCGTAAAGGGAGAGCGTCATCACGTCTCGCAAACAACAACTCTCGGCGCATCGCCACCCCTAATCCTAGGGTTTCATCCAAGTAAGCGCCATGCTGCCCTGATTGCTTCTCGCGATCAGGGCAGTGTTGTTCTTGCTTTTATCTTGGTATTACTCGTACTGAAGAGTTTTTTATGACGAGTAATACTAGTTATCCTGATGTTCATAGCTTGGCTTTTAGTAGATCTGTTGTGCTTCGTTGCTCATCATCTACGAATATCATGTTGTCTCTGTGCAGTCACGTTTCAATCTCATGCTAGTTCTTATCGCATAGAATTAGTTGCACAGAGGCAACACCCTGCTTCTTTTAAGTTTAATAGATCCGATCTGTTATGGTTTGCTCTTTTCTTAAGAGTTTGCGTAATATCTGCTAGGTTAGGCCTTGCAAACGGATTGGATGATCCGGTGGTGTAGTAGATGCTTTATCGTGGTCTTAATAGGGATTGTTCCGAGAATCAGCTCTTGCTAGTTCTTAGGCCTCTGTTTTGGGTTACGGTTCAGTTGTCTGTTACATTAATTAGGCCTAGTCATGTGTAGGATGTTCCGATCTAGCAGTGAAGCTGTTACCATCGTGGATTAGATTAATTAGATTTATTGAAGCAGTTTCATGGTTATTTGCTTTACTCATCAATATCTGGATAAATATAGATCCACTCTGACACCGGGACTCGATCGGCTCTTTAAAGCCGATGCAAGAGTCGTCCCGGGGAGCCGACCATGGCTCGAACTTATGTTTACATGTGTCTTTGTATGCAGGAAACTGTTTGGAGCATGTTCGCACCCTCCTGATCGGGTATAGGTCAGGTGGCACGCCCGGCTTTCTACACATTCTCCGGGCGCGTGACGGAATTGCGGGCCGTCGACGAGGGAGCAGTGCCTGCCAGCGCCCCAGCAACCTCCCGGCTCTTCGTGTTGCCCGTCGCTACTCGCCGGTGGGTTTCGACCGACAACACATTCTGGCACGCCCAGTGGGACGCTTCTCGCCAGCAACGTCCACTGCAACAATGACTGGAGCTCAAGATCAAGAATCCGCTCCCAAGCCCGTCACGTATGAACAGCTCTCTCCTGAACACAAGAAGAAGTATGATGAGATTAAGGCTCTGCTGGAAGCCGATCTCATCGGCTCTTTTGAGAGGACCCGCAACCATGGCATCAGATGGAAGGGGTTCTCACTAGAAGGCGCTCTCGACAATGTAGATCTGTCTGTGCCATCAGAAGAGCGAACCAGAGCTCTACGTCAGGAGATGAACTACATGGTGGCCCATTCGCTTCATCGGCACTCTCAGAGCCTGATGAACGAGCTTGAGCGCATGGTGCACCGCATCATCCAGGAGATAATCAAGAACCAGTACTCTCCATCGGGGCCAACCCTGGGGAGTCACTCAGAAGAAGCTGCGCTGCATTCTAGACCGGTATTGCCGTTCTCGTTTGCGGCCCCAAAACCACAAAATTCGCCGATCTACGTCGTCCACAAGATCGGCGGTGATCCTGGAGAAGGCCAATTCCTCACTGAGCCACCCAAGGAGATCCCGCACGGCTACACATGCGCCTACATCCCTGACAGTGTCAATCCAACACGCTCGGTGCAGATGGTAAACCCAGGAGCTTCTGGAGCAGACGCGGAGAAACAAGCGTGGCTGGTAAAGTACGCTACTAGGCCGAGTGCTGAGCCATCGGCCCCAAGAGTTCTTAGTGTGGAGCAGGTCAGTGCAATACTGAGAGACCAGTTCGGCATCCTGCCCAAGAGGAAAGCGATCGGCTATTCCAAGCCGTATCCAAGTGACTATGACTTGATCCCACTGCTACCCAAGTATCGGCTTCCCGAGTTCACCAAGTTCAACGGGTCAGAAGCAGCCAGCTCCATCGAGCATGTGAGCTGAAACTTAACGCAGCTTGGGATGATCTCAGTGTCGGATCCGTTGAGGGTCCGGTTCTTCGGCCAATCCCTTACAGGCCCAGCTTTTGGAAGGTATGCATCGCTGGCTCGGGATTCGATCCAAACTTGGAGGCAGCTCGAAGATCAATTCCATACCCAGTACCACTCGGAGGCTGCGGAAGCTGGAATTGCCGACCTCGCCCAAGTCAGGCAGAAGCGAGGAGAGACTGTGTCAGAGTACATACAGCGCTTCAGGGAGGTCAAGAACCGATGCTACTCGTCGCGCATCATAGAGAAGGAGGCAGTCGATCTGGCTGTCCTGGGACTCACTAAGCCGATCAAGGATGCGGCTTTTCAGTTGGAGTTCACATCTCTGGCGCACCCGGTGCAGAAGCTCACAGCATACGAACATTACCATCCTGAGCTGTACCAGGACAAGTTCAAGCGCCATGTAAACATGTAACACCCAGTTTATAAAAGAACATAAACCGAGCAATCATATACGTGCCAGGATCAAGTCACACGTATATACAACAGAATGAGCAGTATATCACAGCACATATCACGAATAAGTCATAATAAAGCAAATACGAATGTTATTTATTACATTAATGACAAAATGTCTGATACAGCGGAAGCGAAGTACAAATACGATAAAAGCTCTCCGGAGCAGGGCGCCATAGGGACGTCGACTGGGAGACGAACGCCTAGAAGTCCTCGTAGTCCTGGTAGCGCTGAGCGAACTCCCTCGTGTCGGCAGGAACTGAGCAGCAGTAGCGTATCCAAGAGGAAAAAGTAGAGAAGAGGCAAGAGTGAGTACACAACTTGTACTCAACAAGTATAACACAAACTATGAGGCTCTAAGGTTGGCCGACTCAACTGCATTAGCTTTTAAGTCTTGGCAAAATTTTATTAAAGCTATTTACAATGAGTTGATGAATTTACCATTAACCCAGTTACATAGTGATTAGTCAAATTTAGTCGTGATACTACTGAGAACCAAACCGAAACCACCAAGGTAACCCCGAGAGGCACCTCCCTCGTCGGAAGGAGATAACCCCACTAATCAAAAGGAGGATCTGGGCCGCTCATGACCGTGAGCACGGCTAGTATACCAGTTTTAAACTCTGCAGAGGTTGCACATCTTTACCCACAAGTCGTGAGCTACGCCAGTTGTTCATCACACTTCCTTAGGTGAGATGACTAGCGACTCACTACGAGGCCTTTACAAAGAATCTCGTTGGGAAGGAGTAACCGCGAGGGTGGATCGACGACTATGGAGCAGGTCTAGTGGGCGTCAAGACACAGGTACGCAGACCAAGCACAGACGAGGCCACTCAGCACGAGGACCATAGAAGCTTACCGCCCCTGCCCCGCAGGTAAGTTACTCCAAACCAAAAAGACCTAATTATTACGCCAAGTCTATCCCATTCTAGCCTTGTGGTAGCGCTGTTGTCCCAGGTTGTCGCTCTATGAACCGGTCCTTATGGAGAGTGGCCAACCAAGCACTAAGCACTGTGCTGGCCCCCTAAACCATGTTTCTACAAAAACCATATTTTAACGAGACGTGAGCCACCCAAGCACGAAGCACAGAGGGCCACTCTCAGAATTAAGTTCAAGTAAACCATTAATCAAATTAATTAAAAAGGACCAGAATGTGTTATAGCGCAGCAACCTAGCACAACTAAACAAAAATGCAACCCAAAGGATATATAAAGGATATAAAGTGGCTAGGACAGTCCTTATAGGCATACAGTATTAAATGCAGTATGAAATTGTATTTAAAGATGATAGGTTGTTCATGTTACACTTGCCTTTCTCATACTACTCCTGCTGCTGCTCAAACTGGTCAGAAGACGGCTGCTCCGGGTACTGGTACTGGGGCTCCTCCGGTAGCTCAACGTCTACTCACAAACACGTGGCCAAAAACAAGTCCAGCACAATACATACAAGCAAACAAAGGCAAACACTAAGAAACAGTACAACAATACATGAAAACAGCATACAAAACTAGGCTAGAACAACTCTACGCGTTACAACGATCGCGTGGACATAAAGAACGCCTAAAACGGAGTTAAAACGCATAATCTAGGCCTAAAACAAGTTCTAGGGGCTTATTTGCGAGAAAAACTAAGTTCCAGGGGGTTTTCTGCAAAAACTGAGGGCTTAAACGTAAATAAAGGGTAGATCCAGGGGCTAACGTGCAAAACAACCTTAACTGGACTGCGGGTTCAAAACTGGGAAAACTCAGGGGCCTAACTGCTAAAAATTGGGCCTCAGTGTGATTATTTTTACACTAGCTAGGACCGCGGGTTGATATCCAAAAAGGGCAGGGTCTCTTATGCAAAAAGAGCGGGCTGAACCGGTACGTTTGGATCTCGGCCGTTGGATCGCGATCCGTCGGTCCCGGGCGAAGGGGTAAGTTGATCTAATCTAGCGCGTTGAAACAAGATCGGGCGGCCCAGGATGGACGGTGCGCGCGGGTGGCGGCGCTGACGCCGGAGACAGAGCTCCCGTGGCGGCGCGTGGCTGGGAGCTTGCCGGAGCTTGCCTAACTGGCGTTCCCAGGCTCGAAAACGAGCGGATCTTGGCCAGGGAGGATCTACGCACCACGCGTAATCCACCTGTGCACCTAGAACAAGGCTCCCAAGCTTGGACAGGGCTTGCCATGGCGAGGGGCGGACGGCGCGGTGGCGCATTCGCCGGCGCGGGCATCTGGCGGTTCTGGGGCTCGGGTTCTAGCGCAAAAGAGAGAGGGGAACATGGCGAAGCTTACCAGGGGCTTGGGGTAGACTGTGGTGCGGCGCAGCGGCAGAATTCCGGCGGCGCAGGCGCGGCTCGACGGAGCTCCTCCACGGGAAATCCCGTGCGCAGCGGGGCCTAGGTCGGAGAGGAAGGGCTCGGCGAAGCTCGTGGCCTCCGGGCGGAGCTCCTCCTGCAGCTCGCGGTGGTCGGGGTGCAATGGAGTGCTGGGAACGCGGCGACGCAAAGAGCTCGGCACGGCGGAGCTAGGCGGAACTCGGGCTAGGGTTTGGGGCGGCATTGCGAGGTGGGGGTTGGGGTCCCAGAGGTGCGGGGCGCTATATAGTGCGGCTCAGGCGATCCTGGGGGAGGCGTGCCCCGGATGGATGGCCCGCCGGGAATCTCGGCTTGACGGGCGGGGTGGTTGCTCTGCGGGGGAGAAGAAACTGGCGAGCGGGCCCGGCTGGTCAGCGGAAGCAGCGGCGGGGACGCGGGCGAGTGCGGGGTGCGGGAACGGGCCGTGCGCGCTCCACTGGGCCTTGGCGGTTTGCTGGGCTGAGGCGTGGAGGGAAACTGGGCCACAGGGCTGGGCCTCGGGGCGAGCGGGTGTGCTAGCTGGGCCGAGGTGGGGAGCGGGCCGCGGGAGGGAAAGGAAGGCCGCGGGCCAGATTTGTGTCACTGGGCTGGTTTGGGTCTGGTTGGGGTTTTGTGTTTTCTTTTCCTTTTCTATTTCCTTTTCTTTTGCAAACTCACACAAACTAGTTTGAATTCAAACAAATTTGAATTCAAACTCCCTAGCACTCAACCAAAATAAACAACATATGCACCAGCATGAATGCACAAGCATGTTGAACCTAAAATAAATTTTAATTACTTTATGAAGCAAAATAAATTATAAATGCAAGGCTAAGCAAATTAAATCCTTAGAAAATTAAATAAAACCAATTAAATTTATTATTAAGTATTGAAATTTAAATTAGGGTGTTACAAATCCTACCCCCTTACAGGAATCTCGTCCCGAGATTCTGGGCTGGCTAGCAAAGAGATCTAGGTATGTCTCCATCAACTCTTCTTCCCTCTTCTGGCAAGTCCTCCGGAAAGACATCCGGGAATTCAGACACCACGCGAATACCATCCATGGGTCTAGCCTCCATCTGATGAAGAAATCCAGAAGGCTCTGTAGCACTGACTGTCACCTCTTGGCCATTAGATGCTAACAAGTGAACTGACCGCTGAGCACAATCAATCCTGACTCCCCACTTGACAAGAGTATCCCTTCCCAGAATCACATCAATACCCTTGGTGTCTATCACCATCAGATTTGCACTAAACTTTACCCTCCCTATGGAAACACTGACTCTGGGGCAGAAGATATGAGACCTCAATTGTCCTCCAGGTGAAGATACTAACATGCACTTCTTTAATGTGTTAGTACGAATACCATGGTGCTCGACAAAAGACTGTGCAATAAAGGAATGCGTAGCACCAGTATCGAACAACACCGTAGCTGGATATGAGTTGACCAGAAGCATACCAAGAATGACTGGACTATCATCCCGAATGGTTTCTGCTGACACATGGTGAACTCTACCCTGGGGGTACTCTTTTGGTCCCTTCTTGGATTGCTCACGCTTTGTACGATCACTGCACACTGGTATCGCTTGCTGCTGATCCTGATCCTTCTGAGCATCTTGCTTGGAGCAGTTCCCGGGAATGAGGTCGGTCTCGTCACCACTGGTACGTGGGATTGGTGAAGGGTCTTGGACTGGTGCTACCGGTGACTGCTGATCCTGAGGACAATTTTTAGTATAATGACCTTCTTGCCTGCATTAGTAGCACAGGCGGCGGCGGTGGAAGGCGCTACTTGGTTGACCTCCCTGTGAACTGAACATCACATCTTGCATTATTTCTGCTGCTTGCTCTTTGGACTCCTTGTGACTGCGTGGCTGAATCACCTTCATAGTGATAGTCAACCCATCAACATAATCATAGAGAGCTTGATTCTCGACCTGTGTATCTCTAGAGCACTCAGGATCCTTTCTCTTCTGGATAGTCTGTAGCTCATCGACTGATGGACCATCAAGGAAAAGGAAATCCTCTGCCAACTGCTCTTGATGAGACCTCTTTCTCTTTGTACCGGAGAACAACCTCTAGTTCCTCCTAGTTGTGGCTTCATCTTCAGTCGCACGAACTTGACGACAAGGAACGCCATAGAAGTGGCAACACGGACAAGCTTTCTCACCATCACCCATTGCACTGTCTCCAAGGTCTTTTTGTTCTGCCGACATCTGAGCTGGGGCAAAGAGGAAACACAGATTGGTAAGGTCAAGGAAGAGAGAAAAGACCCCATTAATTAAGGTTCTATGTTATTTAGACAACACTGCACAGGCATCACTGCTGATAACTCCAGATAGGTGTCACATAAATCCGAGAAAAGGAACTATAGCATAACTCTTCTGTCTTGTCTGAGAGATTCTCGAATTCTTCTATACTATCTATGGACCGGAATGTCACATCCCTACCCCCTTACAGAAACCGACGTCCTCGTCGGTAGATCTCTGGATATCACCTTCTCTTCACGCTATCCTTCTTCTCAACAAGACAGAAACCCAAGGCATGATAGGGTAGAGAGGATAGAGTGGATGGTTTTTTTTCCCCAACGATCTAACTCATTTTATTAATTAATTAACTTTAACTTAAAACTGATTTTCATTAATCAAATTTAACTACTAAACTATGCAATCAACCAAAAATCCAAATCAAACATGTAGCATAATAACAAGCAGACAATTTTCACGACTTAGCCGAGTTTAACACACGACTCGACTAACACAACGCGTCGCAGAACGTGCTATCGTATTATTATAAAAGGGTCACCTAGCTTACTCATGGTGGTCAGATGACTGATTCGGGCCAAAATCTACAGAAACTATTCTTCAGAGAGAGAAATCAAGGCAGGATGAGTAAAAGTCATAGAAGTCAAGGGGTATAATAGTAAAATAGTTTCAACAGACAAGGATTGGAGAGAAGAAGTCCTAAAACTCGACCTGTTCTATCTAGGCTTTCGTCCTACAGTCGATACGGCTCTGATACCACTCTGTAACACCCGGTTTATAAAAGAACATAAACCGAGCAATCATATACGTGCCAGGATCAAGTCACACGTATATACAATAGAATGAGCAGTATATCACAGCACATATCACGAATAAGTCATAATAAAGCGAATACGAATGTTATTTATTACATTAATGACAAAATGTCTGATACAGCGGAAGCAAAGTACAAATACGATAAAAGCTCTCCGAAGCTGAGCAGGGCGCCACAGGGACGTCGACTGGGAGACGAACGCCTAGAAGTCCTCATAGTCCTGGTAGCGCTGAGCGAACTCCCTCGTGTCGGCAGGAACTGAGCAGCAGTAGCGTATCCAAGAGGAAAAAGTAGAGAAGAGGCAAGAGTGAGTACACAACTTGTACTCAACAAGTATAACACAAACTATGAGGCTCTAAGGTTGGCTGACTCAACTGCATTAGCTTTTAAGTCTTGGCAAAATTTTATTAAAGCTATTTACTACGATTTGATGAATTTACCATTAACCCAGTTACATAGTAATTAGTCAAATTTAGTCGTGATACTACTGAGAACCAAACCGAAACCACCAAGGTAACCCCGAGAGGCACCTCCCTCGTCGGAAATAGATAACCCCACTAATCAAAAGGAGGATCTGGGCCGCTCATGACCGTGAGCACGGCTAGTATACCAGTTTTACACTCTGCAGAGGTTGCACATCTTTACCCACAAGTCGTGAGCTACGCCAGTTGTTCATCACACTTCCTTAGGTGAGATGACTAGCGACTCACTACGAGGCCTTTACAAAGAATCTCGTTGGGAAGGAGTAACCGCGAGGGTGGATCGGCGACTATGGAGCAGGTCTAGTGGGCGTCAAGACACAGGTACGCAGACCAAGCACAGACGAGGCCACTCAGCACGAGGGCCATAGAAGCTTACCGCCCCTGCCCCGCAGGTAAGTTACTCCAAACCAAAAAGACCTAATTATTACGCCAAGTCTATCCCATTCTAGCCTTGTGGTAGCGCTGTTGTGGCGGAACCACCCAAAACTACTGGGCCCGGGTGCACTGATCTTTGTTGCTAAGCAACTGTGACCCAATTTGGCACTCGCCGGTAGTTCCTCGAGGGAAGCCTCGATAAAAGCCACGCTATTCCAGGATCAGCAGACAACACTCACACGAAGGTGAGCCCAGAGATTACAACACAAACTATTTCATACATCTCAGAGTGATTGCAGCGGAAAGAAAATTTATTACAAACCATGTTTAGAGTAGCAAGGTACTACGGAGTTCCAACTACTCAGTTATTTAAGTCTCATGTTCAGCGGAAGCTGTAAAGATAACTAGCGACATATTGTGACGCATCGGTAAAGCCCGTACGAATGCGTCACTCAGCGGGAGGGCGATTAGCACCAGCTGAAGGGCCATCCCACTCAACAGACCAGCCCGGGGGCAGAGTACAAGGCCAAGTAAGACTTGCAAACAGATCTTCAAAGTTAGTACCTGAAAAACAGTGCCACAAGCAAGGCTGAGTATACTAATACTCAACAAGACTGACCCGTCACCGGATATAACATAGTCCGATAACTAGACATGCAAGTCTTTTTGGTTGGTGGGGTTTGTTTTCCAAAAATGCCGCTAAGTGTTGATCCCTACTTCAGGTTTTACTTAGCCAGATTCTAGTGGGATTAACCATTCTAAATTTGCAACTAACTCTACTCAAACATGGTAGAGCAATCATTTAATCAACCAGCAGTATTATCATCATCATGTTCCACTTGTTACTCTATGTGACCGAAATCATTAAGCAATCTCATGCCATGAGAGGCGGACGATTCCGAATCGAATTTCAACCTGGCCAGGGGAACCTAGACCACACGCATGGGGATTGACTTCGCTCCCGCCCACGCTACATTTCCCCTTTCTTTCCAGTCCGTGGATCCGGCACACCCTCCCCGACTACAGAGTCCGACCACTCTGCACCCGTACGTCGCGACATAAAAATAAACCCTACTTCTACCAGGAGGGTGCGAGATCGTTCCACTCGCCGGTCCAATCAGGTACTTCAGCTTGCCGATTACCATATTTCTCGGTATATGGCTAGTACTTTCAAACGCTTAACGAAATGAGCCACACACCGCGGCCTTAGCCATTTTTGACTATCCCAGCGGGGTATCACAACTACACAACCCCGCCCGTTGTCCTTATATTTCAGCAGGAATTAAAGTCAATACAAAACCTATTTGCTCGCGAGAGGCAGGAAACCACTCGACTTCTACCGTACCTATTTAGCATGGCAACTAGTCGATAAAAAGATCCGGTATCAAACATAGGTTCCTAGGGATCATGCATCAAAGGTTTTCGATCAACGCCTAGAAAACTTAAATGCAGAAAACAAAATATTACAATACATTAATAGATAGATAGCTGAATGAAAATTCGGAAAATAGTGGGATTATGCTCCGGGGCTTGCCTTCTTGGGCACTGTCAAGCAGAAAAGCTTCTGGGGCTTGGCCCAGGTCTTGAGACAAGTTAGTACAGTTCAGATTAACCTCCTGCTCTGCACGAGAGTCCGCGGGCACCAATTCGTAGTCACCGTCCGCGAGATTAACCATTTCTATATGCAATGCAAGATTATGAGTTATTCATGGATAACAATTTCTTTCCTTCACGATAAAGTTGTAGTCCAATGAAAGTTAATTTAGTGACGATTTCACATTTCATTGCATGGGCAATCGTTTATAGAGTAGCAAACATAACTACGTTTATTCATGAATGAGTGGGGTTTTGGGTTTTCATTTTTAATTTCAACACATGGCATGCTTTCATTATTTCCTAACAACACAACTACTAAAGAGCTAGTGATGAAACACTAAAATAACTCAGATCCAAACTTGAACATTCATGGTGTAAATTTCAGCATCTACCAAAGAGCAAAAACTATAACTATTCATGCAAAAGGGATTACTCTAGTTGCTTCATCTTTTTGTACGGACTGTTCAACATGGGTTCTGGTGCTACAAAATTTATGGGAGCAACTTCAAAGCATATACTCAGCACTGAAATTTTTCCAGATTTTATACACTTATACAGCAGGGTGATAAAAAGAATAAAAACAGCAAGCCATTAACAAAGATTAATTCTACAGAAAGTTTTACTAAGGATTTGGTTTTAAAATTTTTACCAGAGACTAGTCATGAGTGAAACATACTCCAGAAAATTTTTCAAGATTTAAATCACTATGATAAATTAGTTATTCAGTTAACTTAGCATGAGTTTGCATAAATTTCTCAAGGTGCATTTGACCAGTATGGCATCCCGAACTTTTTATTACAGATAGAACATACTCTAAACAAGATCATGCCCAAAAATCATGACCAGAAACATTGTATATTACTCAAAACAAAAATAGTAATCCTAGCACTAAGATGCTAAGCATGATTATTCGACAAAGCCAAACTCAGTAACTGCAGCTAAAAAGTTTTAGACAGGAACACAGAGATAAAAAGAGACTCCAGAAATAAATATGGATTTTTCTGAGCCCAAGAACTATATATGAGGAATTAAGTTGATTAAACAAGCATAAATCATTGTATATAGCAACTGAAATCTAATAAATCTGAAATTTAGTTATTAGTAGTGTTTTAGTTTTACATGCACGCAGTAAAAATTCCAGGGCAAGTTCATGTGCATATTTTCCAGAATTAAATTGAGAAAGCTAACAACAGATTAGAGAATCTTGATTGTTCCAACATGATAACTGTTTTGGGTTGGTGTCAGCTTTTTACTGTGATCTTAAAATTCCATTAGGGATAACATATCCAAAAATCAAGGTCACTTGATGAGCAGAACTTCATGAACATGCATAAGGTGGTTTTCTTAATCTTTTCCCTAGATTAAATTCGGTTGAGTTTCTGCAAATGTGAATGTTACAAAATTTGTAGATTTTGTTACAAGGATTCCAGATCAGTTGAGTTTGCATTTTTCTGATTTTTTTGTGATTTGATTCGCATTTTAGAAGTTCACTGGTATACACTGGATTACTTGCAAAAACACCCTTAAACGAAAAAAAGAAATTACAACCGGGTCCTTCGCCGGCCTTCTCTGCCGTGGCATCTTGCCGGTGGTATTTTGTGGTGCAGGGCTTACCGGGGCTGCCACGGGGAGGCGCGTGGGAGAGAAGGGATCGAGGAACACCTACCCTGGTCGACGTTCGAGTGTTTGGTGCACGGGTTCGAGCTCGTCGGCGTTGATGGCGGGTCGGTTGTTCGGTTTGCCGGCGCTGGAGGTGAAGGAGGGCTCGGGGTAGAGGAACAGGGCGCGCATGAGCACCACATGAGCTCATGGAAGCTTCTGGGGTAGCTGTCGTGCTCGGTCTTCTTCGGAGCCGGCCGGTCCGCGGTGAGCCTGAGCTCGCCGGCGGCGGCGCAATAGGGGAACGGCGTCGGGAGGAGGTTTGGGCTCGATTCCGCGCGCGTGGAGCGTAACTGGGAGGTGGCGAAGCTTTTGCGGTGGTCGGAGGGGGCAATGTGGGGCTGGGCTAGCCGGTCCGCGAGAGCTGGATCTCGGCGGCCATGGCGGAGCGGCGGGAGGAGGAAGAAGGGGGAGAAGGGGCGCGACTGTGGGGTGCAGGGGGTCTTTATAGGCCAAGGAGCTCCTGGGTGAGGAATGTAGTGACTGGGGGCGGTCGATTCGGCCCTGGGCGACTCGACGGCGAGCGGGCGGAGCTGCAGCGGCGCGGTGCAGGGCGGGGGTGTCGTGGCGGCTCGGGGAGCAGCCTGGGACGCGTGTGCGCGCGAGGAGGTGCCAAGGGGCGGGCCAGGTGGCGCTAAACGGTTTCCCCGGGTCCATTTGGCCGTGGGCGCGCAGGTGGACGAAGTCCACCGGCGGCGTACGGCGGGCGGCGCGAACAGAGCAGGCCGGGGGAGAGAGAGATGGAGATAAGGGCATATTTGTGATTTCAGAAAATCCAGGGACCCCTCGGGTAAACTGAAATTATCTCCTAATTGGAGGGCTCAAATGGAAAAGTGTTGAATACCATTTTTGCATAACTTTTCAAGATCTACAACTTTTGTGTTATGCAAATTTTCATTTGAAACTCACATTTTGAACTATTGGTACATTTGCATATTTGCACAAAAGGACTTTAGTTTTATTCAGTTTTTGACTTCATTTTGGCTGAAGTTCAATTGAGCACATGTCAATTGAAACACCTCTCATGAGCCAACTAAAATTTGGTGGACATTTTTGAATTAATTTTTGAGTTGCTTTTCACTCCTTTTTCTTTTGCCTTTAATTCCTTTTGTATGATTTGTCTTTTATTTGCCCCTTTCTCCTTGAATTAATTTCTAAAAATTTTCCTTTAACTTTAACTAAGGTACATTGATTGTATTTAAATGTACTGACACCTGAGGTGTCACAACCTACCCCTCTTAAAAGGAATCTCGTCCCGAGATTGGATGATTGAATTGAGGTGGGGAAAATGATATACCTGAGGTGGAGCTAAGGAAACCCGGATAATGTCGATTAAGATAATCCTCCGTCTCCCAGGTGGCTTCTTCTTCAGTGTGATGAGACCACTGAATTTTATACATTTTTACCACCTTTCGACGAGTACCTCTCTCTTTTTGATCCAGAATTCTGAGTGGATATTCGGTATATGAGAGATCGGGCTCCACTAAAATTTCCTGTTGATCAATGATTTCCGTAGGAACTCGAACACATTTCTTGAGTTGGGATATGTGGAAAACATTATGGATGGCGGCAAGTCGTGAAGGAAGTCGCAAACGATAAGCCACGGGTCCACATTCTTCAATGATTTCATATGGCCCGACATAGCGAGGTGCGAGCTTACCCCTGACTCCGAAACGTTGAACGCCTCGAGTTGGGGATACTCGTAAATAAATGTGGTTACCAACCATGAATTTCAAAGAATCCCTTCTTTTATCGAAATAACTCTTTTGCCGAGACTGGGCTGCTCGGAGATTTGCTTGTACTATTTTTACTTTCTCCTCAGCCTCGACCACTAATTCGGGTCCAAATATTTGACGTTCTCCAGTCTGGGACCAACTCAAAGGAGTTCGACACCGTCGACCATACAAGGCCTCGAAGGGTGCCATCTTCAGACTGGCCTGATAGCTGTTGTTATAAGAAAACTCAGCCAAGGATAAACATTTGTCCCAGTTCTTGTCATAATGGATGACACATGCTCGAAGCATATCCTCAATAATTTGATTCACCCTTTCGGTCTGTCCGTCAGTCTGTGGATGGTAAGCTGAGCTTCGCATTAATTTAGTTCCGAGAGCCTCTTGGAGTTGCTCCCAAAACCTTGCCACAAACTGAGGACCACGATCCGATATAATTGTTTTTGGTATACCGTGTAGGCAGACAATCCGATCAATATAGATCTCAGCATATTTCTTGGCTCGATATTCAGTATGCACTGGAATAAAATGAGCAGTCTTTGTGAGCCTATCAACAATGACCCAAAGGAATCATGGTGCTGAGAAGTATTTGGTAAGCCCACGATGAAATCCATGCTGATATCTTCCCATTTCCAAGACGGAATTGGTAGAGGTTGGAGAGTTACAGCAACTTTCAAGTGACTAGCTTTCACTCTCTGGCAGGTGTCACATTCTGCGACATATTTGGCAATCTCTCTCTTCATGCGAGTCCACCAAAAATTTTGTCTGAGATCTTGGTACATCTTGGTGCTGCCCGGATGAATAGAGAATTTAGAGAGATGTGCTTCGTCCAGGATTTGTTTCCGCAGCTCAGGATTCTTGGGAATGACTAGGCGATCCTTGAACCACAAAATTCCTTTATGGTCCACTCGGAAACACTTATATTTATTTTCACCTTCTACTACCTTCTGCTTGATGATACCAACACTTTTGTCCTGTAATTGTGCCATGATGACCTTGTCGTGAAGTGTCGGTTCCACCGAAATATGATTCAAAGAACCTTGAGGGATGATCTCCAATTTCAGCCTTTGCATTTCAGCACACAATGTGTCATTATATGACTCCATTGAAAGGCAATTGCAGTGAACCTTGCGACTGAGCGCATCGGCTACAACATTCGCCTTGCCCGGATGATAATGAACCTCCAGGTCATAATCTTTGATTAATTCCATGCCATCTTCGTTGCCTCATATTCAGTTCACTTTGAGTGAAAATGTATTTGAGACTCTTATGGTCGGTATAGATATTGCAATGAGTGCCCATAAGATAATGCCTCCAAAGCTTGAGAGCATGAATAACTGCGGCTAGCTCAAGATCATGAGTGGGATAATTTAGCTCGTGTGGCCGAAGAGCTCGGGAAGCATAGGCTATAACCCGATTGTCTTGCATTAGAACACAACCAAGACCAGTGCCTAAAGCATCACAATAAACGTCGTATGGTTTATTGTTGTCAGGTTGAGCCAAGACTAGTGCAGTAGTTAGATGTGCTCTCAAAGTATGGAATGCTTCATCACACTTTGCGTTCCATTTAAACTTGACATCCTTCCTTAGTAGTTCTGTCATGGGCTTAGCGATTCTGGAGAAGTCCGAAATAAATCTGCGGTAATACCCCGCCAAGCCGAGAAAACTGCGGATCTGATGAACTGAAGTAGGAGGTTTCCAGTCCATCACTTCTTGTACTTTGCTGGGATCAACTAAAATGCCTTCACTAGATATAGTGTGACCCAGAAATTTGACTGTGTCCAGCCAGAATTCACACTTGGAGAATTTTGCATACAGCTTATGATCTCTGAGACGTTGAAGAACAATGCGCAGATGTTGCTCATGTTCTGCCTCATCTTTGGAATAGATCAGAATGTCGTCAATAAAGACCACGACAAACTTGTCAAGTTCCGGCATAAATACCGAGTTCATGAGATACATAAAATAAGCCGGAGCATTGGTGAGACCGAAAGACATGACCAAATATTCATAGAGTCCATATCTGGTTGAGAAGGCGGTCTTGGGAATATCACAAGGCCGAATTTTAATTTGATGATAACCCGAACGAAGATCAATCTTGGAGAAAATCTTTGCTCCAGCCAATTGATCAAACAGTACATCAATGCGAGGAAGTGGATATTTATTTTTGATGGTCACCGCATTGAGAGGCCGGTAGTCAACACACAACCTCAGACTGTCATCCTTCTTCTTTACGAACAATGCTGGGCAACCCCAAGGTGAAGCACTTGGGCGAATAAAACCCTTGTCCAGAAGTTCTTGCAGCTGGATTTTCAATTCGGCTAATTCTTTAGGCGGCATTCGATATGGCCTTTTTGAAATAGGGGCTGTACCAGGCTGAAGTTCAATGATAAATTCGATATCCCGGTCTGGAGGCATACCAGGTAAATCATCCGGAAACACATCTGCATATTCACGGACTACCGGAATATCTTCGAGACGAATATCTTTCATGGCATAGGCACAAGAGTTGTTACATTGGTGATGAGGTAAATATAGAACCGAATGACCATGAGTTGGAGAATTTATTTCGACGGCCCGGGAAGAGATATCTAACATTACCCCATGTCTGTTCATCCAATCCATTCCCAGAATAATGTCCATACCTTCTAGTGGCAGCAATATTAAAGTGGTAGGGACGGTTTTACTACCCAAACTTAGTGGCGCATTATTAACGATTTGGTTTGATGCAACTTTGCCACCCGGGGTAGATATCATGAATGACCCTTTCGTGTGGCAAAAATCTAACCCAACCCTTGCTCCGAATTTAGAACTAATGAAGCTATGAGATGCACCAGAGTCGAATAAGATAACTGCGGGATGATGGTTTATAGAGAATGTACCCGACATAATTGGTGCTCCCTCGGGTAGTTCAGCAAGGTTGGTGTAGTTAAGTCGGCCTTGCCTGACTTGAATAGTTTGCCTTTTGCCCTTGTTCTGATCATTTTTGCGAGAAGCCTGCCCTTGAGATTGTCCCGCCTGGGGGCACATCTTGGCAAAGTGATCCTGGACTCCCGCATCTGAAACAGCGGTTATTATTATCAGGGCGAGCGGCTGGCTGAGTATGCGGCCTAGGGCCGTTCTGCTGCTGCTGAGGTGCAAATCGAGCTTGCTGAGGAAACCCGAATCGAGTCTGCTGCTGCTGTTGAGGAGGTCGAATAATCCAACGCCCTGGCGGAGGGGCCTTCTGAGAGGGTGCGGGTGGGCTATTCTGCACTCGAGGGTCCAGCAGGTGCCTTGCGCTTCTTTTCAGCGCGGTGTGCAGAAATTAGATCCTCCTGAGAGATAGCCATATTTACCAATTCATTAAAAGAGTCTGCACGGACAAGATTTAGCCTTTCTTGTAACTTGGTGCTAAGACCTCGACGGAAGCATTCACGCTTCTTAGCGTCGGTATCCGCGTGATGTCCAGCATATTGACACAATTGATGGAATACTTGGGCATACTGCACCACAGTACGAGTGCCCTGAGTCAAGGCCAAGAACTCGTTGAGCTTACGGTCAAGAAGTCCAGCTGGAATATGATGGTCTCGAAAAGCCAATTTGAACTCATTCCAATTCACCACATGATCAGCCGGTAGCATCCCGTGGTAATGATCCCACCACATACGAGCTGATCCGCGAAGCTGCTGCGCGGCATAGCGAGTCTTGTTCGCTTCGGAACAAGGGGTAGTCAATAGAGAAAACTTGGACTCGATAGTGCGAATCCAAGCGTCCGCGTCTAGAGGCTCATCCGCTTTATTGAACAGCGGAGGCTGAGTGCTGAGGAAATCTTGGTAGCTCGCCTCTTGTGCATGATGAGCATGATGCCCACCCCGCGGTTGTTGCTGAGCTTGAACCAACTGCCGCAAAATCTCTGTCAGGGGCGGCAAGAACCTCAGCAATACCCACTGGTGGAGGAGGTGGAGGTGGATCGCCATTCCCCCCGGCTCCAAAACCACTAGGGGTGCCTCGAGTCGATCCCACCATCTGAAATGTGAGTACTTTTGCATTAGACCCATCATTATCATCATCTCGAATGGGAATTTCAACTCAAGATGACATGTAAATATTCGGAACTGCTTAAATCACGTCGTGCAGAAAACCAGTGATACAAAAACGTTCATAACTGGAGTTCTGTACATGATATAAACTTGAAATTTTTACAGGAGATATATAATTTCATGATCTACAACCTTGGTAGTCATCACAAAGTCAGATTTCCAGAGTAGGTTAGTCGAAAAATTCATTTACTCCTCCTCTGGTTTTTCTGTTTCACAGAAAACAGAGCTTCTGTAATTTGCGATTATCTCCTGCGATACTGATCCGTTTGGGCTGAAATTTTGCGAGCATGTTCCCGATGAAATTTGGAACAACTTTGGTATTCAACTCAGGAGCTAAATCCGAAAGGAAAAGAGGATAAAAATTCGAACTAGCTGCTGCTTTCAGCTTTTCACAGTTCACTGATAATTAACACTAGTAGCATTAGGGGTTCATTACATCCATCGTTCTCTCATTTCTACTTGGTCACTCCTAACATCAGTACTAAGGGGGGTACTCAACTCTAAGTTAGCCTAGTAGCCATGATCCAAAAGTAGGCTACACTAAGAGGAGTCAACAAAAGCTAAGAAACAGCGCCTCGGTCTACATGTTGACCGATGCCTCACTCGCCGCGGGAGTGTGAACCTCAACCGGTGCGGGCTGCGGTGCCTGGTCCTCGGTGTCCATCTCCAAAAAGCCCTCGATCTCCTGGGGCTCGTCCTCCTCGTCCACCTGCATCTCGTCGGGAGGTGCGTGAAGGGCATCCTGCGCGTGCTGTATCGCGTGGAGCTGCCCCTGGGCCTCGTCCAACTCAAGCTGCAGGTCGTGAAACTGGTCCTCCAGGAAGTTGATCGTAGCGTCACGATCCGACACAGTGTCCTGAAGCTCGTGAACCTGGCCGTGGAGCTGGGCAATAAGAGTAGCCCTGCTCTCGAGCTCGGTACTAGCCTCCTGAAGCTGCCCATCTCTCAGCTGGACCGCCAGGTGCAGGGCCTGAGCGTGGTCCACCAACTGAGCGACGGCGTAACTCTGGTAAGTGTGAAGTCTGTAAAGACCGTCCAAGCACATCGCTGTCGTCCGAAGTGCCCCGACCGGGTCAAGGGTAGCGACCACGTCCATGTGTGCCATCCGGTCGAGCCAAAGCGGGTCTGCCGGGTCAGGTGCAGGGAACAACCCGAACGCGGTCAGAACCACCTCCAGAGGGCGCAAAGAGCAAAAAGTGGTCATCGCCCTCATGGCGGTAAGCTCCCAAGTGTCCAGTAGGTAGTGACCGACCATCTGAGTCACGATCGGCTCCCACCCATTGAGCGGGTGCTGCGGGATCACCATCGTCACACTGCAGCGACGAACTCCGTCCTCCACAAACTCATGGCCATCGTAAACCGGTGGCTGGAGGTAACCGTCTGCACTCAAAAGCTCCCAAAGACGGCGGGGAAACCCGTCCCAGTGCAGGAAAGCGGAGTGCACGTGCCCCTGCGCGTCAACGACCAGCAGCTCTTCCATCTGTCCCAACAAAAGACCGATGGATCAGCTGATGGTAACAAGAACTACTAACTCTGGAACAGTGAAAGAAATGGCCAAAACTGCAGAGAACTTGCTTCAAAAATTCTCAAAAATTTACAAAAGATCCCTCTGATATTAAGGAACGATTCATCTAGTCATCACTAAGCTCAATTCGGATTCCATGGGGGTGATATGCTCAGGTATTCAGAGTGATGTCGACCAGGAAAACTGAGTGTCCAGAGAGGGTGTATTTTGACTATAACTCTTCACCCAGACGTCACAAAATTTTCAAATTTTTATGGTAAGTTCACCACTTAGTTGTCTACAACTTTCATGTTGAACGATTTTTAGTTTGAACAACTTATAAAGGTCGAAAAATTTCAGTTGTATAGACTGTTCAGAGTTAACAGTTTTACACAGGGTTGATCCAAAATACAAATACCATGCTAGAAGGCTTCAAAAAATTTCAAATTTTTACAGCAGCTTGATAACTTAGGAAACACCATTTAGTCTTACTACCCCAAGTCGATTTGAGTAACTTAACAGAAGGTTAAAATTCGTGGAAACCAGGTTGCAGACTTTCTGGATACTCCTTAGGATAGTGTTTTAGCTGATTTGCTTGCGATTTCTCCAGAGATTTATTTGCTAATCTTTTTGAGAATGAATGCAGAACCTATACGTCCTCACCAAGGAAAAAAATTGCCAAGTAACCTTGGTCTTACGCAATGACTTTGGTGGCATACATATTACGTCTCTCACTATATAGCTACTCGATATAGCTAGATAGCCTATAATTCGATTTCGAGTTAGCGTACCTGCAGAAGATTGCCAGTATATAAAATGAACCTTTCGTGCCAGCACTCACGAAAGTGTCCCCATACATTACCGATCACTATAGAATCGGCATCCATACCATTACCGCCGTATGGACAACGTTAAGCATACGTTATCGAAACAACGTATTGATTGAGTACCGTCTTTGACGGGGAATTGAGTTCCAATTTCGAACCATTACTCCCCATATATTCAACCGAAGTTGGTATATGGGCAGCAGCTCAAGTAGGCCACTGCTTGAGCTCTAGCGTTCGGCTCGCATCACCGACGGGAAGGTCAGACTCCCTCAGCTGACTGAGTAAGCATACCTTCGTGGCGATGATGTAGTTGCAAAATTTAAATTACAGAATTTAAATACTGAAAGGTAATGTGCTGGAAGTTAGCCATACAAAATAAGCCACCTGATTATACCCATAAGATTCCCTAGGGCTTTACGTCCTAGACTTGCCCTTGGAGATCCTTAACTCTTTCAAAAACTTTAGTAGCTTTGAAGTCAAGTTTTAAATTGTTGTTTTGAAAACCGAGGTTGCCATCTCTGGTAGGCTGTCTGCGAGCTCTGATGCCAGCTGTGGCGGAACCACCCAAAACTACTGGGCCCGGGTGCACTGATCTTTGTTGCTAAGCAACTGTGACCCAATTTGGCACTCGCCGGTAGTTCCTCGAGTGAAGCCTCGATAAAAGCCACGCTATTCCAGGATCAGCAGACAACACTCACACGAAGGTGAGCCCAGAGATTACAACACAAACCATTTCATACATCTCAGAGTGATTGCAGCGGAAAGAAAATTTATTACAAACCATGTTTAGAGTAGCAAGGTACTACGGAGTTCCAACTACTCAGTTATTTAAGTCTCATGTTCAGCGGAAGCAGTAAAGATAACTAGCGACATATCGTGACGCATCGGTAAAGCCCGTACGAATGCGTCACTCAGCGGGAGGGCGATTAGCACCAGCTGAAGGGCCATCCCACTCAACAGACCAGCCCGGGGGCAGAGTACAAGGCCAAGTAAGACTTGCAAACAGATCTTCAAAGTTAGTACCTGAAAAACAGTGCCACAAGCAAGGCTGAGTATACTAATACTCAGCAAGACTAACCCGTCACCGGATATAACATAGTCCGATAACTAGACATGCAAGGCTTTTTGGTTGGTGGGGTTTGTTTTCCAAAAATGCCGCTAAGTGTTGATCCCTACTTCAGGTTTTACTTAGCCAGATTCTAGTGGGATTAACCATTCTAAATTTGCAACTAACTCTACTCAAACATGGTAGAGCAATCATTTAATCAACGAGCAGTATTATCATCATCATGTTCCACTTGTTACTCTATGTGACCGAAATCATTAAGCAATCTCATGCCGTGAGAGGCGGAGATTCCGAATCGAATTTCAACCTGGCCAGGGGAACCTAGACCACACGCATGGGGATTGACTTCGCTCCCGCCCACGCTACATTTCCCCTTTCTTTTCAGTCCGTGGATCCGGCACACCCTCCCCGACTACAGAGTCCGACCACTCTGCACCCGTACGTCGCGACATAAAAATAAACCCTACTTCTACCAGGAGGGTGCGAGATCGTTCCACTCGCCGATCCAATCAGGTACTTCAGCTTGCCGATTACCATATTTCTCGGTATGTGGCTAGTACTTTCAAACGCTTAACGAAATGAGCCACACACCGCGGCCTTAGCCATTTTTGACTATCCCAGCGGGGTATCACAACTACACAACCCCGCCCGTTGTCCTTATATTTCAGCAGGAATTAAAGTCAATACAAAACCTATTTGCTCGCGAGAGGCAGGAAACCACTCAACTTCTACCGTACCTATTTAGCATGGCAACTAGTCGATAAAAAGATCCGGTATCAAATATAGGTTCCTAGGGATCATGCATCAAAGGTTTTCGATCAACGCCTAGAAAACTTAAATGCAGAAAACAAAATATTACAATACATTAATAGATAGATAGCTGAATGAAAATTCGGAAAATAGTGGGATTATGCTCCGGGGCTTGCCTTCTTGGGCACTGTCAGGCAGAAAAGCTTCTGGGGCTTGGCCCAGGTCTTGAGACAAGTTAGTATAGTTCAGATGTGCTCCTGCTCCGCACGAGAGTCCGCGGGCACCAATTCGTAGTCACCGTCCGCGAGATTAACCGTTTCTATATGCAATGCAAGATTATGAGTTATTCATGGATAACAATTTCTTTCCTTCACGATAAAGTTGTAGTCCAACGAAAGTTAATTTAGTGACGATTTCACATTTCATTGCATGGGCAATCATTTATAGAGTAGCAAACATAACTACGTTTATTCATGAATGAGTGGGGTTTTGGGTTTTCATTTTTAATTTCAACACATGGCATGCTTTCATTATTTCCTAACAACACAACTACTAAAGAGCTAGTGATGAAACACTAAAATAACTCAGATCCAAACTTGAACATTCATGGTGTAAATTTCAGCATCTACCAAAGAGCAAAAACTATAACTATTCATGCAAAAGGGATTACTCTAGTTGCTTCATCTTTTTGTACGGACTGTTCAACATGGGTTCTGGTGCTACAAATTTTATGGGAGCAACTTCAAAGCATATAATCAGCACTGAAATTTTTCCAGATTTTATACACTTATACAGCAGAGGTGATAAAAAGAATACAAACAGCAAGCCATTAACAAAGATTAATTCTACAGAAAGTTTTACTAAGGATTTGGTTTTCAAATTTTTGCCAGAGACTAGTAATGAGTGAATCATACTCCAGAAAAGTTTTCAAGATTTAACTCACTATGATAAATTAGTTATTCAGTTAAATTAGCATGAGTTTGCATAAATTTCTCAAGGTGCATTTGACCAGTATGGCATCCGAACTTTTTATTACAGGTAGAACATACTCTAAACAAGATCATGCCCAAAAATCATGACCAGAAACATTGTATATTACTCAAAACAAAAATAGTAAACCTAGCACTAAGATGCTAAGCATGATTATTCGACAAAGCCAAACTCAGTAACTGCAGCTAAAAAGTTTTAGACAGGAACACAGAGATAAAAAGAGACTCCAGAAATAAATATGGATTTATCTGAGCATAAGAACTATAGATGAGGAATTAAGTTGATTAAACAAGCATAAATCATTGTATATAGCAAGTGAACTCTAATAAATCTGAAATTTAGGTATTAACAGTGTTTTAGTTTTACATGCACGCAGTAAAAAGTACAGGGCAAGTTCATGTGCATATTTTCCAGAATTAAATCGAGAAAGCTAACAATAGATTAGAGAATCTTGATTGTTCCAACATGATAACTGTTTTGGGATGGTGTCAGATTTTTATTGTGATCTTAAAATTCCATTAGGGATAACATATCCAAAAATCAAGGTCATTTGATGAGCAGAACTTCATGAACATGCATAAGGTGGTTTTCTTAATCTTTTCCCTAGATTAAATTCGGTTGAGTTTCTGCAAATGTGAATGTTACAAAATTTGTAGATTTTGTTACAAGGATTCCAGATCAGTTGATTTTGCATTTTTCTGATTTTTCTGTGATTTGATTCGCATTTTAGAAGTTCACTAGTATACACTGGATTACTTGCAGAAACACCCTTAAACGAAAAAACGAAATTACAACCGGGTCCTTCGCCGGCCTTCTCCGCCGTGGCATCTTGCCGGTGGTGTTCTGCGGTGCAGGGCTTACCGGGACTGCCACGGGGAGGCGCGTTGGAGAGAAGGGATCGAGGAACACCTACCCTGGTCGACGTTCGAGTGTTTGGTGCACGGGTTCGAGCTCGTCGGCGTTGATGGCGGGTCGGTTGTTCGGTTTGCCGGCGCTGGAGGTGAAGGAGGGCTCGGGGTAGAGGAACAGGGCGCACACGAGCACCGCGTGAGCTCGTGGAAGCTTCTGGGGTAGCTGTCGTGCTCGGTCTTCTTCGGAGCCGGCCGGTCCGCGGTGAGCCTGAGCTCGCCGGCGGCGGCGCAAAAGGGGAACGGCGTCGGGAGGAGGTTTGGGCTCGATTCCGCGCGCGTGGAGCGTAACTGGGAGGTGGCGAAGCTGTTGCGGTGGTCGGAGCGGGCAATGTGGGGCTGGGCTAGCCGGTCCGCGAGAGCTGGATCTCGGCGGCCATGGCGGAGCGGCGGGAGGAGGAAGAAGGGGGAGAAGGGGCGCGACTGTGGGGTGCTGGGGGTCTTTATAGGCCAAGGAGCTCCTGGGTGAGGAATGTAGTGACTGGGGGCGGTCGATTCGGCCCTGGGCGACTCGACGGCGAGCGGGAGGAGCTGCAGCGGTGCGGCGCAGGGCGGGGGTGTCGTGGCGGCTCGGGGAGCGGCCTGGGACACGTGTGCGCGCGAGGAGGTGCCAAGGGGCGGGCCAGGTGGCGCTAAACGGTTTCCCCGGGTCCATTTGGCCGTGGGCGCGCGGTGGACGAAGTCCACCGGCGGCGTACGGCGGGCGGCGCGAACAGAGCAGGACGGGGGGGGAGAGAGATGGAGATAAGGGCATATTTGTGATTTCAGAAAATCCAGGGACCCCTCGGTAAACTGAAATTATCTCCTAATTGGAGGGCTCAAATGGAAAAGTGTTGAATACCATTTTTGCATAACTTTTCAGGATCTACAACTTTTGTGTTATGCAAATTTTCATTTGAAACTCACATTTTGAACTATTGGTACATTTGCATATTTGCACAAAAGGACTTTAGTTTTATTTAGTTTTTGACTTCATTTTGGCTGAAGTTCAATTGAGCACATGTCAATTGAAACACCTCTCATGAGCCAACTAAAATTTGGTGGACATTTTTGAATTAATTTTTGAGTAGCTTTTCACTCCTTTTTCTTTTGCCTTTAATTCCTTTTGTATGATTTGTCTTTTATTTGCCCCTTTCTCCTTGAATTAATTTCTAAAAATTTTCCTTTAACTTTAACTAAGGTACATTGATTGTATTTAAATGTACTGACACCTGAGGTGTCACAGCTGTTGTCCCAGGTTGTCGCTCTGTGAACCGGTCCTTATGGAGAGTGGCCAGCCAAGCACTAAGTACCGTGCTGGCCCCCTAAACCATATTTCTACAAAAACCATATTTTAACGAGACGTGAGCCACCCAAGCATGAAGCACAGAGGGCCACTCTCAGAATTAAGTTCAAGTAAACCATTAATCAAATTAATTAAAAAGGACCAGAGTGTGTTATAGCGCAGCAACCTAGCACAACTAAACAAAAATGCAACCCAAAGGATATATAAAGGATATAAAGTGGCTAGGACAGTCCTTATAGGCATACAGTATTAAATGCAGTATGAAATTGTATTTAAAGATGATAGGTTGTTCATGTTACACTTGCCTTCCTCGTACTGCTCCTGCTGCTGCTCAAACTGGTCAGAAGACGGCTGCTCCGGGTACTGGTACTGGGGCTCCTCCGGTAGCTCAACGTCTACTCACGAACACGTGGCCAAAAACAAGTCCAGCACAATACATACAAGCAAACAAAGGCAAACACTAAGAAACAGTACAACAATACATGAAAACAGCGTACAAAACTAGGCTAGAACTACTCTACGCGTTACAACGATCGCGTGGACATAAAGAACGCCTAAAACGGAGTTAAAACGCATAATCTAGGCCTAAAACAAGTTCTAGGGGCTTATTTGCGAGAAAAACTGAGTTCCAGGGGGTTTTCTGCAAAAACTGAGGGCTTAAACGTAAATAAAGGGTAGATCCAGGGGCTAACGCGCAAAACAACCTTAACTGGACTGCGGGTTCAAAACTGGGAAAACTCAGGGGCCTAACTGCTAAAAATTGGGCCTCAGTGTGATTATTTTTACACTAGCTAGGACCGCGGGTTGATATCCAAAAAGGACAGGGTCTCTTATGCAAAAATAGCGGGCCGAACCGGTACGTTTGGATCTCGGCCGTTGGATCGCGATCCGTCGGTCCCGGGCGAAGGGGTAAGTTGATCTAATCTAGCGCGTTGAAACAAGATCGGGCGGCCCAGGATGGACAGTGCGCGCGGGTGGCGGCGCTGACGCCGGAGACAGAGCTCCGGCGGCGGCGCGCGGCTGGGAGCTCACCGGAGCTCGCCTAACTGGCGTTCCCGGGCTCGAAAACGAGCGGATCTTGGCCAGGGAGGATCTACGCACCACGCGTAATCCACCAGTGCACCTAGAACAGGGCTCCCAAGCTTGGACAGGGCTTGCCATGGCGAGGGGCGGAACGACGCGGTGGCGTATTCGCCGGTGCGGGCGTCTGGCGGTTCTGGGGCTCGGGTTCTAGCGCAAAAGAGAGAGGGGAACATGGCGAAGCTTACCAGGGGCTCGGGGTAGACTGTGGTGCGGCGCAGCGGCAGAATTCCGGCGGCGCAGGCACGGCTCGACGGAGCTCCTCCACGGGAAATCCCGTGCGCAGCGGGGCCTAGGTCGGAGAGGAAGGGCTCGGCGAAGCTCGTGGCATCCGGGCGGAGCTCCTCCTGCAGCTCGCGGTGGTCGGGGTGCCCTGGAGTGCTGGGAACGCGGCGACGCAAAGAGCTCGGCACGGCGGAGCTAGGCGGAACTCGGGCTAGGGTTTGGGGCGGTGTTGCGAGGTGGGGGTTGGGGTCCCAGAGGCGCGAGGCGCTATATAGGGCGGCTCAGGCGATCCTGGGGAGGCGTGCCCCGGATGGAAGGCCCGCCGGGAATCTCGGCTTGACGGGCGGGGTGGTTGCTCTGCGGGGGAGAAGAAACTGGCGAGCGGGCCCGGCTGGTCAGCGGAAGCAGCAGCGGGGACGCGGGCGAGTGCGGGGTGCGGGAACGGGCCGTGCGCGCTCCGCTGGGCCTTGGCGGTTTGCTGGGCTGAGGCGTGGAGGGAAACTGGGCCGCGGGGCTGGGCCTCGGGGCGAGCGGGTGTGCTAGCTGGGCCGAGGTGGGGAGCGGGCCGCGGGAGGAAAAGGAAGGCCGCGGGCCAGATCTGTGTCACTGGGCTGGTTTGGGTCTGGTTGGGGTTTTGTGTTTTCTTTTCCTTTTCTATTTCCTTTTCTTTTGCAAACTCACACAAACTAGTTTGAATTCAAACAAATTTGAATTCAAACTCCCTAGCACTCAACCAAAATAAACAACATATGCACCAGCATGAATGCACAAGCATGTTGAACCTAAAATAAATTTTAATTACTTTATGAAGCAAAATAAATTATAAATGCAAGGCTAAGCAAATTAAATCCTTAGAAAATTAAATAAAACCAATTAAATTTATTATTAAGTATTGAAATTTAAATTAGGGTGTTACAAAACATGGCCCAGGCGGATGAATCTGATGACTCTGGCGAGGAGCAAGAAGTGGCCGTGGCAGAGTGGACTCGGGGCGCAAACCCTGTCCCGTGCAAGTGGGTCAAACAACAGGGGCTTGTGAAGGGCTTCGACTTCGATGTAACCAAAGCAGAGCAGATATTCGATCTGCTCCTCAAAGAAAAACAGCTGAAGCTCCCAGAGAATCACAAGCTACCGACGACACAAGAGCTGCAGGGGAGGCTGTATTGCAAATGGCACCACTCGTTCACTCATGCCACGGGTGAATGCAAGGAGCTACGTCGTCAGATACAATCGGCTATCGAGCAAGGCCGATTAATCCTAGCTCAACACACTATGAAGGTTGACACAAAGCCCTTCCCGCAAGCTAATGTCGTGGAGCTGTCAGACTTCAGATCCGAGGGCTAGAATTTGGCATTCCAGATCAACATGGTGGGACCCGTGCACCGCCATGACAAGCAGAGGAGAGAGGCCGCTTCTGGCAAACGGCCGCAGGATGAATGCGAGCTGGAGCAACGACATGT
Organism: Panicum virgatum; assembly: GCF_016808335.1. Taxonomy (NCBI): domain Eukaryota; kingdom Viridiplantae; phylum Streptophyta; class Magnoliopsida; order Poales; family Poaceae; genus Panicum; species Panicum virgatum. The sequence continues at coordinate 26,281,517 of NC_053148.1, read as the reverse complement.
GACTGAAGAGCAAGTGCGTCACATCCGCAACCAGCTCCCCGCTTCTAATCGGCTTCTGGAAAAGTACCAGTACCAGTACAAGCTGCGCCGCCGGTATGAATCGGAAGAGGACGAGTACGAGCACCGCACAGGAAGGACACTGGGGAGACGCCAGGCTATACGCAACCATTGGCATTGCCCGTTCTTCAGGTATTGTTGGAATTCCGGCATGAGCCGATTGCCTACTATAGATGATTGCTTGGAGTGCAGGCCTCGAGGACACCAGCAGGACGAGACATCGGTGTTCTGGCGCTTAGGGCCTAGAACACGTCAAGATAACCATGTGAGGCGCCCATCCGGGGGTGATTCTGAGCCAGAAGAAGAAGACAGGTACCATCGCCCACGGTGGTGTCCTGATGGGCTTAATCGCTCGCAGAAGCGCAGAGTGCAGTGCTTGCGCAATCTAGAAGAAGCGGAAGCAAAGTACCTCGACGTGCTGAGGAAGGCGCGTCCGGATCTCGCGGAGCAAGTCAGGCGACCGCGAAGGGAGGAGAGGCGCCCTCCAAGAAAGGAGTGGCGCCCCAAGCAGACAAAAGCCGATGAGAAGCCATCGGCTGATGTGAACATGGTGTTCGTGCTCCCATCGGAGTTTCGAGCACCCCAACCGGAGGACTTGCCTGTCACACAGCTGGATCTCGGCCCACAGCCAATCATCTTCGAGAAGCCCAAGGAGAAGAGCTACAAGCACATGAAGGGATTGTATCTCAAGGGCTTCATCAACGGCAAGCCTGTGAACAGGATGTTGGTCGACACTGGCGCCGCAGTCAACCTGATGCAGTACTCTGTGCTGCGCCGATTGGGTCGTTCTTCTGCCGATCTGATCAAGACCAATGTGATGCTTAATGACTTCAACGGGCAGCCATCAGAGGCGATGGGGGTTCTTAATGTGGAGCTGACAGTGGGCCGCAAGACGATCCCGACTTCGTTCTTCATTGTCAATAGCAAGAGTACATATACGGTATTGCTTGGGAGGGATTGGATCCACGCCAACTGTTGTATCCCTTCCACAATGCATCAGTATCTTGTCCAATGGGACGGTGATGAAGTAGAAGTGGTCCCTGCAGATGATTCCAGCGAGGTTTTCCTCGCAGACATGAACGCTTGGAACGCGGAAGGACAAAAAACGGACTGAGGCTGGTCTTATCCACTGGCCTCACAGAGTAGATGCATCCTGGCATGCTGATAGCGAGGCCAGTCCCAGCGACCGGCCCCAAAAAATAGAAAAATCCTGTGTGAGTTCGGAATTGTTACATCATGTAAACTCGATGGCCTGCTCTGGTAGTTGGCCACTCATCGACTATTTGGTTCCGAGTGATAATGGAAGTATAGAAGCGGCCTGCCCGTGCGGTTGGCCAAATAATTTTTCTTGTCATCTCCTTGTGTTTGCCGCTGATCTTTTGGATAACGAAGATTCGCCTGCGTTTGCAGCTGGTTTTTCAGATGATGGCAAACTAGGATACGGGTTCACGTCAGCTGACAATTTGGAAGAGGTTGACATCGGTCCTGGGGATAAGCCACGACCGACATTTATCAGCAAGAAGTTGGATCCGGTCTTGCGTGAGGAGATGATTGCATTACTGAAAGAGTACCGGGACTGTTTTGCATAGGACTATACTGAGATGCCCGGTCTAGATAGAAGCATCATCGAGCATCGGCTCCCGCTCAAGAAGGGGTTTCAGCCATTTCAGCAACGAGCACGTCAGATGAAGGCCGAAGTCCTAGAAGAAGTCAAGAAAGAAGTGGAGAAGATGTTAGATGCTGGGTTCATCAGGCCATGTCGGTATGCAGAATGGATCTCCAGTGTGGTACCGGTGCAAAAGAAGGATGGACGATGGCGTGTCTGCGTTGATTTTAGAGATCTCAACAGAGCGACGCCAAAGGATGAGTGCCTGATGCCTGTTGCGGAGACATTGATCAATGCAGCTGCCGGCCACAAGATGATGAGTTTCATGGACGGTAATGCCGGCTACAACCAGATCTTCATGGCCCCGGAAGACGTGAACAAGACCGCGTTCAGAGTGCCAGGCGCAGTCGGCTTGTTCGAGTACTTGGTTATGACCTTTGGACTGAAAAATGCCGATGCAACGTACCAACGTGCCATGAATTACATTTTTCAGGATCTCATCGGCAAATTGGTAGAAATCTACATTGATGATGTTGTGGTCAAGTCCAAATCAGCTGGGGGGCATCTAGAAGACCTGCGCCAAGTTCTGGAACAGACTCGAAGGTTTGGGCTCAAAATGAACCCAAAGAAGTGCGCTTTCGGCGTGTCGGCCGGTCAATTTCTGGGATTCCTGGTGCATGAACGGGGAATCGAGATTGGCCTAAGGAGTCAAGAAGCCGTGAAACTATGAAGACACCTACTACAAAGAAAGAATTGCAGAAGCTCATCGGTAAAATTAATTTCGTCAGACGATTTATCTCTAATCTGTCTGGACGCATTGAGCCGTTCATGGGTTTGGTGAAGATCAAATCCGATGATGAGTTTCGCTGGGGGGCAGAACAGCAACAAGCTTTCGATGAAATTAAAGAATATTTGTCCAAACCTCCAGTGTTAGTTCCTCCTCAACATGATAGGCCATTTTACGTGTACCTATCCGTGGGTGACACTTCCATTGCTTCAGTATTGGTTCAGAAGCATGACGGCCAGGAGAGGGTGGTTTTCTACCTCAGCAGATGCATGTTAGACGCTGAGACCAGGTACCCTGAAATCGAGAAGCTTTGCCTTTGCTTATACTTTACATGTACGAAGCTTCGACATATTTTGCTCTCGGCGGAAACAATTGTCATATTCAAATCGGATGTCATAAAGCACATGCTGTCGGCTCCTATCCTGAAAGGCCGACTTGGAAAATGGATGTTTGCATTGTCAGAGTTCGATATCCGGTACCAGCCTGCAAAAGCAGTCAAAAGACAAGCACTGGCAGATCTTGTTACAGACAGGATCAGCACTGATATTGCTGCGGTATTTATTCGTGCTTGGGCTATGTTCTTTGATGGATCGGCTTGTGATGATGGGTGCGGTGTGGGGATTCTGTTGGTATCGCCTCGTGGGGCGACTTACTCCTTTTCTATCAGAATGACTACCCCATGCACTAATAATTTGGTTGAATATGAAGCCGTTCGCAAAGGGATGGAACTACTCCTCAAAGCTGGTGCAGAAGCGGTGGAAATTTTTGGAGATTCAAGTTGGTGATTTCTCAGCTCACAGAAGAATATAGATGTGAGAGCGAGGCTCTATTTCCGATATGGATGCAGTGCCGTGAGTTGATGTCACAATTCAGGTACATCAATTTCCACTGGATACGCAGGACTCTGAACAATGAAGTCAATGATTTGGCACAGATGGCTTCTGGCTACAAGGAGACAGCCGATGGAGTCGATGTAGAGGTTTAGTTTCTCGAACCTGGAGACTGGAGAGCCGATATCTTCAATTACTTGAAGGATTCGGCTCGGGGGGCACCCAGAAGGATAAGACTCAAGGCCATGAAGTATGTTCTGATAGGGGATGACATGTTCTACAGGACCTTGGAAGGACTACTGCTTAAATGTCTGGGACCTTCAGAGTCAAATCGGCTCTTGCATGAGGTTCATGAAGGAGCCTGCGGTACTCACCAATCGGCTCATAAGATGAAGTGGCTGATTAGGCGATCGGGTTATTACTGGCCCAATATGCTTGAAGATTGTTTCAAATATTATAAGGGATGTCAAGCATGCCAGAGATTCGGCAAGATTCAGATAGTGCCAGCATCAGTAATGAATCCTATCATCAAACCGTGGCCATTCAGAGGTTGGGCCATGGACATGATTGGTCAGATCAACCCGTCATCCAACAAGGGTCACCAATGGGTCTTAGCTGCCATAGATTATTTCACAAAGTGGGTAGAGGCAGTGCCCATGAGATCAGTAGCGTCAAGAGATGTGATCAGCTTTGTCAAAGAGCACATCATCCACAGGTTTGGGATCCCTCAAACCATTACTACCGATGGAGGATCGGTCTTTATATCGGAGGAGTTCAGAAAGTTTGCCGATGACATGGGGATTAAGCTGATCAGATCATCTCCGTATTATGCCCAAGCTAATGGACAGGCTGAAGCATCCAACCAGAGCCTCATCAAGCTCATAAAGAGAAAGATCGATGAATATCCTAGGCGTTGGCATGAGGTGTTATCAGAAGCTTTGTGGGCATATCGTATTTCATGTCATGGGTCCACCAAGACGTCGCCGTACCATCTAGTCTACGGCTAGGATGCTGTGCTACCATGGGAGATCACGGCTGGATCAAGGCGTGTTGAGTTTCAGAATGATTTATCTGCTGAACAGTATGCAGCCTTGATGAATGACAACGTGGAGGACCTGACAGAGCTAAGACTTTGGTCGTTGGAAAAGATCAAGGAAAATAAGGCTAAAGTTGCCCATGCATACAACAAGAAGGTCAAGCCTAAGGATTTCCAAGTCCGAGATTTGGTCTGGGAGGCAGTATTGCCATTGGGAACTAAAGATAAAAGGTTTGGTAAATGGTCTCCAACTTGGCATGGGCCACACAAGGTTGATCAGGTCTTGCCTGGGAATGCATACATGCTCAAGGAATTGGACGGTGTCAAGTTTCCTATTGCTGTCAATGGCCAACATCTCAAGAAATACTTCCCGAGCATGTGGGAAGGCGAGTAACGAGAGCCGATGAGATCCATCTGGTTGTAATCATGACAGGACAACACGTTGAGTTGGCCAGTAAAAAAAATGATGATGATGATAGGCCAACACGTTGATTTGGCCGACAAAAAAAATGCATATGAAGCGAACAGCCGATGTGTAACCATCGACTTAAGATGTTTTTAAACAAGTACAAGTTTCAGGTTAACATGCAGTACTAATTGTCTCTTGAGCCTATCTACTGGTTCAGGAATTCTTCTATGGCGTGGATGGCTTCTGTGTGGACGGTGTCTGCTCGTGCTATGATTGCTTCGTCATCCTTGTCATCGCCTGTAACTATCTGCCGACTCAAGGTGCTGATCTCTGCAAACTCTGCTTGTATCTGCTCGGCTATTTTTTGGGTTTCTTGTTTGGAGTTTGCAATGGAAGCTTCCTCGGCTTGGATGAGTTCCTTGGTGGTGCGGACCTTTTCTTCGAGTTCCGCCAGTTCTTTCTTAAGGAGGTCGAGTCGGTTCATGTTGGTAGACACGTCAGCTTTGATATCTAGAGTTGCCTTCTTCTGGTTGAGGGCCTTGCACTTTTGGGTAATGTCAGCTTTCAGAGAAGCTTGAGAGCGACGCGCTTCCATCCTTTGTTGTGCTTTACTCACTTCTATCCGAAAGAATGGAAGGTTGCTGGCTGGCCAGAGCTTGATTTGCAATGGTTCCGGGAGTTGGGATTCTATTTGCTCGATGATGTTCTTTATCTTGCTGGAATCATCAACCAGAGAAGTGATTGGAGCAGATAGTAGATCCTTGATGAGTTGAAGCTGATGTGCCAAGTTAGCCGATTGCTGCAGAGATGATGTCTTTGCTCCAGGGACAGTCAGACCCATTGATGCAGGGTTAAAGGAAAGCAAACCTGAAATGTCAAAGCTCTATGGGCATATCTAGAGTTAGAACAAGATGCATTTATGAAGCTATCGGCTAGTTTAGAATTGGCTTTGGAATGTTACCTGTTCTGAAGAAGAGGTGTTGGACGGTTCAAGAGCAACTGTCCTGTTATAGCTAGTGTTGACGTCAATGACATCTACTGCATCGGCTTGTTCCTCGTTTGCATCCATTAGTGCATCAGGAGTTGCAGCCATCTCATGTTGTTCCAGGCTTTCTGCATTGGGGATGTCTTCAGCTGCGTCCTGGGAATAAAATTACAGTCAACCAGGGTACATATGTATAAAAGGGAAGTTCTTGAATGATGAGTTACCTGGTTGGTGTTGGACTCTGATGGACTTGGAGAAGATGGTACTGGTTTCTTGATGACACGCCTCGTGATCATCTTCCTTTTCTTGGTCAAGACTCGGGGGGCAACACTTGCAGAAGTTTGTCTTCGCTTGGAAGCCGATTGGAGTAAGTCTGGCTGAACAGTCATTATCACTTTCTTCATTGGTGGTGACCCTTTGCAGAAGAGTACGTCAGGAGCAGTTGGAAGAAAGTGGAATGGCTCCCCAGTGCTGGTCGTAGGTTCTGGACCGTCTTGTTGCTGCTAACAGAATGAGCAAGATTAGTCATGCAAAGGATGGAGGACTTATAAGGATTAATGCATAAATTCAGTACCTCTTCCTCGGGGATTACATATTCAAGATCGATTTGCTGCAGTCGAGGACCTAGAGCTTTTCCGAAGACATGAGTTTTCCACATGTTCCACCAAGTATCAAAGCCGATTGATGAAGAGGTGAAGGACAGATCGGCTGGTATTGGAATATGGAGATTATCAAACATACTGTAGCATCTTGAGCTGGTGAGACCATCAGGCAGATCGGCTCTGCTCTCCACCAAGTGGTGAATATGGAAGTGGGGAGGAACCTGTCCTAGGCCAAATTGCCGAGCTGCTATGACTGGCTGGTAAGATTCATAACATGGCTTGATAATTCTATTAGAGGTGCTGATGCCAACGGGGAGGAAGCCAGGTCGAATCATCAAAGAATACAGATGCCGAGTGCTGTCGTCATCGGCAAAGTTATCTAATCTAAAGGCAGTTGGGTTTTCAAAGGATTCAGATTCAGTAAATGGGAAATAAAGGGGATTATCTAGTCCTTTGTAGAAGATTCTGAACCAATTTGCTGCATCTGTTGAGTTCAATTTACTGCCAGGAAGACTGAATAAAGCTTGGCCATAACTAGTACATCTAATTGGTTTGCCATTCTCATTAGGAAAGGAGTTCTTGGTTAGGCCTTGGAAGTTGGGAATATGATGCTGGAAGTACAGTTGTGCCCACAACTGAATAAACCACCAAGGGCCTCCAGTTCTCAGTTTCTTTTCGTTAAGCAAATTAGATGTCATCAAATGGAGATATCTGTAGGTTTCTCCAAGGAAGAGTTTGCCTAGGCCGGTGTGATTACCATGGGCCAGGTGATAGGCCAAGGGGAGATAGTTCTTAGTTGGAGCTAAAGAAGGACCACAGAAGATGAAGTGCTCTAGCCAAAGATTTAAGAAGGCTGTGTGTTCCTTCTCAGTCACTAGACCTTTTGTTTTCATGTGCTGACTCATGTAAGTTCCCCAGTTTGTGCAGTTAACCTTGGTAGAAAGTTTGAAGGGGACTTCTGCCATTTTGTGAGCAGCAAGATTAGGAGAGCTAATGTCTAGTCCAGTGATCATGGTGACATCCAGCAGAGTAGGGGTCATGGGTCCATGACCAAAGAGGAAACAATTCAGAGCACCAGACCAGAAATAGCCGATGGTTTTCAGAAGATTTTCCTCTTTGTCAAGATGTGACAGTGATAAGCTAAGTGCATCGGCTATGTTCAAATCCTGCCATAGGGGCATGTGAGCTTTTGCTACTCTATTGTACCATGTAATCCAACTCTCAGGGGGATTAGGCCAGGCTCTTAAACAGTCGGCCTAGAGGTTCAGATCGATGTTTTGGCTCACAAAAGGAATCCTATTTGTTTCACAAGAGATCAAATCTTTGGGATTTTCATGGGTTCGTGGGCTAAGACAGAAAGATTTTGGGTTAGAAGGATGCGGCAGAAGGATGTCTGACACCTGAAGTTCAGAAATTCAGAAGTATGCGTATGGTGTCATGTTTCAGAGTTTTAGTTTCAGAAGCTTGGCAAGCTGAAGAAAACTAAAGGATTAGGCCGAATATTACCTTCAGGCCGCAGATTGCCGTATCATCGATTGCGGAGCTTGTCGTCTGAGTTGCAGAATCTGCCATGGTTTAGATCTGTTGACTTAGGGTTTGATTGCTGTAGGCTCTGATTCGAATTCCGGCTGCTTGAGAGAGTTCTTGCTCGAATTTGTGGAGCTTGGTTTTTGAATTATGCTCGGATTTAAGAGTTCGGTTCAAGTTGGAAGTGTTACTCTATTCCTGTGCGGGTTGCTTCTAGTTTGAATTTCGTCGGCTCTTGGATATTTATAGGAGCCTGATGCGTTGCCATCGGCTTTTTGGAAAGTAAACGAAGACGCACAAAATTGAAGAAACTCGATTTCATTAAAGGAAAGTTTATTACAAGGAAAGCCGATTTTACAAAGGAATCAATCCTTCGGCTTTGTAATTCTACCCCTACGATGCCACCTACATCTACCAGTCGTAGGTGTCTGAATGCCTACGGCGCTTCGGGCTTCGCGACGGGGCGTTTCCGCCGTCGTCGTTGTCATCATCGCCATCGTCGCTGCTGCTGCCGTCGTCCTCGGTGCTGCTGCTGCTTCGCCCGCCGCTGCCGCTGCTTTCTTCTTCGCTTCCCTCTGTGGGGGCTTGGAGGAATTGGTGGGGATTCCCTCCTGCCGCCGTGTCGTCGCTGGGAGGGGAGCCGATCTCTTCGGAGGAGTCGGCTCCTTCCCAGGAGAAGGCGTCGTCTTCGCTGCTCTCCAATTCCTCTTGGAACAGGAACTGGAGGTCTTCTCCTTCAGTTTCAGGTTCGTCCTCCTCGGAGGCAACCCCGAAGTTGAACTCCTCTGCATCCCAGTGCAGAGGAGCCAGCGCCTCATAGGCTGCTGTTGGGTCCCATTCGGGGGTCGGCTCTCGGCTCTCTGGGATAGAGTCGATGGAGGAAGCCGAGAGGGAAGAAGAGGAAGGAGGAGAGGAGGAGGACGAAGAGGAATCTCCAAAAGAGTTGGAGCTGGAGGAGGAAGACATGGCCATGGCTGGTGAAGGATTGGTTTTCTGTGCTATTGGCTTTGGGAGGAAGAAGGAGTCTTGGCTGTGAAGAAGAGCCGATTCGGTGTGAGATTAAATAGTAAAAGATGGGAGACGGATCGGCAATTTCACATTCTACGAGGAGCTAGTTGCAGAGACGTTGCGTCTTCCTTGGTGGTTACAGTGTGTTTAATGAGCATTAACGGGAAGATGAAGCGACAGATTGGTTTTGGAACTATCATTGCCAAAACCAGGGGGCATGTGTTATCGCCATAAATTAACAGGGTTAATTTATGGGCCGAAAGCAAGATGGGCTTAAAGCAGAAGATCAAGAAGACTTGTAAATCGGCTCCTGCGTGAGCATCTGGGCCACATAGTCCGTGTATCCTTAGATTTAGTTTAAGATTAGAGATAGAGTCCAATCGGGACAAGATTAGTTTAGATTGTTTCCCAAGTCTCCGGACTATAAATATGTACCCTTTGTTATTCGTAAAGGGAGAGCGTCATCACGTCTCGCAAATAACAACTCTCGGCGCATCGCCACCCCTAATCCTAGGGTTTCATCCAAGTAAGCGCCATGCTGCCCTGATCGCTTCTCGCGATCAGGGCAGTGTTGTTCTTGCTTTTACCTTGGTATTACTCGTACTGAAGCGTTTTTGATGGCGAGTAATGCTAGTTATCCTGATGTTCGTAGCTTGGCTTTTAGTAGATCTGTTGTGCTTCGTTGCTCATCATCTACGAATATCATGTTGTCTCTGTGCAGTCACGTTTCAATCTCATGCTAGTTCTTATCGCATAGAATTAGTTGCACAGAGGCAACACCCTGCTTCTTTTAAGTTTAATAGATCCGATCTGTTATGGTTTGCTCTTTTCTTAAGAGTTTGCATAATATCTGCTAGGTTAGGCCTTGCAAACGGATTGGATGATCCGGTGGTGTAGTAGATGCTTTATCGTGGTCTTAATAGGGATTGTTCCGGTAATCAGCTCTTGCTAGTTCTTAGGCCTCTGTTTTGGGTTACGGTTCAGTTGTCTGTTACATTCATTAGGCCTAGTCACGTGTAGGATATTCCGATCTAGCAGTGAAGCTGTTACCGTCGTGGATTAGATTAATTAGATTTAATTGAAGCAGTTTCATGGTTATTTGCTTTACTCATCAATATCTGGATAAATATAGATCCACTCTGACACCGGGACTCGATCGGCTCTTTAAAGCCGATGCAAGAGTCGTCCCGGGGAGCCGACCACGGCTCGGACTTATGTTTACACGTGTCTTTGTATGCAGGAAACTGTTTGGAGCACGTTCGCACCCTCCTGATCGGGTATAGGTCAGGTGGCACGCCCGGCTTTCTACACATTCTCCGGGCGCGTGACGGAATTGCGGGCCGTCGATGAGGGAGCAGTGCCTGCCAGCACCCCAGCAACCTCCCGGCTCTTCGTGTTGCCTGTCGCTGCTCGCCGGTGGGTTTCGACCGACAACAGAACCTTGCACCGATAGGTGGGCCCGGCCTGGGATGGTGGGTCCCGCATGTCGGGGACAAAAGGTGTTTCTCTTTTGGATGGAAACAATTAACTGCTGGGGGTGCCTCTCTCTACCTCCTACTCCCCTTTCTCCCCAAACCGTCCCATCACTTCAATTAATTCCCAAGCCACGCTTCATCTTCATCGGCAACTTCTCCGCCTGCTCCTCGCTTCCTGTGCAAGCTCCACCGCCGTCGACCGACGCCATGGACCCCAAGGGGAAGCGAAAGGCAAGCATCCCGTCGGCAAGCTCCCCTCCTCGCTCCTCATCATCGGTAAGCTTTTGGCAAAAAAAAACCCTGCTGTTAATCTTGATTGGTGAGATCGATTTGGATTTTGTGTTCTTGATTTATGTCCATTGCATGTTGCAGTCAAGCGGCGGTTCCGACGCGCTGCCAGCGTCGTCCGTCTGGCACAGCGGGTATCCCTCACCGCCGGCGAACCGGCATTGCCCTGGCATCGACCCGGCGGCCTCAGCGGTTCCGCCGCCACCGCCACCGCCACCGCTACCGCAGGGTTCCGGTGGCGATGGTCCCAGCCGTCGGGCTCCCTCGCTGCCGCTGCTGTAGGGACATGCCGAGGAGCCCCTGCAGTTTTCTGAAAGGACCATAGCCAGCGGCAAGGTGTGGTTCCGATGCCCGTTCTGCCCCGACGCCATGGAGACGGACAACATGTGTCGCCTGATCGAGCACGCCCTCAACTTCAACCCGGTTTACCCCCTCGCCGAGCAGTATCGTAGGCTTGCTCACCAACACCTTCATGGTGACGAGGAGGAGGCTCCTGAAGCTGAGTACGATGATTTCTCTGATGATACCAGCGAGGAGGGCGACGACTGATGTTGTTTAGGGGTCGTTTCTTCTTCTTTTGGAAACGTTTGAATCTTTTGCTACCCTTTCCTTTGCCACACCGGGCAACAAGAAAGGGTTTGGTTTATGAACTCCTACTTTGGTTTATGTTGTATTGCAGTGAATGTTTATGTTTCAGAATAGCATCCAATTTCCTATGGGCCTGTTTAGTTCGCAAAAAATTTTGGGTTTGCCTACGGTAGCACTTTAGTTTTTATTTGGTAATTAGTGTCCAATCATTGATTAATTAGGCTCAAAAGATTCATCTCATCATTTCCAGCTAAACTGTACAATTAGTTATTTTTTAAAACTAAACAGGGCCTATGTATATGTATGAACTACAAGTCAAATTATTTCAAAAAAATTTGTAGAATTTGATTTGAAACTATTACTAAGCTATTAAACATCACTTATTCATAGATAAAAATAAGAATACAATATTATAAGTGCAGATCATTAAGCGGCTGAATTTGTGTGGTCACCCTACAACCACATTCATGAACAAAATTTAAAAAATTTGTAGACTCTCTATGAGGACGCCAAACAAATTAAATGGCTCATTGTCTCTTGAGATGCCAAACAAAATCGTGCAATTATCAAATAAAAAAGTCATCATCTTGGCCTTGTACCGCAGAAGCAACTGGTGCAACAACTCCATCATCAATGTATGTGTCATCTTCATCATCTTCATCATCAACATCAAAGACCTCATCGTCTGGTTCATCAACTACTTGGGCCTGCACCTGAGTAATAATTGAGACATCCCCGGTTGTGCCTTCCTTGTCCGATCTTGTCCAATTCGTCAAATCCTGCTGTCCACCGAGTAAATTAATGCCTTCGATACCCACATCAATTGAGTCCTCAAGTTCTAATTTAGGCATGGCAAACAAGTCCCTTGGTTTCAACACAATAACACTGCTCCAACCAGGTTTGTTTACCAGATTCACATAAAACACCAGTTCTGCCTGTGCCGCCAGAATATAGGGTTCATCCTTATACCTGTACCGAGTAGTATCGATATCAATAACCCCAAATTGATCCTTATTGTATCCTCTGCCTCTGTTGGTAGTGGCAGCAGGCACATCAAACCAGTCACACTGGAACAAAAGAACTTCTTTTTGTCCAGGAAATTCTAGTGAGATCATTCTTTTAATCACCCCATACCAGTTCATGTTACCACTAGTACCGTCGCCCTTGACAAGCACACCACTGTTTTGTGTTACGAGGCTTTTCTCAATATCAACAGTTGAAAGCTTCTAGGCCCCTAATTCGAGTTTTGGTAATTAATGACAATGGTTTGTGGATTGACATTTTCATTTGAGATAATGAGCATAGGTTGATCCACGGATGAAAGGGATTTGATTGTGAACATGTGGAGTTTTGGAGATGATGTGCAAAGCTCGGGCTCAAGGCAAAGGTATAAACTAGGGCTTTTGCAATTTTACCGGTCACAAGGCGATTAGTGGATGAAAAGTGACCGGACTTGTTGGATAGATAGCCGTACTATCAAGAGGGGTCTTGTACTCGTGCTTGACGGGTCTTTAGTGCCATTTTGCTCAAAATGTCTAGTTGCCTGCATGAGGGCTAAAGACGTTTTGAAAAGTTTTGAAAAAGATCAAGTTTGAGAGCTCACTGACTAAGTGCGGACATTCCGCCCATGGGGTGCGGACGGTCCACAGTACATTTGAAAAATGTACCAGAGATGATGTTGTCTCTGGTATGGGCTGAAAAATGAAGGGCGGACGGTCTACCCATGGGGTGCGGATGGTCCGCCCCTTTAACTCAACTTTGTACCAGACACGATGTTTCTCTGGTTGGGCTGATGGTATGAACGGCGGACGGTCCGCCCCTAGGGCGCGGACGGTCTGCTGGCTAATTTCAAATTTGTACCAGAGACATTGTTGTCTCTAGTGGATTTCAAGGATGAACGGCGGACGGTCCACCCCTGGGGCGTGGACGGTCCGTCCCTGCGGCGCGCACGGTCCGCCGGATAATTTCGTTTTGTACCAGAGACGATATTTGTCTCTGGTGGTTCAGAACCTTGAACCGCGGACGGTCCGCCCCTGGGGGCAGACGGTCTGCTAGGGCTCCAACGGCTAGTTCTGACACACAATCATTGCACTCTGACTCACTGGCTTATAATGGCGGACAGTCCGGTTTTTGAACCGCGGACGGTCCGCGATTTCGCAGAAAAGAGTATAATGGCTAGTTTTTGAGGGGATGGCTATATATACTCAATGCCCGGCCATTGGGTTATTCTCTTGGCCATTTGGACTGCATTCTTGACTCAATAGAGCTAAGCCTCCCCTCTCACACACACAACTGCTTAGAGATTGCATTCTTGAGAGTGTGAGAGCATCCTAGTGCATTGCATCAAGAGTTTGAGCTTTGTGGCACAAGGGAAACTTCAAGCAAGTATCATCGACTTGTTACTCTTGGGAGTTGCCGCTCCCTAGATGGCTTGGAGAAGAGGATTTCATGGAGCACCTCCAAGGAGATTGTTGAGGAGCCCCGATTCGGTTGTGAGAGGTTTTGTTCTCACCTCACCGGAGTGGTGAAGAGCAACTCTAGTGGAATGGAGGTGTGGAGCAGTTCCATTAATTCAAGCCGGCTCAAGATCAAGACGTTCTTGATAGAGGAGCAGTTGATTCTTGGAATCCTCCTCAACGTGGATTAGGGGTGACCGGCAAGTCATCGACACCACGGGATAAATTCTTGTATCAAGCTTGGTTACTTCTCTTGCTCACTTTACTTCTTGCATTTACCTTGAGCAATTTACTTTACTAGAGCTTGATTTGTATCTTGTCACCCTAGGTTGCAAACCCAACTAGAGATAGTAGTAGCATGACATAGGGCTTTCTTTTGTTACTAATTAAATTTCTCTAGTGTTGTTGGTTTTAGATTTTAAACCGCCTATTCACCCCCCTCTAGTCAGTGTTCTTGATCCTACAGCAGTTCGAAATAGCCAATTATTGATATGACATCTATGCAATCTACGAGCTCGACTGTCCGGTCCTTGAGCAAGTGCAAACATCTCTGAACTTACTTCCCCTTTCGCATATAGATCTCTGATCTTGCCTTCGAACCATCTTACAAATTGATCCTCATGTCGCTGATTAAGATTTCATGATCCATATTTCTTCAGTTCTTCCAAATGCACACTACATAGAAATGAATATTAATGTTAGTTTAAAATATAAAATTTAAAAGTAATGATGTTGAGTAACGTATCTTACTCGATCCATGGTCTAGCTTCATCACAATTTGAAATTATGTAGTGCCTCATCTTCAGCATCTCATATGTGTCCATGATCTCGACAGCCTGTCCTCTCCTATTGTAATCCATTTTAGGAAATATGCTCAGACCAGATGATGGCTCATTCACAGCAATTCTTTCATGTCGATCAACACGATTCAGTTTGGTGTCCACGTCCAAGAATTTTGAGCAGAATGTAAGGCACTCCTCGAGTATGTATCCCTCGGCTATTGAACCTTCAGGGTACGCCTTGTTCCTCACATATCCTTTCGCAGTACATAGGTACCGCTCCACTGGATACATCCATCTGTAACACACGGGCCCGCCAAGTTTAGCTTCTTCAGCTAGATGAACAGGCAAATGCATCATGATATCAAAAAATGAAGGTGGGAATAGCATCTCAAGTCGACAAACAACCTCCCTAATTGAACTGCTAAGTCTGTTCAAGTCTACTTCCACCAGCTCCTTGGAACATAGTGCATCAAAGAAATTACTAAGCTGAATCAATGTGATGACAACAGCTTCTGGCAAAATCCTACGCACCACTAAGGGTAACAGTTTCTGTAGAATTAGATGGTAATCATGAGTTTTCAAGCCAGACACCTTACATGACTTTACGTCAACACATCTTCTTATATTGGAGGAAACCCCATCAAGCATCTTCACTCCATATAGAAATGCACACAAACTTTCCTTGTCCTCCTTATCTAACTTGTACAAGGATGGTGGCAAGGTATACTCATCATTATTAATCACAGGATGCTGATCTGGTCATATCTGTAGATGCTCCATGTCAAGCCGGGCCTTCTCCCCGTCCTTACATTTACCTTCCAATTCAAGCAGAGTGCCTAATATGCTCTCGCATATATTTTTCTCAATGTGCATGATGTCCAAATTATGCCTGATGAGCAAAGAAGACTAGTAAGGGAGCTAAAAAAATACTCTTCTTCCTCCAGTTGTGCCATCTTTTGTCTTCGTCGCGCTTCCTTTTTTTATGCTGTCGTCTTTCCAAATTTCACTTGTTCAAAACTTTCAAACTGCTCAAGTACCTGTGCACCAGTCAGTGGTACTGGTGTCTCCCTGGTTTCAACCTTGTTGTTGAAGCTGACCTTGTTGTTGCACCATGTATGGTCCGGGGGCAAGAAACGTCGATGTCCCATGTTTCAACCAAAAATACTCAGTATCTTTGTGGTAGTATGGACATGCAAACTTTCCTTTCGTGCTCCAACCAGAAAGCATAGCATAAGCTAGGAAGTCATTAATTGTCCAAAGAAGAAGAGCATGCAATTTAAAATTCTTCCTAGTCCCTGCATCCCATGTTGTAACACCCTTTTCCCAAAGCTCCTTGAGCTCCAATATAAGGGGGCCTCAAATATACATCAATATCCATTCCAGGAGATTTTGGACTAGGTATCAACATTGACAACAACCAGTTAGATTGTTTCTGACACAACCATGGAGGCAAATTATAAGGTATTAGGATAACAGGCCATATGGAGTATGTAACATTTTGCATCCCAAAGGGATTGAATCCATCAGAAGCAAGACCCAGCCTAATACTATGACCTTCCTCTGCAAACCAGCTATATTCTTTATCCACGTGCTTCAATGCCAATGAGTCAGCAGGGTGATGCATTTTTCCATAGTTGACCAATTCTTTCTTGTGCCACTGCAATTCCTCTGATGTGCGCTTCGACATATACATTCTCTGTAGCCGATGAATAAGAGGAAAGTAGCATAGAATCTTAACTGGTAACCGCTTCTTAACAGTAGTAGCACCACTTGCACTATCACTATCACAGGTTTTCTCTACAACTCTCCACCTTGACTCCTTACAAATGGGACATGTCTCCAGACTTGCGTATTCCTCAAAAAATAACACACAATCATTCTTACATGCGTGTATCTTGACATAGTCCAAGCCTAGGTCTCGAACCACCCTTTGCACTTTATCCAAGGAGTCAGGAAGACAATGTCCTTCAGGGAGAATCTTTGAAAACAGATTAAGTATGGCCTCCAACGCTGCGTTAGTAATTCCATACAAGAACTTTATCTGAAAAAGTTCCACGATAAAAGATACCTTAGTTGCATTTTTGCATCCTGGATACAATTCCTTCTTTGCCTGCTCTAATAGTTTCAAAAATATCTTCGCATTCTTATTAGGCTCCTCAGTATCTATGATTTGTCCGTGTATAGAGCCACTGATAATGTTTCTAATCAAACTATTAGTGGCAGTAGGGTTATCACATGCGTCTTCTTCATCTTCTTCTCCAAAATAAGGTTCTGTATCAGCTGTAGGTTGTGCATCTTCAGGTTCGGCATTATTGAGATCAGGACTGATATCATGATTCACACGACCCTCAGCTGATGAACTAGTTTGGCCTTCGATTTCATTATTGGTGAAACAATCAGCAAACCCTCTATTCACTAAATGAAGTTGAATCTCAAACACGTTATGATATCTGATCATGCATTGACACGTAGTACATGGGCACGCAACAGATGCAACACCTCGCGATGATGTGCCAAAGGTTTCAATAAAAGATCGGAAATTTCTCTTCCACACCTCTGAATGTCGAGGCAAGCGCATTCAACTCCTACCTTCGAGTTATACCATTAATCTGCATGCATGTTTGAAACGAGCTAGAGATCATGATCTAGCAATATGCATATATATGCAGGGGAGATATATACGAGATCAAGACAACCGGGGCCCTGTACAAAGTTCTAAAGTGAGGCCTACTGAATAAGCAAATATTAAACATTGTATATTGTATTAGAAACGAAACACAACAAGAATTGTACAATTGGAGAATAAAAAATTACCTAAGTTAATTCCCCTTTAATGCAAACAGCAAACGTGAAAGGGAAAGATGACACTTATGCACGTCGCCTACACTGCCTGCCCCGTTGCCGCCAGCCGCTGCGCCGCCGCGTTGTGATCGTCGGCGTGTCACTTGGCGCTTGCCGCCGCTGCCGCTTGAGCGTGTGGAGATCAGAACGAAGAGGAATCAGCGCAAGACGGGACACGCGATTGGCAAGATAGGCAACTGGGCGTGGGCAAGTGGGCAAGCTGCTAACAGGCCGTGGGCCTCGGCCTTTCTAACCAAGGCGGTAGCCGGACAGGGGCAAGGGCCCAAGAGGGCCGTCTGAATTTTGGTTCCGATGAAATCATGGCAGGTCTGGTGATGGCCTGTGGCAAGAGTTTGGGGCCCCAAAAGAATTTAAGTGCAACCAAGGTAGACCTCATTGCCATAAGTCTGATACAATTGCAACGACTATGACAACTAGTGCAACCACAAAATTTCGTCACAATACGTACATGATATTGCATCTTGAGGCAAGAAAGGAAGCAATAGCCCCCCATGTATTGCAACAGTGCACCAAGAAATTTGCAACCCAAATCAGACGTTGCTATATTACCGTTTAGAAGCAACCAATGCTAGAATGGTCGCCATAGCACCTTTCTATTGCAACACACGACATGCTAATGCAACTCAGAAATGATGTAGTAGAATTCCCAACCAATTGCAACACAAAACCTAAAAATGGCTGCATTAGCGTCACCCTGTTGCAACATAAAAAATAACTATCGCAACACAATTTATGTGTCGTAATAGGCACGCATATTACAACCGAATCACTGTTTCGGTGCCATAGAAACCCCCTATTGCACCCAAATTAGTGGTGATGCCTAAATGTTTCGTGGCTATAGGGGGAAAACCACGTAGTGAAGTGCACATATTAAAACAACATAGTTAAGAATAGATGTCCATTGATCATAACCATTGTCCCGGCAATTGCAGATCTCAAAGCTGATGCACACATCAAAAGATGTCGGAAGCGTGAAATGATTAGTCTTAGTTTGCAGCCGAACCTTCATTCTCCTGCAGCTTACAAGAAACATGGTTCATAGTGAGATGACAAAGTTATGGACTGTACATGTTTGCAAAAGCGAAACGGCAGTTCCTTACCTGCTGTTGTTTTCTTCTACCTGATCTCGTTTTAGCTACCAGCTGCTGTTGAGAAATGTATTTCTTACTAGATGCTGTACCTTTCGCTCTCTTATCATCGTTGAACAGACTCTTAGAAATGTTAGGTATGTCCTTTAAATTACGAGGTGGAACATTTTCTTTCTCTGTTTTGGTTTGACTTTGTTGCCCAATTTGCATTGTAATGTGGCAATAATTAATTTTGCCTCTATCTGAATGCACAAAACATGGTGATACGAATTGTTCTACTTCATCACGTACCTGGTTCAGATGGCACTCTAGAAGCTGTGCTAGTGTTTCAACATTACTAGTATTTTCCTCAGCGTTCCTACCTCCATTCTCAGTTGGTGCTGCAGGAATGGTTACCTCAGTGCTCCTATGTTCATCTGCTGTTGTATCATTTGTTGCAAGGATAGTCTACATGTGTGCAATAATTAGGCAAGTAAGAGATTGGCAGCAGTCGTGTAGCAGTAAACCCCAACCATAAGTAAGCAATTATAGTTGCTCAGTATCATGATGCTAGTTAATTCTAGACATTACAAAGAAAATTGTACAATCTGATTTCATGCATTACCTCTTTTGTTGGCAATAGATTATTATTTTGTGCCATCATTGTTATGACCTCCTGCATAACTTTCTGTTTAAGTCTTGCTGCAAGCTCTTGCTTCTCTGCTTCCTTCTCAGCATCTTTCTGTGCCATCAGTTGTTGAAGTCGATGAATCTCTTTTGCCTGATCTTCAAGTCTGTCCTGACGGATTCGTTTGTTACTGCGAGTCGACATGTAACCATGGACACGTGACTTGGAAGATTTGACACCTGTTGCTTCTAGGTATGTTTCCTGGAAAGCCTGGTCTACTAACAGGGTCAGCTGCGGCACTTGTTGATTCTTCCTATTCATTGCATTCCGACGTTGACAGTCTCCATGATGTCTGAGATTGAGGGAAAGATACAATGGAAGGTGCAGTTTATGTAATGCTTTGACAGAAATAATAAAATATAGTGTGGAATCATGATTACGATCGAACAATTACTCACGTAAATTTTTTCTGCTAGGTGTCCCGACCATATTCCTTGTCGTGTGTGCGTAACCTTAAAGAGTTGCAAAGTACTTGGCTCTGCACCAGTTTCTCTATCTCTCTGTGAGTGCAATATGAAATGACTTTAATACCATATTATTTGTTTTATGTATTGGAAGTGAAAAATGATGTAAGTATTTATATTTTCCCAACTGCACTGCGAGTATGGTTTGGAACCCATCAGATGATTTGTTCTCAAATCATGTCGATTTGAAGAGTTCTGGCTGCTAACTAACTGCACCCAGCAAACAAGTAATGTTTATCAATGTAAATTTGAACTGATGATTCTATAATTAGGTTTGTAAAGTAGTGTTGTACCTTGAACTTCTTAGATCCAAAGTACTTGATCAAATAATGCAACTCCACAATATCTAAGTCTTCAGGCTTGTTTTCCATCCTCTCATCATAAGTGTTGAATGCCTTGTAGGTAGCACTAAAAGTGGCTCGCCATCCTTTGTAGCATTGTTGTGCAATCTTCCAAACCTTTTGCTTCATTTCATCAGTGTCTTCGATATCCCAACATGACTATTCGAAAGAAAATGGATATTTGTAATGCAACCTTTTGTAGGTAGCTGATGAAGTGTCTACCAATATATATGCATGAGATAAATGAATAAATATGCATGTGTCATTTACATACCATAACTGCATGTGCGATACTAGTCTTGACATTTTCTTTCACATCTTTCCACCGTCTAACTCCAATTAGTGGAGCCCTTTTCCTTGTAAACATAACCACTTCGTCCACAAATGTACGCATGTTTTCTCTACATGGACCACCCCGCTTTGCAGAAAATTCAATTTTTAGTTTTTGATGCATCCCTCTCTTGGCCAATGCAGCAATCCCTTTCAAGGTACCATGTCCAGTTTTCTTGCCACCATCTAATAATATAGACATAAGAGCTTATATTAACTACTGAAGAATAAAGACTGTAACTAGTTTGCAATCATGTACCATTCAACTTCTTTATTTTCCTAGCATGACATGGCCATTCTGTCGGAGGTGGGTCACTGCTACCATTTGCATCATTAGGTTCTGCGCAGCGCTTCTTGAATGCTTTATAACACACTGCCAAAAAATTGGATAATAGATGAACTAAGTACATTAACAAATTTCATTAGATTGCCTTGGTGTCTTAACAAATAAGTACTGATATCTTTTAGATGGCCTTGGTGTCTTAACAATTCAGTAAATGTTTTTATAGTTTTTCCATGAAATCATGTCGTAGATCTACAAGTAACGAACGATAATAAGTAAGTTAGTAAACCTCACTATTCTTTAGTGAACCAGAGACATTATATATGTATTACCTGTTTCAGAGTCTTCGGCCATGAGCCAATCTTTGTATGCATCAACTCAAAATCATCCCCCCCTCCTCCTCCTCCTCCTCCTCCTCGTCCATACCATCCTCATCACCATCACTCTCATTAACTCTCGATCGTTTCAGGGGTATAATTGGTACACTTCGTTTTGGATGTTCCACGGATGTCAACAGTATCCTAATTTTCTTTTCGTACTCCATGTTTTCAGTTACGTCCTTTAAATTTTTCAGGATATCTAATCCCCCATAAGTTGCTCTATCATTACCACATCTATTCTTGTAGTACAAGTAGTCCCGGGTACCATAGCAAAGTGCAGCTTTTATAGTAAGCAGGTTAGCAAATGATAAGTCAGGCCTGTCCATAGTGCCAATGACCAGTTTCTCTTCCGGCTGTCTTTCTGTTGGCAAGCAGTGGCATTCAACATCCCACCTTTCACCTATCAAATGTTCTCTGTACACAAAAAAAATATGGAAACATGTTGACAATATATATTATGAATTAGGGAAGTAAAATATGTGACCTAAGTGCTACATAAAAGTGGTGCGGCTTAGGCTGCTAATGGGTTGTAACCCAGACTAAATCCAAACCGAACCATTTTCCTTACAAACATCAAATCAAACCAGCCCAAACAACACCACCACATGTCGCAAAAAGACCAAACCAAGCTTCATGCAATTTCAAACAAAAACATCAACAATTTCTCAAAAAGATCAACTAATGGCGACCAACGGTGCCAAGCACACAAGTGTGTATGTGCATGAGGGTTTTCCAGAGCAAAATGTCTACAAATGCTTCCATAATCGCAATGCAACACGATTTCTGATCGATTTCAACAGAGCAACAACCAAACCAAACCAAACTATTTTCTTTCTAAAACCAAACCAAATCAAACGAATAGCTAGAGTAACCATTTCCCACCAAACTAAATGGGGACCGAAGCAAAATCCAAACTGCTCAACTGTTGGTATTTTGCAACGTCACGAATAAAATCCGCAAGCGCACGGATACCGCTGTAGCTTTCACCCAAGAGTATTCCAGGGTATCGTATCCACTGAGGAACGTGAGTACGCTATCTACAGGTTCAAGCTCATCCAAGGACACACACGCCGGTGTGGAGAAGACAGAAGAGAGGACTTTCTATATCTAGAATCTATGCCTAGAAGAAGAGATCACGTCGTCGTTATACTTCGAGCTAAAGATATCGACCGACTTATGCAAACCGGTAGTTCCAATATGTGCTCTATCTGATATCTGAACTTAGAGGATTACTAAAAGGCTCGAACAGGGCTGTCACCACCTGCCGGCTACCTCTACAAACCGTGGGACTATCAGACAACTAAGTGGTATAGTCCAGCCTAGACACTACGTCTACGCCTTTCCCTACTAACCTTAGCCCTGGCCAAGACTACCTTTTTCTATCCGGGCTCTTAAGCTAAGATCAAATGCTACTCGCTAGCATACACATCAACTAATATAAGGCAGAGATGATAACTTGCGATCTAAACTCTAATTCCAAATAAACAAACAAAGAAAGTCTCGAACACTTACAACCGAATAAGCATCCATCGAGGTACAAGCTGAGAAGAGTGCCGATAGACCCGGCACTTCCCCCAACTCCTCCTCACTCTCCTCCTCTTCTTCTACACCTCCTAGTCTACCTAAGCATCTAGGATGAAGGCCCCAAGCTCCAAGGGAGAAAGGTGAGTTGAGAGGGTGTGATGTGTGTGTGTCCACTCCTCTACCCCCTCCCCTTGTATTTATAGGAGGGAGCCACGGGCTGAAGCACCTGGAACTGACTTAAGCAACCAGCAGGGAGGCGCCACGTGTCGAAGTTGAGGCGGTAGGGCCCATGGGCCTGGTCGGTCGACCAGTAGGTCGGTCGGCCTGCCAGGTGGGGCCAACCGCCCCCAGCTTCGTCCAGCAGGCTGTCCTGGGCCTCCTTGTCTTAACCCAGTTGGGCTTGGCGTGTCTTGAGTGGTCTGAACTGGGTTCTTGGGCTACACTTGGTCCATTTGAGCCTGAATCGGTGCTCTGATAATTTCTGTGATTTATGTCGGGCCAAAGTGTACTTGAAACCTGCGAAATTAGTTCAAAACCACCTGCACACATTCTCAAGCACCATATGTGGAATTTGTTAATAAATAAACCCTATGCTAGCATTTATTCCACTTTGTGGTTCCCTTTTGTGCAGGAGTTGACAGTCAAAATTGGTCGTTAATGACCGTCAACATCAACCCGGTTCAATTCTTGGCCAGATCCGCGAGTGGCAGAACAAGAAAACATTGTCGTAGAGGAGGGAGGGAGTGGACTGGATCTAGGATGGAAGAAGACATTAGACCCCTTCAACTCTTGGCCAGATCCGCGAGTGTGTTCATATGGATCTACGAAACACAAGAAACTGGCATGAATGGAGGGAGAATGAAAACGAATCCGGGTACGCTAACAAGTCATTGGTGCATGGGATAATGTTTCATACCTGGCCAGGTTCTGATCGTCGAAATCAGCTTTCTCGACCGGGAGTGTACGTAGATGTCGTACGTAAGTTGCGGCCTCGCCATCGCCGGTGCTGGTGCGTGATGCAGGTGCCATGGTTGTAGGAGTACTGGTTCTTCGCCGCGCCGCCACCGCCGCCACTAGCTAGGCAGACGAAGGGTTGTTAGTCTTGGACTTTTACGAAATAAGCACAGAGGGTTACGGGGGAAAGTGGGGTCGCACGGCCGGGATAAAGGGGGTGCACAGTTAGCCAAAAAATAGGCGGGAATTTTGAACTCCAAGTACTCGAGCTGAGATAATAAAGGAGAAAAGAAAATTGGCGGGAATTGAAATGAAATAATTCGGGTGGTGAAACTTTGTTGGAGAGGAAATATATTGGCAGAACTAATAAGCGAGTTGATTCAACATAATATTGCGATTTTCAACCAAAATTGAACAGAACGTTCAAATTTTAGACATTGCAAAGTACGATTACAAAATTTATACGTGCAAACTTCATAGAGTACATACAACGTAGCTATGTGTACACGTATTTGGTATTTATTCATGTCGCCTCTATAATATTATTATGTAACATACCACATTTTCTTTACACAAGACTCTCATATCATCTCTATAATATAGTTGGAATCCTTTTATATGTAGAGATCCAAGTGAGGGTATATTGAAAGTTTGTATAAATTGAAAGTAGCTATATATCCAAGTTTCTCTTACGATGCATACAACATTTGTTCTTCCAAGGTCTCTCATCCTATGATGTATGTGTTATGAGGTTTATTTACAATGCACATCACATGACATTATATTTTCATTTAATGCATTCTAAGATATGTAGTATATATATGACAATGCATTTTCTATTCACTTGAGCATTAATGTGGGTTGGATGATTAATTAGTATCTTATCACTGATGATGTACATATGGTCCTTGTAGTGATATTAAGATAATGCATTCCAAGAAATGTATATTGTCCTTGATTAGTATCTCATTAATGTCACATTGGTAAAATATCAATTCATGAGTTCAAAATATCCAACACTTACATTTAAATCACAAGTTCAAAATATCCAAGCTTCATGAACTATGACAATAGGACCCAGTTCATCTCCTGACTCTAACATGTGGATCTAGATAAGTAAGAAGGGGATCATCTTGCTTCTCCAACAAGTGGGACCCAGATAAGTTAGTTTGAGGAAAAAAACAAGGCCTCGCAAACGATCTCACGGCATCTGCTGCGTCACATATCCAGACGAGGCACTACAAGCGGCACGGCCCAGGGACCAGATGCAGTAGGCACGAGACATTGCACCACAGGCCATATGAGTTGATAGAGGCGTATGTAAGTGAGTTCGAAGCGGAGCCAGCGACCAAGTATTTAACTAGGTATTTCTCTTTGTATGAAGCCACGGTGGGACTAAAACGCATGTTGGTCCTCGGCTGCTGCGCGCCTACCTTACTAGGCCGAATCTCCGAAATGGCCCACTACGAAGTGCACGCCAGGTGTACATGAGGAGGCGTATTCCTCACATGCGCTTTTTTCTGTGCTTCTGACATGCAGGTCCCACATGTCGGCGCATGGATTTTTGGTCAGTTGTTCATCAACTGTTCACTCGTCTTCATATTTTTTATTTTTATTTGAAATGAAATCTAGAAACATGTATATCTTTCTCATTTCTTCCCAAAATCAAGTGGTTCTTTTTTGTACATTCTTGGAAAAAATTTAAGTATCTCATGGAGATCATTGCATAGTGTTCTCATGGAGTCTATAACGAAACATAATATAATATGATATGAGGCCCTACGGATAACATAACTTGCAGGAGTACATAAACATCCTAAGGATAAGGGCGGAAGATGTGGAACATGGACTTGCACAACCTACGGATCCTGCATTCCTCGTTGTCGTAGTTCGACCACTCGTTCCATCCGACATGGCCGACGGGCCTGCCGCACCAGCCCTCGTCGACTCATCAGACCTGCACCACCCATCCGACCTGAAACGGGTACGGGGACGCGCAATGGTGAACCATGCGAGGCACTGGCCCAGGCACGGGGAAGGCCTGGTGCCAATTAGGCCACACGTACCTCCACAGCGTGTCCAAGACGTGCTCGTGTAGAGACCAACCCCGCGATCGTTCAAGATGGCGAGCGCCGGGTCGTCGTCTGCCGCCTCCGCCAAGAGCTCCTTGGCCAGGAGGTCGTGCTCGGTGGGACGATTTGCTCGCCACAGGAGCATAGCGAGCAGGAACGCCGCTGACTTGTGGCCCCGCCGGGCAGCCCGATCGAGATCGTCGAGCGACGCATCAAGAGCCCCGCCGTGCTGTCGGAAGACGACCCTCATCCCCATGATGAAGTGTGCCTCCAGGTTGCCCGCGCCGTGGATGTTCACGATCAGTCGCTCGCTGATCGCCGCGTCAGCCGACTGCTGCAGCACCAGCCTCAGGTTGAGGCTGCGGCGCACCAGCGCCGCGCCGCACACCTTGTCTCTCATGAGAGAGCAAGCACCCTGGAGGTGACGGAGATTGTCCATGGGGTTCTCGGACGAGGCCGCGACGCGGGCGGCGACGTGGATGAGCATCTCCTCTGGAATGACGGCGAGGGATCTCGCAGGCGCCATAGGCCACCCAGCGATGAGAGGAGGGCGAAGGAGGTTCTGGTCGGTATGGTCGATGACAAAAAGTGGGCGAGAGCGCAATGGCGGCAAAGGGATGAGGCAAAGCGGGAAGAAAGGCGAAGGGACGTATTGGGGGAAGTGGGAAGAAAGGCGAAGGGACGTGGAGGTTGTTCGGCTTCGTAAAGAAACTGGCAACACAGCAGTTTTTCGCATCCAAAGCCACTGACATGTGAGCCTGACAAGACAGGGCCCAGAAACAAGTGGGACGAAGCATTGAAGCCATGACAACGGAATGCGACGCGCCCACCAGGAAGCGCGCCCATTCCCTCATGTGCGGTTTCGCTTATGGGATTCTCATGTGGGTCCCATCTTTTCTACTTGTTCATCAGTTGTTCAAATAATAGAATGAATTGAGTGAACAATGATATAGAATAAAAATAAATTTCGAACATATTAGCTAGGAAACACGACCACGAACGTGTGTCTAAATGGCTTTTAATTTTTTTTAAAAAGCGAAAAAGTCTGAAGATCATGAGATTTGTCGTGATATCGAGATATCATACGTGGAGATTGCGGTAAAAAATTGGGGACGATTTGCAAAAGTTGACACATATTTTGCTTACAAATGGAAGTATCTCCGAATAAGTTCTATGAATGTTGACACGTATGTTGCATTATTCTATGAATGTTAGAGGGATGATGAGTATCTCATCGTATGTGCATATGATCATTGTAGTGGAAATTGAAGGAGAAGATGAACACTCCAAAGTGTTGGTTCTTTTTGAAGGTGCATCATAAATGCAACTTCCAGGGAGGTGTAAGTTATGCTTAAAAACAAAAGCACATTGCCAAAATACAAAGTCTCTGGGATTAATATCTTGTGAGAATGAGACAAGGACAATATATTTATAACAAACTAGTAAATGATACTTTTTTTATTAAACTAGTAAATGAAACTGGTGTAACACGATGCTATGGTCTCGAAGAGATAGATGATCTTCTCCTAAGAACTTAGGAAAAAAAACACCTGATTTGGAGTACAGATGACAAATCTTTACATGTTTGTAGTTTTCATTATGAATCCAAAAAAAACCATGAACATGAGTGAACAACTGAGTGCACAACTGATGGACAAGATGGGACCCGCTTGACAATCCCACAGTCACATCCTCATGTGCAGAAGGCGCCTCTCCTGGTCGGCGAATCGAGTGCCATGCGGTGTGACGTCACTTGCTTGTGGGCCTTGGCTACTGGGGCCAATATGTTAGTGGCTTTGGGGGTGGGCACAACTGCTGGGAATTCTGTGGGGACACCGCTGATGTTTCCCTCCAAAAGCTGAAGTCTTTTGCCTACGACATGTGGGACTCAGCGGTATCACCGCGTGGGTCGCGGTGCACACTAACCAGCGGTTCGGCTAATCATTGTTGTACTTTGATTCATAATGAAAACTTTAAACTTGTATAGATTTCTCAATTCTTGTCCGAATCAGTTGTTTTTTTTGCTTATTTCTTAGAAAATGTTCACATACCAAATGGATTCAACTTTGTTGAGTGTATCCAGTTCAATTTGTACCTTAATAGAAATATGTCTTAGCATTGCGTACACTAAGTTACAACACGGCAATGAAGGTGAAGTTGCTAACGACATTTGGTGTCTAGGCAATCCTAACCTATATGCTGTCTTTTGATACTGTGAAGTGCATTATTCTATGAATGTTAGAGGGATGATGAGTATCTCATCCTATGTGCATATGATCATTGTAGTGGAAATTGAAGGAGAAGATGAACACTCCAAACTGTTGGTTTTTTTAAATGTGCATCGTAAATGCTACTTGCAAGGAGGTCTTTTTGCACTGTGGCTGTAGATTATCCTCATCCCCACTCTAATAATTTTATAGAGTTTTTTGTATGCCACGTCAATTGGTCAAGTTGTATCTATCAGTCACAAAGAGTGCTGACCAGGGGGATGGGATGATGACCTGTCGCGCAGACCATGATGGGACGACGACCCGTCACATTGACCAGAAGACGCCTTCCTCGCGCGCATTCTGTTTTGGAGTAGTACTATGAGACTGACATGTTAGTTCATGTATGGTTTTGTTATGGAAATGAATGATTCCCTTCAAGTTTGAATATAAGACTGAACTGAGTTCCAAAATTTCTTGCCAGCACTTTCGCATGCCCAAATTTTGGTAACCAAAATATATATAATAAAAGCTTGATAATGCCAGATAGATATATGACACATCACCACAATATCACAGACACATAATATACAAGAACGACAGAGCAAACCAGTTTCAAACAAGACAAAATGAAACTAATTAAAGCAAATGATAATTGTGCTCCCACCCTCCTTGCACTAGTGCCAGAGCTACCATCTCCACGCGGCTCACATCCTGCAGATGGCGTACTCCACCGGGCTATTAATGTGCCACATCCAGAGGTCACTCATGACTGATGCGACACCCCACGCTGCAGTATTGGATGATGAAGGTCCCATCTCCATAGCGTCTGCATTGCGCCCAGGTGCAGACGTGGGTATCATCGATGAGTAGCTCCGGTGGGTTGACGTCATGGTCCGGAAGCCAGAGCCGGTATGCAATGACTTCGAGGTCCCGCAGGATCGAGTGTCGCAGCGGTGGCAGGCCGTGGTTCTCCCATCGACCGTCAACCTGCGACAGGCCGCCACTGATTCCACGGAGTTCCGACTGTACCGCAGCATCACCAAGAAGTATGCCGCGCAGGAGTCCCCAGCGACAGCGGCTTGGTTGATGAGCGCCTGCATGCCAGCGGGATCCCGCCGCTCCATCATCATCTATATCCCAGCGATGCAGATGGCCTCGCGATTACCGGCGAGGCAAAAGTGATCCTCGATGCCCCGGGCGATCAACTAACGCCGGGCCACTGCCTTACGTACTGACGAATGCCCCGGAGCTGCAGGTGGTGAAGCACCTCGGGGGAGTCGCAGATCCACCAGAACATGGCGCAGACATGACGAAGCCCCGCGTACCGTCTCGAGGCTGCATCCCATGCCGGTCCTCAAGGTGGAGAAGGAGGATCCAGATGATGAGATCCTCTGGCAGAAACAGCAATGGCGGCGAACTTTTTCTCGTTGACAATGAATCCATGGTCGCCGCTGCCCTCATGCACTCTTGCCCTCTTGCCCTCGATTTAGATTGTTACAAGGAGCCCGAGAAAGAGGCGATGCTGCGGTGTCTGGCGAGAGGAAGAAGGCGAAAAACCCCTGTTTGTGAGGGGACGTATTAGGGGAAGGGGGAAGAAAGGTGAAAGGACGGGACGACAAGGCAGTTTGGCTTCTAAAAGAAACTGGCAACACAGCAGTTGTTCCCATCCAAAGCCACTGACATGTGGGCCTAGCAAGCCAGGGCCCACAAGCGACCGAGAGGACGCATATAAATTGTTGTAGACATATTTTAGAGTTCAGTTTTTTTATATCAATATAAGAAACTAGACTAGAGTACCTCTGGTTCTCTTCACCCAAGGTGCAGTGATTACATTTTATAGGGGTACATATGTAATTTATAGCTACCGTTTTGGGTGTATTTAGATCCCAAATTTTTACACCCAAAAACATCACATCGAATATTTGGACATATGCATGGAGTACTAAATGAAGTCTATTTATAAAAGTTTTTGCACGGATGGGTTGTAAATCGCGAGACGAATCTAATGAGCCTACTTAATCCATGATTTGCAACAGTGATGCTACAGTAACTATTCCCTAATTATGGTTTAATCATGGATTAAGTAGGCTCATTAGATTCGTCTCGCGATTTACAACCCTTCCGTGCAAAAAGTTTTGTAAATAGATTTAATTTAGTATTTCTAAATGGCAAGATTTCATTCCCAAAAAGTTTTGGGTGAGGATCTATCAAGATCTTATGGAAAGATCTTCCAGCAAGTAGTGTGGCTCCTCCACCGCACAGTATTGCTGCACCACTGCAGAGCAAGTACATTGCTTCGGCCATTGGGCAAAAGGGTGCCGCTCAGAGGTCAGCACTGATCAGACAGCGTGCAGAGACAGTTCCTTCCCAAGACGCCGCCTGTCCTTCCTGTCGACGACGAGACTATGCATCGTACTAGTACTAGGTGTTTAGATCATTTGGCCAAAAATTCTTGCTAATTTGGAGTAATAATTAAAATTTGTTTACAAAATTTTTTACAAGGATGAGTTGAAAATCTTAAGACCAATCTAATGAGGCTAATTAATCCATGATAAATCCATGATTAGCGAAATGTTATTGTAGCATCTTTGTTGCAAATCTTGGATTAAGTAGGCTCATTAGATTCATCTCGTGATTTACAATCCATCTGTGCAAAAAGTTTTATAAATAGATCTTATTTAATACTCCATGCATGTGTTCAAACATTCGATGTGACGTTTTTTGGTGTAAAATTTTGGGATTAAAACTCTTGTGGCTTTTGTGTCATGGTGCATTTATTAGAGCACCAGCTATGGTGGTAGTGCTAGGATCTGGGTGCTCCAGAGAACATATCTTTCCTACCTCAAGCTGTCTCTAAAAAATATTATTCTATTTGGAGCACCGGGTGCTAAATCAAGCACCATGGTTATTTGGATCAACCAGCTCTCAAGTGTACGTGTCAATGTATGGGTATATTTTTTGTATGGTTGAAAATGCTAATTATCCTTCAAACTCAAGAGTTGTCGTGGACCATAGGTTCCCTTTTTGTACAAGTTGTAATAATACGTGGTATAAATTTTGGACATTATTTAACTTTGTTATGTAACAAAACTTTATGTTTGAAAATTACATAGAAGGACTTGAGAGTAGCATGAAACGTACTTGGTCATTAGTTCATTACACAAAAGCCATGATTCCTACTTGGACATTACACAAAAGCTAAAACATGTCTCCTATCCTACAGCTTCAACTTGAATCCTATCCTATGGGAAGAAATAAACCCAACGCTTGATCGCCACGCGAAGGTCCTCCACCATAGCCTCGATCTGACATGTTAGAACTATGCATTATCAGAGATAAGTACAACAAAATTGGCATATGGAACTATTGGAACAGAGGGAATGAAGCAATTACCTCGGCGTTAGGAGGGGCTATGGCTGGGCAGAAAACCCGATACCCGAAAACCGAACCCGAAAAACCCGAGCCCGAATCCGAAAAACCCGAACCCGAAAAACCCGAACCCTAATTCGGGTTCCAACCCACGGTACCCGAAATTATTACGGGTAATTCGGGTATCAGGACACGGTACCCGAACTACCCGAATTACCCGAACAGTTATTTTCCAGCCCAGCCCACCAACTTATTTTCCGGCCCAGCCCACCAAACTTCTTCCTAACCCTAACTCTGGCGAGCTCCCGTGCCCACCCAAGCCCTCCACGCCCCCAGCCCCAATCGATCTGACCCCGGCCGCCGCCAGACCCTCCTCGGTCCTCGCCCCGCCCCCGCCCCCGCCGGCCACCCGTGGATGCCTCCGCCCCGCTCGTCTCCCGCGGTGCCTCCACCCCCGACGGTCCGCCGCCCCTGCCCTGCCGGTGCCGTCGCCCCCGCCACGCCACGGATGCCCCCCCGGCCCCGCCGCCGACGCCCCCGTAGCCCGCCCCCACCGCGCCGCCGACGCCTGACCCCCGGCCACGCTGCCGACGCCCCGCCCTTATCGGCCCTCTTGATATCGGGTAGTTCGGGGATTACCCGAACCCAAATTTTCGGGTACCCGAAATGTCGGGTTTTTGTTATTTCGGGTATCGATTTTCAAAACCCAAAATTTCAAATACCCGAAAAGCCTGACCCGAAATTTTCGGGCTACCCGAATGCCCAGCCATAGGAGGGGCCCTACGCGTATGGGGCCGGCAGTGCCCTTCATCGCTGTCTTCAGAGCATTCCGCGAAAATCCTCATTCGTGGAAAGTTGAGCTCATATGTCACATTCGGCCCCAATCCCTAAATTAAGAAGTCGAGACATGAATTAATAAAAAATTATGTAATCACCCCCCTGCACACTGTTGCCATGGTATATTAGCCAATAAATCCAGAAATTGAAGTCATAAAAAATTTTACAGCTCGGAAACAATTTCGCACACACAGCAAGAATCACTTAAATACACTGAATAATCAGGAGACTTATAGAATAAATACACTTAAATTATTAGTAGTCAATTAAATAATGAGTTCTCCAATTCTATAGGGTGAGATTTGGTAGGTGGAACAATACTTACCGGACGTTCCCAGTCAAAATCCGGTCATCTGCGCGGGTACTCCTCCTCCTCCTAGTCCGACGAAACCTTATTGTTCTTGGCCTTCTTGTTGTTGGGGTTTTGCAGGAAACCCTAGTCGGCCTTGCGCTTCAAGGCCATTCGAGCGGGGTCGGCGTCCTCTTTCTTGAACCCCGGTGGAACATCGGTGATGGCCTCCCGTGACGCCCACTCCGCTGCCGCCGGACCCGCAACTGCCATCGCAACCGTCTCTGGCCACCTGGATGCTGTCGCTGCCACTAATGCAGGCTTCGGCGCCCGACTCCTTGCACGAAGGCGCGTCGGAGCCCTGGACTCCACCATCGACGAGGATGAGTCTATGTTCACTCTGCAGGCCTCCGCTAGATGGGATTGCAATGGGGGCTCGATGGTGGGGGGGGGGTTTGCGATCTGATCGAACTTTGCACTGTAGAGCGGCGAATGGGAGCCGAAGGAGCGGCGCCAGTTGTTATGTTTGGAGTGGGTGGAAATAGTCCTCCAGAATTTAATCCCCTTATGTCCCTGACGTGTGGACCCAGCCACGTCTTGGCTCACACATGGCCCACAAATCAGTGACAAAGACAATCTGTTGTCCAGTATACATACGTCGGGCAATGCTCAAGCCTTGCCAGGTGTGGGCACGCGATTGGCCCAGTTCTATGGGATGCATATAGAGTTGGTATTTATCCTTTTAATCTAGAATAAAATTTGTAACTGGTATTTCTCCGTCATACTTAATCCAAATTTGATGGTTCTTTTTCCTGAATTTTTCTAAAATCACTCTCCTTTCTTCAATGTCGTTTGTAATTACACATTCTATTTCGTACATCCTATTTCTATGCCTTATCTTGTTTCGTCTAAATACCGTATAGAAAAAACCTTTGTTTTGCACAACCATTACTTTATACAACATTGTATTTTGTAATATTAAGGTGAGAACAAGGTTATGTTCAAATTTGACATGCATATGAGTTCGAACATGTTGATAAGTATGGAAAACATCAATGTTCAAGTAATATTGTATGGAACTATGTGAGAGATGTAGGCATTTATACACAATGTACATTCTTCCTTTATCGTAACCATTTGAAATTTTTATGTAATGTTTAGGGACCCAAATTAGGTTGCCACATCAATTTATAGATTGTTTAGACCATATTAGGATGTTATTTAAATTACTATATCATAAATTTGTGATATAAATTTGAATTATCCCTATCAAACTTGCACTTTTTTGAAGTATCTCCAAGATATGAGTTTGAATGGAACATTTGACCACCATAAGCATCATTTGGGCTAGTGGAACATTCTTTTAAGTGTATGCATATTTATTTATACAACATTCATCATCATGTAAAGTAAGTTACATTTTTATTATGCAACTATGCCTGATGTTATTTTATACAAATACTAGATGTAAAATGATGAATTTGTGATATTTTTAATGAATTTTTACATTTTTATTCCTAGCATTTAAAATTAGTGGAATATTCAGTTTGGCTTGTTTTTCTTTTTGAGTTGTGATTAAACCATAGCAGATCCAAGGGTGATCCATGTCTTCGATTGTTACCTCTATTTTAATCTTTCTAGAAACATTTTTTATAGAATTTTCGAACTCCAGTAGCTTAGGCATTGGAAGGTAGCGAGTTTACTTTCAAAATAATTTAAAATTTTCATTATGAATCAAAGTACAACAACGATTAGCTAAACCGCCTGTCAGTGTGCGCCGCGACCCATGCGGTGATGCGGCTGGGTCCCACATATCGTAGACAAAAGGGCTTCAGCTTTTGGAGGGAAACATCAGTTGTGTCCCCACCGATTTCCCGACAGTTGTGCCCACCCCCAAAGCCAAAATCCAAAATCTGAACTTACATGTGGGCCTTTTGCCTCGCAGGGACCCACCTGTCTCCCACTTGAATCCCTCTGTCGTGTCCCCATTGCTTTATTAGAAGCCCAACCGTCTGGGGTTTCCTTCCTCACGTCCCATCAATCTTGCGGGTTTCCTTCCTCACACTGGGGTTTCCTTCCTCCGTCGTCGCCGCCTACCTTCCATGGTTCCACCCCTCCCATCGACACCCACCGCCTCCTCACCCAGCTGCATTGCAAGGATGGCCCGTCGCAGGCGCATCTTCTGCACGCAGCCGCGCGAAGCTAGTGTTTCCTCCTCCCGAAGTCCGGTGGCTCCATCGAGGCAGCGCCGCCCATCATCCACCCCTCGAAGTCCGGTGGCTCTATCGAGGCAGCGTCGCCCCTCATCCACCCCTCGAAGTTCGGTGGCTCCGTCGAGGCAGCGCCGCCCCTCATCCACCCCTTGAAAGAGCAGCCGCCATGCCGTGGAGGCACAGGTCTTCGTCGACTTGGACCACACCGTGAATCTCGTAGTCCCCATCAAGGCTGAGGAGCTTCGGCTTGCTATCAAACGCAAGATGAAGGAGATCCACAGCACTGGCAGCAAGGCCAGTGCGCCAGCCAAGAGGTAGGGGCATAGCGCAGGCGGCGAGGCCTCGAGGCCCAAAATTACCCAGAACAAGCTCATCATCGAAATCCTCAACTGAGTTGGCAGATGGGGCAAATAACTCGACACAGCTGCCCTGACGGCATCTTTTGGCTGTAATATGAACCATCTTTTGTTTGGTGATGTAAGGAACAAGTATATGGATGAAACTAGCTGATATTGCGATCATGTTATATAATCACTGGCTGGAGGACTATTGTTTGTTGATCCTCAAAAAATCAGCTGCTTACTACATATCTGAGTTGTATCTGAATGTATAATGATTACCTGATAAAATCAATCGATAACTATATAATGTCTATTGGTTATGACTAATATGTTTAGGCGACAACAATTACTGTATATGCCATGGTGCGACGACTCCATCTGTGACGAAGGTATCATCATCCTCGTCATCGTCTTCTACTATGTCAGCAAAACTCGGTTCAGACGTCGGTGCCTGATGAGCCTCTTCAATTACTTTTGCATCAACTATTGCATCTTCGACATCATTCCTACTCCAATTCGTCTTGATTTGAAATATTCATATGCTCCACTCCTGTGACAACCATGTCCACTTCTTCGGTATCATCAACAGTATTTGGTGTGTCCTCCATTTCAGGCATGGCAAATAGGTTTCTAGGTTTCATTCTGAGGACACTATACCAGTTAATTTTCCTTGCAGATTTCACATAACAAACTTGCTCTGCTTGATTCGCCATGATGTATGGCTCATCTGCATAGCGCAACTTGGTGGTGTCAATATCAATAATCCCATACTCATCTCTACTGTACCCTCTGCTTTTGCTCTTATTCTTACTAGTTGCTGGAGGAACATCAAACTAGTCGCATTGAAACAGCATGACTTCTTTTTTGTTTGCAAAATCGAGGACGATGATTTTCTTAATGACACCCTACCATTCCATGTCATCACCCTGGACGACAACACCACTATTCTGTGTGGTTAGATGCTTCTCTATGTCTCTTGTCCGGAAGAAAAAACCATTAATGGAGCACCTATTGCTCACATGAATATGATGATCCGGACCCCGAGCTAGAGCATATATCATATCACTAATTTTTCCCTGTGCATGTAGTTCGCTGATCTGCGCTCACAATTATTTGAAAACGGGTGAACAAATATATAGTGTTTTTATCCATAAATAATTTATACACAATTTATGAATAATCAAATTATACAATAAATGAATCAACTTACGCTCGAACCATGATACAAATAGTTCCATGTGCCTTTTATCAACATTTGCTGGATTTCTCCCTCTCAATTCTTTCTTATGCTCCCTGCGAGAAAAATGAACATAGGCCTTGTCAATTACATATGCAGTCAACAAAATGAAATACGATTTCACTAGAAGCTTACTCTATTCATGGAATGGCCTCATCACAATTGGATAATATGTAGTGTCTCATCATCCGGAGGTCATCAAAAGATGCAAACTCGACCTAACCACTTCTCTTCTTACTGAAGTCCATCCTGTTGAATACACTCAAACCAGATGGTGGTTCACTAATAGCGCTATTTTCTTGACGGTCTGACCGATTAAGCTTTGTACTAACATCTTCAAAGAACCCAGAACAAAATGTAAGACACTCCTCTGAGATGTATCCCTCTGCTATCGAACCTTCTGGGCAAGCTTTGTTCCTCACATAACCTTTGAGGGTATGTTGACGGTCTCTATCGACCCATTTTGACTGTCAACTATCGTGCAAAAGTTGAGCATCTGAAAGAATAAATGTTAGCATAGGATGATTATTTGACGAATTCCACAGATGCTGGTCTAAGAATGTGTGCAGGTAAAATTGGGCCAAAACTCCATCTAACAAGCATATTATCCAAGGCACAAATCCTTGGTCAAGCACAAGCAAGCCCAAGGGCCAAAAATGCCCACTTGGCAGCCACACAAGAGAAGGAGACACAGCCCGCGAGAATGACACGTCATCAATCCGAGGTGAAACCTTCTCGACGAATCAGACGCATTCACGAGGATCTATGGGTCCACTAGAGCTACCAAACCGACTCAAGACAAGCCATGGCCCACATACATAACATGAGGGCCCATATAGCACCCTTCTGACCAAAGACCGGGGCAAACGGAGCCAGCCCACGGTCGGCCGACCAACTAGGTCGGCCGGCCCAGTGCTGACTGCCCACGAGCCCCACCGCCTCTCAGATGACATGTGGCGAGGTGTGGTTGATCCCCAATAGCGGTTTGGCTCAATTCCCGGGCAAGAGGCTGGTGCTTCCCTCCTATAAATACAAGGGGAGGGGGGTGAGAATACAACACTCACACACAACACACAACTAACACATCACTCACCTCCAAGTGTAGAGCCTCTCTAGCTTGTTTTTAGTAGGAGTTTAGGAGTAGAGGTACTCAGGAGGGGCGCCGGTAACGGCGCTCTTCTCCAAATTGTACGTCTACAAGAGTGAGGGAGATAGTCGGGGGATGTGCAGGGTTTGTCGGCGCTCTTCTCCGCTTGTACCTCAACGGATGCTTATTCAGTTGTAAGTGTTCGAGACTTTCTTTGCTTATTTAGAACTAGAGTTTGGATCGCAAGTTATCATCTCTTCCTTATATTAGTTGATGTGTATGCTAGCGAGTAGCATTTGACTCTAGAGTTGGGCTCCGGATAGAAAAGGATAACCCTGTACGCCTCTAGAGTTAGTAGGGAAAGGCGTAGACGTGGTGTCTAGGCTGGACTATACCACTCAGTTGTCTGATAGTCCCACGGTTTGTAGAGGTAGCCGGCAGGTGGTGACAGCCCTGTTCGAGCTTTTTCGTAATCCTCCACGTTCGGATATTTGATAGAGCATCATATTGGAACTATCGGCTTGTATAAGCCGGTCGATACCTTTAGCTCGAAGTATAACGGCGACGTGATCTCTTCTTCTAAGCATAGATTCTAGATCTAGAATGTCCTCTCTTTCCTATCCTCCTACACCAGTGTGTGTGTCCTTGGACAACCTGAACCCGTAGATAGTGTACTCACGTTCCCTAGTGGATATGATACCCTGGAATACTCTTGGATAAAAGCTACAGCGGTATCCGTGCGCTTGCGGATTTTATTCGTGACGTTACAAAATACCAATAGGGTACGTAGGTATCTCTCCACTGGATATATCCATCTATAGGAAACAGGTACTCCTAATCTGGCCTCCCAAGCATCATAATATCAAAAAATGCTGGAGGGAATATCATCTCAAGCCGACAAAGAGTCTCTCCAATAGAATTGTAGAGTTTCTCAAGTTCAGATACCTCAAGCTCCTTTGAACATAGTTTATTAAAAAAATTGCTGACCTGGATCAATGGGATCACTACATCTGTAGGCAATATGTCACGTACCACCAAGGGTAAAAGCTTTTGAAATATAATATGGTAGTCATGACTTTTAAGTCCAGCTACCTTGCAACCTTTGACATCAACAGATCTCCTGATATTTGAGGCATAACCATCTGGCAGCTTAACATCATGAAGAAAGTTGCAGAGAATTTGCTTCATCCCTGGACTTAACTTGTACAATCCTGCTGGCAACTTGTATTTACCTTTTTCAAGCACAGGATGTTGATCCTTCCTTATGCCCATATCCCGCAGATCAAGCCGAGCCTTCTCAGTATCCTTAGTTTTACCTGCTATCTCGAGCAAAGTCCCTAGCAAGGCCTCACATATATTCTTCTCAATATGCATCACATCAAGATTATGGCGTATAAGCAATGAAGACCAGTACGGAAGATTAAAAAAATACTCTTCTTCCACCAATTGTGCCATCTATTATTTTCCTCATGCTGCTTCCTCTTCTTGCAAGTAGTCCTTCCAAAAGTTACTTGCTCAAAACTCTTGTACTGCTGCAAGACTTGTTCACCACTCAGCGGCACTGGAGCCTCCCAGTGTTCAACCTTGTTATAGAAGCTGACCTTGTTCCTTCACCACCTGTGCTCTGATGGCAAAAAACGGCGATGCCCCATGTAGCAATGCTTCGATCCAAATTTTAACCACAAGTAATCAGTATCCTTATGGCAATAAGGGCAAGCAAATGTCCCTTTTGTGCTCCATCCAGATAG
Source organism: Panicum virgatum (assembly GCF_016808335.1). Taxonomy (NCBI): domain Eukaryota; kingdom Viridiplantae; phylum Streptophyta; class Magnoliopsida; order Poales; family Poaceae; genus Panicum; species Panicum virgatum. The sequence continues at coordinate 26,242,785 of NC_053148.1, read as the reverse complement.
CATCGCGTAAGCGGGAAAAACATTTACTGTCCAGAGTAGAACTGCACGCAATGTAAAATTCTTCTTCACCTTTGCATCCCATGTTTCTACTCTTTTCTCCCAGAGCTCTTTGAGCTCATCGATTAGAGGCTGCAAATACACATCAATGTTATTTCCTGGAGATGTTGGACCAGGAATCAACATTGACATCATCCAATACGATTGTTTTAAACACAACCAAGGAGGCAGGTTATAAGGAATTAGGATAACCGGCCATATTGTATAAGTTGATGTTCAACATCCCAAATGGATTGAAGCCATCTGATGCAAGTCCCAGCCTTACATTATGTGGGTCAAATGCAAAGTGCTGATACGTGTCGTCTACGTGCTTCCAAGCCAAAGAATCGGCTCGGTGCCACACTTTACCATCTTTAACCAATTTTTCTGCATGCCAACACATATATGCCGATGTCGTGTCGTTCATATATAAACTTTGTAGCCGGGGAATAAGTGGAAAATACCTAAGAATTTTACGAGGAACCTTCTTCTTTTTAACCCCACCATCTTCCACATCATCAGTCCCCTCAAAGTTTGTATGTTCCCACCTACTCTCCTCACATATTGGACATTTGTCCAACTTCTCATACTCCCCACGAAATAACACGCAGTCATTGAAACAGGCATGAATCTTTTCGTAGCTGAGGCCAAGGTCTCGAACTACCTTTCAAATATTATCCATAGTATTTGGGACACAATGTCCTTCGGGAAGCACAAGGCAGATCAAGTGAAGTATTTGCTCCATTGCACTGTTGCTTATACCGCACATGCACTTAATCTGAAATAGCCTAACAATGAAGGATACTTGGCTAGCCTCTTTGCATCCAGGGTACAATTCCTTCTTGCCTTCTTCCATTAACTTGAAAATTTTCTTTGCCGCAACATTTGGCTCATCTTCATTTATTTCTCCATAGCAAGTACCACTAATCAGTGAGCTAAGAAGATTCTTGACAGAACCTTCAGCACCATCTTCACTGAAATTGCAAGCATCGTCATCCATAGGTTCAGCAGTACGAACAACAGTTTTGCTTTTTATGAAATCATTATCCAACCCTCTATGAAACGCGTGTTCTTCAACATCTTCTCTGGACATGTATGCCATGCCTCGACACATGCAACATGGAAATGTTGCTGTCTCTCCTTCATATGTTGCTTCAAAGGTATGTTTAATGAATTTCTCAAACCCAACATGCCAAGCAGGATGTGTGTTAGGCAAAAGCATCCAACTATAATCTTCTTCTGACATATTCAAAAATCCAGGCAAGCAAGTAACCTTTGCAAATAAAAGTGTGCTATAGTAAGTATTAATGAAACCAATAAATTATGTGAATATACATGAATAAGTACAAAAGATTATGTGCATTTCATGATGGATATATATCTTAAACCGAGGGATCCAGATGAGATCGATTCTTCAAGTAGGGAGCATTGGAGATTCATCGGCACGTCGATTAATTTCCTCGCAGGCCCTAGGTGCGCTAGCGTTGCCTTCGGGGATCGTACAGGGGTCTCGATTCTTCATGCAGGGAGCACTGGAGATTCGTCGGCTCATCGGAGATCGTAGAATACCAGGGGTCTCACCGCCGCACGTGTTGCATAGTCTCATCACAGTTTTGTGTGGGCCTCAGGGCTTTCTGTTGGCCAATTCTTTTTGGTCGTTGCTATAGCCTAGCCTTGTTGCAACAATTCCTTATTTTGTTGCTATATCTAATCCATGCTGCAACAACCCTTATTTTCGTTGCCATATCTCTTACCCTCGCTGCAACGACCATTAAATCGTTGCAATACAATTACTACATTGCAACGCCTCTGGTTTGCGTCGCAATATCCAAGCTTCCATTCCCAACAACCTGGTATGCGTCGCAACATCTATGCTTCCATTTGCAACAACTGAATTTTGTGTTGCCATATTGCCATAACAAGGATCTATTGCAACAGTACAGAATAGTAATAGCAATGCTTCATTTTGGTTGTGACATCATCAAGATTAGCAACCAATCCAAGAAACATTGCATTAGCCTCACCCTATATGCAACGCATATTTTTCCGTTGGGAATACCCCACCTTGTTGCAATGATAAAAAATATGTGTTATGATATCTCCTACTTATCACAACCAACAAAATTTAATCGCGGCTGTTGACGCCCTTTTAGGGCCAACACACGAATGCATTAGATCGCGCTGCGCAAGGAGAAGCTCCTTGCAGCACCTCCTGCGAAGATCCGTCGAACGCTAGCCCGGGAGGGACCCCGTCAGGGCATGCGCACGGCGGTTTGCCCTAGGCTCGGTAGGCCAGCTAGGGCGCCCCCTCACGCCATAGATATGAGAGACGAACAACACATAAGATTGGAAAAGATTAAGGCAAAAAGAGTAAAAAAGATAAAAGTGTTTGATATATTCGATTGGATGATTTCAATCGGCCGTGACCCTTTATATTTATAGGATGGGGTGGACTTATCCCGCAAGGAATCCTTTTACAGATCTAAATTTACAAAAGTCCTAATTGTACTCGGATTCCGGGTGGACTGGTCAGACCGGTCGGCGCTTTGCCGGATCTGAAACAGGGCCGACCGGTCAGACCGCTTACGGGCACCGGTTAGACCGGTCTAGTCCAGCCTATGCTAATTTTGGTCATCAACATATGCCCCCTTGTATTTTGGTAATGCTTGCATGCCAAAAAACAAGTCTCTGGACCAAAATTGTCTCAGGACGATGATAAACATGCATCGGCCATATCTCGTTCTAAGGGCGATAAATTCTATCAGTCGTATCTTGCTTCTTCTTCAATCTGATGACGAAACAACTTGCTTAGGCCTCCATATCTACTTCATAGTCGCCGACCTTGATGGTACAACCTCTGCTTGCTGTTCCATGGATTCCTTCTTGCGCAGCCGTTGCAGTCTTCTCTTTTGAGTGTGAGATAAGCCTGAGGGACACCACCTCGGCTGTAAATATTTTGAATCTGACTTTGTTCTCTTCTCATCCTCCTTACTGCAATAAAGATCTCTTTTGACCAAATTGTTTCTAGCAACAACCGGTCTTTGTGGTGAAGCATGGTTTGGATACACAGTAGGATATTGAATAGAATATGATTGTATATGCATCCTACTATAATCCATGGGCGTATAAAAGTAAGGATAAACCAGGGAGCAATCGGCCTATAATGCGCAGCAACATAATTACTTTGATGTAGACAAGAAACTGATTGCTCTTGATGTTTTGATGGCTTCATACCCTTGGCTTCACCTAACTGTTCCCTTTCCTTCTAGATAGCCCCTTTCTTCTCATATTTGGCCAAAAGTTCTTTAAAACTCTGCCTTGTCTTACTCTTGGAGGGACTCCCAGATTAAATAGATACACTGATCAGACCGGTCTTAGAACCTATCAGACCGGTCACAATGGTCCGATCGGTCGGTGTACCGGTTGGACCAGTTGACTTGTTGTCAGCCTTCTTATTGTTGTCTTGCCCCCCAGCCAAACTTGATCATTGTTCAGCCATATTATTTGATGCAGGATTGCTATTGGGGACAATTTGATCAATACAACTAACCGATGTTTCTTCAATAGTCGGCTTTTGTTTAACATGTGTCAAATCCGAATTTTTGTTTAATCGTCCATTTTTTTGACACGATAAACTTGCTTGATCACCTTATATTTCTTTTTCTGCATAGACTGTTCTTTTTCATCAAAATGGTCATTAATGGTAGGTGATGGCTTACCAATTGCCGGCTCCTTATAGGTAATATAATCTGGATACAAATATCTAGGAAACGACGACATATATGAATTATAAAACCATGGTGGACAAGAATAAGGCACACTGAAATAAGTTCCCCATGGCACATGTAAAGATGATCCACATGATAGAAACGGCATTGACATGTGAGGATCTCAATTGCCAATTCCGATCATAAAATTTTTGTTTTGGAACAGATTTGGCTTGCTTGGAATTTTTAGACCTACCAGCATCATTATTTTGTTTTTTGGATTTAGCTGGAAGCTCTTCAATAACGGGCTTCGGCTTTTCCTTCTGATGCTTTCTACGGCCTTTGGCTTCAACAGTTTTCCAAATACCAATCTCTTGTTTTTTGGGTTTAACCATCTTAGGTTTTGCTTTGTTCTGCAAAACTCCAGATGAGCCGGTGAGACCGGTCTTAAGACCGGTCAGACCGGTCACGGCGTAACCAGCACCTTTGCCTTTGTTTTGTTGCCCCCGAGCGTCGAAGTACTAGATGTAGTCTCTGTGCTCTTGCCAGGGAATTTTGGTTCGACAATTTCAGCTTGAGACAACCGAATTGTATCTTGACCAGCAACATCAGGCAAATTTTTGCAAGGATTATTAGCCAGCTTCTCAACAACCGACTTTTCAAGAATAGGAATTGGATCTACACTCTTCTTTTTATTAATTAGCTCATCCACAAAACTAAGCAAATCAGTTATGAACTTTGCTGTGGACTTACAGTGCTTTGGTAGATCGAACATCCTATACTCGTTAATGGCAAACATCTTCATCATAATGATGCCTTGCTCTGTTACCCGATAATAGTGAATATGCATATTTATGTCAATGCCCTTGCGTAGGTCTTTAGGTACTCCTTCAAGTGCTATCATGTCACTGGAGTTTGAAAGATCGGCCATGATAACCAGATTCTCTTCCCCAGCGGAGTCACCAAAAATATATTGACGCCTTTTTAGGGCCAACACACGAATGCGCTAGATCGCGCAGCGCGAGGAGAAGCTCCTTGCAGCACCTCCTGCGAAGATCCGTCGAACGCTCGCCCGGGAGGGACCCCGTCAGGGCATGCGTACAGCGGTTTGCCCTAGGCTCGACAGGCCAGCTAGGGCGCCCCCTCACGCCATAGAGACGAGAGATGAACAGCACATAGGGTTGGAAAAGATTAGGGCAAAAAGAGTAAAAAGATAAAAGTGTTTGATAGATTCGATTGGATGATTTCAATCGGTCATGACCCTTTATATTTATAGGGTGGGGTGGACTTATCCCACAAGGAATCTTTTTACAGATCTAAATTTACAAAACTTTTAATTGTACTCGGATTCCGGGTGGACCGGTTTGACCGGTCGGACCCACCGGTCGACGCTTTGCCGGATCCGAAACAAGGCCGACCGGTCAGACCGCTTACGGGCACTAGTCATACCGGTCTAGTCTAGCCTATGCCAATTTTGGTTGTCAACAGCGACACTAAGATTTTGGTAGCAAAAAGTCACCCTAACGCAACCAAAATCGCCTGCCGTTGCGCTAAATGTACGTATTGCAACAAAATTATGGGTGTCGCAATAAAAACTGGTCGCATTAGCCAATTTTTCTGGTAGTGTTCCATGACACCCTTTGCACCCTTAACCCAGCGGCACCTAACAACCGGCACTTTAAAGGCCAAATAATTAAGCTCTCATATATCCTCTATCTGTCCATAGTATGTTGTCTTCTCTTCCTCGTTGTCAACGGCCTCTATACGCACACCGCTATTTGGTATGTGCTTTTTTAGTTTTGGGCGGTGGTATAGAATGTGTAACCATTTATATCATAAGCAGGGTAGCTAGTTATTGTGAATAGAGGACCGACCGCCAAACTTCTAAGAGCACTACCCGTGCTAGAGTCAGACTTTTGTATTCGATCTCTGAACCAAATATTGAATCCTTTCATATGTGCCCTCGCTAGCCAAGCTTCGCTCCTGTCCAGATATTGTATTCGCAGTTGCACTTTATGCTCGTCAATTTACGGGGACACTTCCGTTGTGTGTTGCAACACAAGAAAATGCGCTTGTCAGAATGCATCCACATCTGGGTTGAGTGTCTTCTCCCCAAGTATACCCATCCCTGCTAACCTTCCCTCGTGACGAGCCTTCGATATGCCTATAATTTGTAGGGTCAATGAAATCTAGGCACCAGTCAATCACCTCCTCAACAGAGTACCCTTGAACCATGCTACCCTCGAGATGAACCCGACTCTTTGTATACTTGTTCAGAGTGGTCATGAATCTCATATGGATACATATGATGTAGGAACATCGGTCCAAGATATCTTATCTCCGCAATCAGATGGTCCATGAGATGCGTTGATGGGTCAAAGAATGATGGTGGGAAGTATGCTTCAAGGAGAACAATTGTCTCGAACAGTCTCTTCTCTAGCTCATCAAGTGACTCATCATCAATCACCTTCTGAGATATTGCATTGAAAAAGAAACACAAGCTCATGATAGCCATCCGTACTTTTTCCGGCAGTATGTTCCTGATACCAACAGGAAGTATTGAGGTTAGCCTGATATCACAGTCATGAGCTTTCATGGGAAGAAATTTTTGCTCCTTCGTGTGAACAAGTTTTCGGATGTTTGATGAATAGCCAGAAGGAACTTACACACTCCGAAGAAAATCACACAATTCCTTCTTCTCTTTTGTGGTTAAAGCTATGGCGGATGCTGGAAGCTTGGTACCTGTGTCGTCGCGACAAAGCTCAGGCCTTATGCCCAACTCTTCTAGATCTTTTCTAGCATTTTCATGATCTTTGATTTTATGCTTGTCGTTCATGAGTGTACCAAGTAAGCTGCCACAAACATTCTTTTTCACATGCATGGTGTCGATACTGTGGCGGACGGCTAAGTATTTTAGTAAGGTAGCTCCCAAAGAATTGATTTCTTTTTCCACCTTTCCTTCCGCTCATCTTTTTTTTACTTGCGTTTTCGCTTACCAAGGGCGGAGGGGAGATTCTTTCCTTTCTTCCCATGGGCAGTGGGGAAACTCTTGACCTAGTTGTAGACATGTTCACCATTGAAATGCCTTGGAGCATCTCCTGTCTTCCTTGTGCCGTCAAATTGGCGTTTCATGTTTCTATAAGCATGGGACTTGGGCAGAAAGCGCCGATGACGCACATACACCCGTTTCCTTGAATTGTTCAACCAAATTATCTCCGTGTAATCTAGACAATGAGTGCAATCCTTTTCCCCTTTACACTGTCCGAACACGGAACAGCCACCCAGTAGATTAGTAATCGTGCAAAACAACAAGCCATGTAGTGTGAAGGGTTGCCTCTTTACCAGTCGTAAGCATCAATACCATCATTCCAGAGTGTTTTGAGATCATCCACAAGAGGTCTTAGATACACATCAATGTCAATCCTAGGCTGATGTGGACCTGAGATGAGAATCGACATCATCATGTATTTCCTCTTGTTACACAACCAAGGCGGAACATTGTAGATCGATAAGAACACTGGCCAAACACTATGCAAGCTGCTCATCTGACCAAACGGATTCATCCCATCCGTGCTTAGTGCAAACCGAAGACTCCTCGGGTCATCTGAAAACTTTTTATACTTCCAATCAATAAGGTGCCACTACGTTGAATCCGCCGGGTGGCGTATATAATTATCTATCTTGCGACCTTCCATGTTAACACATGAGCTTTGCATCCTTGCTTGATGCAAACAAACGCCTCGGACGAGGAATTAATGGAAAATACCATGCCACCTTCTGAGGAGCTCTGTGCACCCTTTTCTCATCACCCCATCATTCCGTCATTTGTATTGAGGGGCACCACACTCTAGGCACTCAGTGAGATATGCATGCACACCACGGAACAGGATGCAATCATTCTTAGAAGCATGGATTTTTTTCTACTTCCATCCCCAAAGGGTAAATAGTCTGCTTCGCCTCATAAGTGGTCATGGGTATCTCATTCTCCTCCAGCAGCATGTCCTTTAGGAAATCTAACAATGCCTTGAAGCCACAATCAGTCCAGTGATGGGTGGCCTTTAGCTGTAGAAGCTTAAGTGATGGGAAGAGTTTTGTCCACTTTTCCTTGCAGCCTGGATATAGTGGGGTCTTCATATCTTTCACCATCTTTTCAAGTTTCTCAAACCCCCCAAGAGTGTACCCATCATACGACATTGCATCACGCACCATCTCCTCCATTTTGTCAGCTATGTTAGCATAATTGTCACCAATATTAGCAAACTCTTCCTCACTCATATCAAGTCCTGCAGTCTGATTGACACCCTCTACTACATCATACGGGTAGGTTGGACTGTCAGGGAGCTTTCCATCACCATCCTGACAAGCGGTTTGCTGACTGGTAGAGATTCCTTCACCCATACGACCGTCCTGCAGGTCCCCATCATTAACACCCTCCTCGCCATGTTCGTTCCTAGTCATCCATGAATCCCCGAATGATCAGATGAGCATGCACATGCCTCGAACTTGCAAACTTTCTCACATTCTCACAGTCAATACATGGACAACAAATGGCAGACAAGTGCCGGTTCAACTTGTCTGCCTCTGCTGTAGCAATGAATGACTTCACACCACTTAAATACTCTTCACAAATATGGTTGTCAAGATACATCCACCTCCGGTCCCCCATCTACATTGTTAAGCAAGAAAATTATCAATATCCAAGCAAAATGAATACAATTAAGTCATGATTACAATATTGAAATACTTAAAACTCAACTCAAACACATACTACAACATGAATAAATGGGCCTAAAATTGACCTCAATGATAAGAAAAGCCTCACCTTTGGCCTCTAGAGCGCCTGCGGTGAGTATCAGACTAGTGCACACACGAGATTGATGAACCACTAGTCCACCAGGATGGTTCTTGAATTAAGCGTCATCATCATCTCTTTGCGCGCACACACAAAGGAATTAAATTAAGGGTGCACACATAAAAGGGATGCATTGTCAAGCATCATAGAGAGCTATAGCAAGGAGAAAACTCACTTCTTGAACACCCCTCTGGCGAGTACCAAGCGATGGCGCGAGACATATGGTCGAGGCACAGACCGGGATGCCACCGGTGGCGTGGTGCTTCTTCAAGCGGCAGTGGCGCTTGTTGGGGACGACGACGAGCGCGTATGGTGGCCTGCAGTGGCCCAGGACGACGATCAGCTCGCCACCCACGGCCCCGGCGGGGAGGAGGAGCTGCGCGTACGTGTGCACGTGCGAGCATGTATGGTGGGGCGGAGGCGTGCGAATTGAATTGTGTGCGGTGGCCGGCCGGCACGACGCGCAGCAACCTCAACGACAGGCTCTCGAGGGGCGGTGCTAGGCTGTGCTGCCGGCCAGCGAGCGGCAACGTACGTGTGAGTGCACAGGGGCGCGGTAGAAGCAAAATGTTGTCTGAAGAAAGCTGTAGGAGACGCGCAATGTTAAGCAAGCGTCTCCTTTCAACAAGCATGTAAGAGATGCGGGTTATAGAACAATGTCTCGTTTGATAGCACAACATAAGAGACGCGGCTAGATAACACGCGTCTCCTTTTACAGGAGATATAGGAGATGCATCCTAAAGACACGTCTCCTATTGTTTTACAAATAGGAGACGCGTGTTTAAAAAACGTGTCTCCTATACTCTTGGAGACGCGGCTTTTCTACCCCCGTCTCCTATTAAGGTACATAGGAGACGCGGGTTGTCCCTTGGAGCTAGGAGAGAACTCATAGAAGACGCTTCGTTTCAACCCGCGTCTCCTATATGTCAAAGGAGACGCATCGGAACTCAGCGTCTCCTAATGATGTGTCTCCTTAGATGCTTTCTTACGTAGTACCAGTTCTGATGTCCATGTTCATGCGTTGTTTTTTGTTTTTTCTTGGTAAAGGGAACTGTTGAACTTATCCAAGCATGGAGCTCGCTGTTAAGAACCAAGAGATCGATTGGAGGGGAAAAGGCTAGCAGATTATTGAACATAGGAAGGGAAATTGGGGATCGAGAGATAGATTTGGGAACCACGATGACAGATGTCCCTTTGGTTTTCTATTTTCCAATTAGTTCAAGCCTCATTACAGAGTTCCTCTCCTCTCCTTTCAACCATTCGTTCCACACACATTTTATATGGTTGGCAGCAGCACAACCTACTCGCATGACACAATACACCAACTCCACATGACTCCCGTGTCGATGATGCGTACTCACACCATTTCGCTTTCCACTAGTGAAGGCCACTTCCTCGCTAGCCACCATAGACGGTCCACCCTTCTTCAAGCGCGTGCAGAGTTCATGACATTCCCCTCCCCTTTGAAACTGACTTGCCCCCAAGCCGGTGAAGTTAGGAAATGGCGCTGTACGTCGTGGAAATCTTCCCACGTTGCCATGTTTGCAGGCAGCCCTTTCCACTGCACCAACACACGAGGGATCATCGATTTACCTCGTTTGACCACTTTCTGTTGAAGCGCCTGCTCTGGTTCATGGTCTTGCTGCAGCACAGAATTCGGCGGTGGGAGTGTCTTGGCAACCACATGTTAGGAGTAACAACTCTCTTCAGTTGAGATATATGAATCACAGGATGAATGAGACTAGCCGGAGGGAGCTTCAATTTGTATGCCACTTCACCTACTCGCTCCAGAACTTCATAAGGCCCATAGTATCCAAAAGATAGCTTTTGATTGGAGCAATCAGCCAAAGAGTTCCGAATGTAGGGTCAAAGTTTGAGGTACACCTTGTCACCGATAGCAAACTGACGGTCAGTCTGATGCTTGTCCACTTGTTACTTCATCTTGTTTTTTGCTAAGTTTTGGTACATAATTTTGTTGACGCTTGATAATGACCCATTTTAAGCATCATTTTGAGCTAAAAATCATGAGAATTGAAGTCTCATGCCTGCATATTTACTCAAAAAGTTCCAATTCCGCGTTTCTCCTTGAAAATATTGCTCTATCGGAATTTAGGAAAAAAATGCAGCTAAAACAAACTCCAAGGCCCGAGGTACAAAACCCGACAAGTCAGAGAACACGGGAGAGAATGGGGAGATAATTTTGACTCGTGGGTCCTACGGCTAGTAGTTAATATAAAGTAAAAATATAGAGGATGGATGAATGCTGGGGAAAATGATATAGAGTAAAGAATTTCATTGACCAAAATAGAATATTTTCTTCGGAGGATGAAAATAGAGGACGACGATTGCAGACAGTTTGAGTTTTCCAGCATCTTCGTCCCAGCGACAAGCACGCACAGGCGTTGGGACTTGGGAGCATGTGTATGAACCTTGTCTTCCGTGACTGGCAGGAGTATTACGTGAATAAGATTTTTTGAGAGCACATCTCTGCGTGACTATTTGCTGCTGCTTCCTCACCTACAGCGTGACAGCTGCACTCGCAATGTTAGATATTCCTGAGATATTATATTATGTTTGGTTTGCGCAGTATATTCACCATGTTAAATTTCTCTCATGATTTATCATACCGTATCTCTAAAACGAATAGAAAATTTCTAATATACACAACAGAAGCAACACCGATCTTTCTCCTTGATTTTTTTATAACTTTAGATTAGAAACGAAGAGTGAATAAATGCTCGGTTGCCTTCGATTAGAAGAGTGAATAAATGCTCGGCTATTGCAGCCATGAATTACCACGTTTAGGAGTGTCAATTGATGACCTTTAGGTTCACCTCTAACTTTTTTAGTTTAAAATTTAGTACTACTTCAAAATAAAATCTTATTTGAAAAATTATTATAAAACTTTAAACTAAAAAGTATTAAAGATGCAAGTTACCAATTGACACCTCTAACCACGTTGGGTAGAGGATATCCAAATCCAAGAACGCACCATATGTTGGAGGTCTTATGGAATATTTATATTTAGAATATAGGTTGGATTTATGGGGCATTCTGTCCGACCAGCGACCACATCCTAACATGATAATATCTACATCATTTGAATATTAACTCAAACTAATGACAGAGGGAGCCGGCGAATGCATATTATGTCCATGGCAGCAACGGCTGCAGGCTGCAGCCAGAAATGTTGCAAATGACATTTGAATTTGTCCTTAAAATTCATGCTGCCACAACTATGGGCATAATATCAGTTTGAGCAGCTGCCAATTATGAGAGGTATGTTCGTAGTTGGATAAAGAAGCTGCCAGCTTGATCAGGATAAAGGCCTTGTTTAGATCCAAAGTTCAAAATTCCAAAAGATTTATAAATCGCCTGCATGATGTATTAAATGTAGTCGAAAAAATCACATTGCACAAATGGACTGTAAATCGCAAGATGAATCTAATAAACCTAATTAGATCGTGATTAGGTACCAATTTGCTACAGTACATCTACAGTAAACATATGTTAATGATGGCTTATTTAAGCCCATTAGATTCGTCTTGTATTTTTATAGATAAGATCTGTAATTAATTTTGTTCAGTCTATGTTTAATATTTTAAATGTGAAAAGATTTCTTTTCAAAATTCCAAAACAGGGAACTAAACACACCCTTGTAAGCGCCATCAACCATGATCCAACAGTCTGCATGCACAATATGTACGGTTAACAATCGAGTGTAGCCTAGCTGACTTGTTCTCTTTCGTGAACGCTTGCTAAATCGTCGGAGTCAGTTCGAAGCTAATGAGCCTCACCAGTCTCAGCATGTACAAATTCCAGAAGCTATACCAGTAAGGTGGCTACAATCTGTGAACATGA